>NC_132926.1:71892517-72195548 GCF_047675955.1 Chlorocebus sabaeus | reverse complement strand
TCTAGACAGTAACTTTCTTATATGTACTCCTGTTTTTTCAGTAAGGAAAGCATTGGCTATATAGTTTCTTACTTCTAGAAAATTAAACCTGTAGGGAGAACAAGAACTTGTAGGGGATTGCATTCTCTGTAGTTTGATCAAATGCTAAGGAGCATACTAATTTGAAAAACAAAGAACCATTAATTTGAAGAATCCCTACCTAAACAATTGTCCATAAATATCAGTTAGTAAGAAATTATTGAGTACTTAAATATTTTAGTGCTTAAATTTAATATTTAAATATTGTGCTAGGAAGAAATATTGAAAACATCCTTGCTTATAGGGAAATTCCAGTCTAATTTGATAAAATACAGATACAGCCAAATGTAGCAGATAAAATTAAGTATGTAAATTAGCTGCAAAGGAGTAGAGCATAAGGAGAATTAGTGGGGTATGGAGTATGTCCTTATCCATAGGAGAGAAGAGTTTTAGGGTTTGTGACAACCTTTTGTGACGACTATGTGCTCATAGCAAGCATTAGTGACCAGCATCTACAGTGTCACAGTTTCGAATATGATTCAGTGAAACAGCTGGCAGCACTGAAATACATAGATTTTAATAATTTTAAATTTAGAAAATAACAGTTAATTATTTTAACTAAGTTGATAAAACTGGAATATTCTAGGACTTACCTGATACATTTGAACATGTTGCTTTTTAAAAAATGTTTTCAAATTAAGTTGAGCTTGTTCATGTGTCCAGTTCTTAATGAAGCAGTTGTTTTCACTTATTAAAAATGTAAATTTTTTTTGTCTTTCTGTTACGTAAGCAATACATACTCATTGCTGAAAATTGGAAATCTATACATAAATAAAGGGTGGAGGTTATTTAAAAGCTCAGGATCATATTCACAAAGATAGCTTTTAACTACTAGTTAGGTCCTCCAGCCTCACTTGTTGATAGGCTTCTCACCTCTCCAGGCCAGTGGTATCAACATGTGATAACATTGTAATTTTAATTAAAAGTAATTCTGCGTCAGGAATCAGTGCTCATTTTCCATATCTTATTTGTTTTGTTTTTATTTTGTTTCACTTTCTGAAAATTACTTTTTCTTTTCCTGTGCTTCTTTGTTGGTGAAAAGTTCCATTGACTAACTCATTCTTGGTAAACATGGGGCGAGATTGTAGATTCTTCTGGGTTGCACATCCTCTCCTCACCATAAGAGGAAATTTTCTCCAAGAGCGAATTTCTCCAGTGTTTTTATAAGTCTATGTTCCACACGTCTTCCTTTGTTCTTCCATCCCTTTTTTACTCTCTTCTTCTTCTCACCCAGCCTCTGCAGCTAATATCATGGTATCTCTCAGTGAATCCTGTTACCTGAATTGGGAACAGATATGGCAGGAACTGGCAGCTAGGGATGGACGTGGTTTTGGATGAGCCAGTTGTAACTTTTACTACTGTTCAGTTTGTATCTCTCCAGGTCAGCTGGCGCTGGTTCATGGTGGGGCTTTCCTGTCTCTGCTATGCTTAGATAGAAGAGGTAGATAGAGACTGAGATGTGTGAGTGTCTTCCTTCAGACAGGTGGCCATTAAATGCCGCTGGGGTATGTGTTATGGAAGTTAAAGGGGCTGCTGATTTAGAATAGAGCTAAAT
The DNA here is from genome assembly GCF_047675955.1 of Chlorocebus sabaeus. Lineage (NCBI taxonomy): Eukaryota > Metazoa > Chordata > Mammalia > Primates > Cercopithecidae > Chlorocebus > Chlorocebus sabaeus. The sequence continues at coordinate 72,193,915 of NC_132926.1, read as the reverse complement.
CAGCATACTTTGTAAGGTAATGACATTTTGAATATTTTTTGGGAAAATAGATTTTATAAATGCAGGTTTGTGTGTTGGCTCTTTATTTTAGATCTGGGATCTGTCACAGATATTTTATGCCACATGATGCCCTTCTACAGCTATGACATCCCTCACACTTGTGGACCTGATCCTAAAATATGCTGCCAGTTTGATTTTAAACGGCTTCCTGGAGGCAGATTTGGTTGTCCCTGGGGAGTCCCCCCAGAAACAATACATCCTGGAAATGTCCAAAGCAGGTATGAAAATGCGTATTTCATAAGACATCGTCTTGAATAAAGTAGCCACTCAGCTGCTAGTTGCTGAAGGGTTGAACAAATGGGCTTCAGTAGCCAACATTATCCTCATTTGAAGTATTCATTCAAACCAGATCTAAAGCAACTTAGAAATGCCAGAGCCTTGACTATGCCTGTTATGTGTTACATTTTAATGGAAAGTGAACAATACTAGATCAATATACAATGGATAACCTATAATACACTATTATTACCATCTCCTTTGCCCTCATTATAAAAGCCTTCTACTGTGTTTGATTGATTTCATATACTTTTGTTGATAATAAAACTTCTGGTCCCTATTGTACAAATTGGTAAGAAAAGCAATTCAACTGCAAAAACACATTTATTGAAATGGAACACATAAAGAATGTAATTATCTGTTCCTTTAATAACAATTTCAATAGTAGTGAATGCTTCCCAGCTCTGGTGTATACACATCTTTGCATCATTCTGATGTTTTTAACTTATAGTAAACTTTAATTAGGAATATTTATACTTAAATACATTTAAATAAAAATCAAAGGTATGAATCACTTCTTTAGAAGAAAATTGTGCTAATGATGGAAGCATCTCATTAAACCAACTTACATGTAGTTTCTAATATTGGTACTTTTAAGTTTAATTTCTTCACTTAAAAATTAGTGTATTAAAATAAAACATTGTGGTGTATTATAAAAACACTAAACTCTGCTAGGAAAATTATACAGCCCATTAAATAAATTAAATAAATAAATTTTTGCACTATTAAATCAGTTTATTTTAAAAAGAGAAGTCACTTAAAAAATGTGTGTTAGGAAGAAGGTGAAATGAGATCTTTTACCTTCAATGAGTCCTTAGAATCACAAAGAAGATACTCTTTGTGAGCCTTTCGCTGTGGCAGACATGAAGGTGTTTTAGCATGGCAGCCTTCTTAAAGTCATGGAGCCCTTCTATCACAATCTGACTTTAATAGTTGTTTAGTAAAACTGCCCAAGGTTACGGATTGACTTGGTTTCATTTTCTTGGTTCCTACAGCCATGAGAACCAGTGAGGAATTCAGAACAACCTGCTTTCTAGTTAGGGTTGCGCTAAGTAGGCATAAGAGAATAAGCCAGTGTATTGTGTGGCAGAAGGTGTAATGAAAAGGAAGGGTTGAGTGTAGGGGCATCCTGGCCTGTGTAGGTGGGCAAATAGCTGTTTATATTTACAGGTATTTACACTACTCTCTGCTCAGGTGACCAGGGATGGGGAAGTTCTTACAAGTGAACCAGATGTTTCAGCTGGGGAGTCCCAGTGCATTCATAGTATTGTGAGCCCTTTGTTATTTTTTGGGGGGCGGGGGAGTTGCTGCTGAGACTACCTGAGGCACATTATTGAGGAAAAGAAGGCTTTTTTTATAATCCTTTTGTTATGTCATCTAACCTTTTAACAGTTGTCCTTCAGGATGATACCTTGTGCTCAGTTAGTTTCAGTGGTTCTGAAAGTGATTTCCAGGCACCTGGGGGCATACTGTTGAATGAATGAGTCTATATAATACTTAGAGATTTTTTCTTTTTTAACTTCTTGGCCAGACGCAGTGGCTCATGCCTGCAATCCTAGCGCTTTGGGAGGCCAAGGTGGGTGGATTGTCTGAGCTCAGGAATTCAAGACCAGCCTGGGCAACATGGTAAAACCCCGTCTCTACTAAAATACAGAAAAATTAGCCAGGCATGGCGGCGTGCACCTGTAATCCCAGCTACTCGGGAGGCTGAGGCAGGAGAATTACTAGAACCTGGGAGGTGGAGCTTGCAGCAAGATCACCCTACTGCACTCCAGCCTTGGTGACAGAGCAAGACTTCTTCTCTAAAATAAATAAATAAACAAACTTCTTACAAGTCTTGAAATGTTCACTCTACTGGTTTTCTCAGATCCATATATCACCTTGTTTTTGACCTGATGATAAACTGAGATAAAACACAGGCATTCCAGCTCATTGGCCGCTTTCAAGCTCCCCACTTTTTTTGAGACAGATTCTCTTTCTGTCACCCAGGCTGAAGTACAATGACACAATAGCTCACTGCAGCCTCCATCACCTGGGCTCACACAATTCTCCCACCTCAGCCTCCTTAGTAGCTGGGACCACAGGTACATGCCACCATGCTCGACTAATTGTTTTAAAAAATTTTGTAGAGATGAGGTCTCCCTGTGTTGCCCAGGATGGTCTCAAACTCCTGGGGTCAAATGATCCTCCTGCCTCGCCCTCCCAAAGTGCTGGGATTACAAGTATGAGCCACCATGCCTACTAGCCCTGTTCAACTTTTTAATGTCCCAAAGAAAATGAAATTTAACTATAATGTGCAGATGGCATCTTTTGATATGTCCAGCTCAGCAGATTCTTCTACTTTGCAAGTAAGGAAATATCATTCTTAGTCAAGTTCATTTTTGGTCAAGTACTATATATTTTAAGTTGGACTTTTCTATTGACCATCACATGATTTGATGTTTTAGGTATTTTCTTTTTCTTGGTTACAGTTAAGTTGACATTTCTTACCTGGTAAAATAAATCAGGAGCAAATTGCATCTGTATGTTTTCAAATGTGATGTTGAGTCAATTGATTTGTTATTGGTTCACCATATATTTAGTGAGTGTCTTCTTCCTGCCAGGCATTACAGGCTGGTTACTTGGGTTTCCCAGTGTTGACACTTTCTGGACAGGCTTGAGAGTTAGGATAGATGTGAAGTGTTAAAGGCATGCCATTGATGTTTGTGATTTCTTTTCTCTATATGTGTTTTATATGTATATAATACAAGATATTGCATATCTGATAGTAAACCCTTTTTTATGCTGGCTGCCTAGGAAATCTAGTTGGAGCTCAATTATGTCTTGTATCTATGATTTATATATTTGATTTTTTTTTCTCATTTTTTTTTTGGTAGCCTTCTTTCTATGTGGAATCTCATTTTTCATGTATTTTTTATTATAAGTAACCTGAAAGTGTTTTGGCAAATGTGGAATGTTAGCAAATTACTAGTAAAGATAAAGTAATGTGCTAATGTCAGAAAACTAAGCATTATATGTTACATAAGGACACTGTGGTTATATTTTGCTCACCAAGGTATTATGTTGCTGCTAAAATTTTATATTTGCAATGCATTTTCAGAGATCATAAATGTAAAAAGGACCATATGAGATTTAAATGTTTTTAATTTTTATAAAATGCTTCATTCCATCATTGGTGTTCTTTGAAATACTTTCATAAGTTTTTATATTGTGAATTAGAATTTACTTTTGGATGATTCTAGAAGTGAAAATTGGAATACTAAGTATAAAAATACTTGTCATTTAATCACTAGTTTCTTAAGCTTTGTCTTTGTAAGCATTGTGAACTGCTCTGGGTTCATCCACTTGTATAATTTCATTTTCACAAGCCCTTTCTCTTAGTTTGTATTCTCAGACTTTCTTAAATGATGCCCTAATTCAGTGATTTCCAAAGGATATTCTGCAGAATACTATAATAGAATATGAAATATAAAAGCTATTCCATCAAGCTATTGGTTAGAGTCCAGAGAGGTAGAAACCAAAATAGCTAATTCAACTCCTAATCCTTATCTGATGGTCAGTATTGAAAATCTGTGACAAATACTCAGATTATTGGTGGCAGGTGACAAGTGTGTTGATTTTTTTTTCTTTAGAAGAGGAAATATGACTCTATAAAATGTTATAGATTAACATTTATTCTCTTTTGGTTTTGTTCAAAGTATACCTTTTTCTGTGTTTCATCAGATAATTTTAGATTAGAGAAAGGAATATTAAGACAAAGCAAACTTCAAAGTCTGTATATGTGGGAAATCCTTATTGTCTTACTAGATAAATTATTTTAACACATGTGCTATCTGGTATTCAATCTCTGTGACTGGGCTTTAGGAAGTCATTGGTATCCCATTTATTATATGCCAAGTTGGTATATGACCATATTTCTCCAAAGATAATCCATTGGAAACCTATGAGTTTTTCCTACTGATAAGAATTTATGAATATTTTTAAAGGATAATGAAAATTAGTATGATAGTTTTTAAAAAAATCTGTCTTTAAATTATACTAACTTTGCAGATAAGTAAAATATACAATAATTTCTTTTAATATACTTTTGAATTTGGTTATTTCCTTTTTAATCAGTTGTCACATTCAGTTTTTCTTAGTCAAATTCATGTTTTCTGGTTTTTTTTTTTTTTTTTTTAGGGCTCGAATGCTACTAGATCAGTACCGAAAGAAGTCAAAGCTTTTTCGCACCAAAGTTCTCTTGGCTCCACTAGGAGATGATTTCCGCTACTGTGAATACACAGAATGGGATTTACAGTTTAAGAATTATCAGCAGCTTTTTGATTATATGAATTCTCAGTCCAAGTTTAAAGTTAAGGTAAGGAGAAAATATTTATGATTCCATATTTGAAGTTGAGCCTTTATTATTAAATGAGACTATAAACAGAAATCCTTAGCTTCTTTGTCCTACATCACAGTGCTTCTTAGAATATATAATTATTGTCTAAAAGTATAATCCATTAGAAAGAAAATTATTATATGCTATAGTTCCATATCTAAAGCTGTCCCGTTCCTACCACTGCTTGAGGATTAAAGAGGAATTTACTTTTATGTGATTGAAAATTATGTGATTGAAAATAGTTGTGATATTTAGTCTTCAGGGACGCCCTGTTTTTGTTGTTTTTTCTTTAACCAACGTTGAAAGTCTGTTATTTCTCTCTGACAGCTGCATCCTTGTGATTTAGTAGCATGACTGGCAGATGCAGATGAACATGTCATGAATTTTGCAAACAAATGTCCTATGTCCAGAGAATACACTAGCATTTTTTTTTTTAAGTGAGAAGACTTCTAAAATTAATCGTTTGCCTATGGTTCTTACTCTTTTTTTTTTCTTATGGAAAATTTAAAATGTACTGTAAAGTTCTGAAAATAGCAATTCCCTTTCTCTCCATATCCATGACTCAGCTACAACATTCTTCAACTCAAGACCACTTTTGTTTCAGCCATGCCCCACTGCTGTCTCACTCCTCCCCACAGGATTATATTGAAGCCAATCTCAGATTTCATGTAGTTTCATCTGTAAAGATTTCAGTATGTATCTCTAAATTATAAAGTTTCTGTTTAAAAATATAACCGTAATACCATTATCACACCTAAAAAACTAGCAATAATTTCATGATACATATCTGGGCAGATTCAGATTTTCCTTATCTCATAAAAAACAATTATTTTAACATACAATTTGTTTGAGTCAAAATTCAAGCAATAATCATATATTGCATTTGATCAATAAGTTTTTTAATTACAAAATTGATTTTTTGTTGATACATAATTATATATATTTATGGGACACCTATGAATTTTGATACATGCAGAGAATGTATAATGATCAAATCAGGGTATTTAGGATATCTACCACTTCAAACATTTATCATTTCTTTGTATTGGGGCAATAGTCTAAGTCTTTTTTTTTAAATGTGTGTTAGAGACTCTACATAAGAAGATTAATTATTCAGCATGTTTATCATTTTGCATATTGACCTGTAAAAGTAGAACATGTGAAAATACTATAGAAAGGAAGTGATGTTACTGTTTAGGAAATTTGAAAGCTGATGGTAAACCATAGTTTAGTAAGAATTCAAGTTTATTAAACAAACCTAAGTAATATCAAATAGATAAATAAACCTAATAAAATATCAAGTTTATTCAGGATCGTTGCAGCTGAATTTTTATCAGATTATGAACTAGGATCATAGGCACATGATCCTAGTAAAGCACATGTTCAGTTTTAGTATATATTGTCAAACTATTCCAAAATAGATGTATCAGTTGTTGTGTTGTATAAGAGTTTCAGTTGTTCCACACCCTTTCTTAGTTTGTATTGTCAGGATTTTTGTTTTCTATTTTTATCCTTTTGATAGATGGGATGGTTTTATTTTTTATTTCTCCCATGGTTAATGAGGTTGAGCCTCTTTTCATATGTTTATTACCATTTAGGTATTCTCATTTGTGAAGTACCTATTTAAGTCTTTTGATGATTTTTTAATTAAATTGGGTTGTCTGTCTTTTTCTTACTGTTTATAGCTCTTTGGTACATTTTGAATTCTGTCTTTTTTCATGTAAAATATATGCAAATGTTGTCTCCTACTATGTAGCCTGCATTTTCACTTTCTCATGCTGTCTTTTGATGGACAGAAATTTTTAATTTTAATTAATTAAATATAACTCTTTTTCTTTATGTTTAGAACTTGTTCTGTTTAAGAATCTTTTGTTTATCATGTGCTTGTGAAGCTACATTCTTATGAACCTGTCCTCCAGAAGCTTTATTGTCTTGCCTTCAACATTCAGGTCTATAATCTATCTGAAATGGATTGCTATGAATTGTGTGAGGGTAGGGATCAAGATACATTTTGGCTTATATAGATATCCAGCACCGTTTATTGAAAAGACCATACTTTCTTCCACAGCACCACAGTGTCATCTTTGTCATTAATTATGAATGAGACTGCATTTGTGTGTGGGCTGTGTCTACACTCTCTGTTCACTTTTATTGGTCTATTTGTCTCATCTCACACTGTCTTAATTATTAATACTACAGTTTTGTAATAGGTTTTAATATCTGATAGTAAAAGTCTTCTAGTTTTGTTCTCCTTCCCAAGATTGCATTGGTTACTGTTAGTCCTTTGTATTTCTACATAGGTTTAGGTCATCTTTTAAATTTCTACCAAAAAAAAAAAAAAAATTGAAGGGGATTTTGATTGGGATTGCATTGAATCTTTGTTTTAATTTGAGCACAAATAACTACAATTATTGGGCCATCTAGTCGATTAACATGGTGTATTTTGTGTATTAATGCAATTGACTTTTGCATTTTAGTCTTGTATCCAGTAACTTTGTTAAATTTATTTATTATTTTTAGTTATTTGTGGATTCTTCATGGATTTCCTATGTATGAATAATGGCATATTTATGTCTTCCTTTCCAAAACTTTAAATCTTTCAATTTACTTTCTTACCATGTACGATGGCTGTGTCCTCTAGTATAATGTTGAGTAGGTGTGGTGAAAGCAGACATAATTTTCTAAGAGAGAAAACATTCATGGGTCATAATGTTAGCTGTAGAATTTTGTAGGTTTCCTTTATCAGATTATGGAATTTTCCTTATATTCTTCTTTTACAGAGTGTTTTTTCATGACCAGATACTAAATTTTATTATTTTCTTCTTCTAGGACATTGCTTTCTGTTAGGCCTTTATGTCTTGTGCAGTGATTGGACTAGTATCCCAAGATGAAAATTTGGTAGAGTATAGGGTCCACCTTAATTCATTTTCTTTCTCTCCAACATTTTTGTCCCTTAAGTTCTGGCTGCTTTAGTTCTTTAATTTCTTCAGAGCTTTTTCTTTCTGTAGTTTATCTAGTTATATCTGTTTCTTATGGGATACTTAAAGTTACTTTGTCTGAACTGGAAGCATACATTTATTTTCTTTTAATGAAATGGAGAATAAAAGTAAATAAGTCAGTTCAGATGGCTGAAAAATTGACATAGAATAGCCAAGACAGTCATTTTGCCATTTGATCATCATTTAACTATTTTTGTAATTTTTCTTATGTGTTGTCCAGGCTGGAATGCAGTGGCATGATCTCTGCTCACTGCCGGCTCCGCGTCCCGGGTTCACACCATTCTCCTGCCTCAGCCTCCCAAGTAGCTGGGACTACAGGTGGCTACCACCACGCCCGGCTAATTCTTTTGTGTTTTTAGTAGAGACGGGGTTTCACTGTGTTAGCCAGGATGATCTCCATCTCCTAACCTTGTGATCCACCTGCCTCAGCTTTCCAAAGTGCCAGGATTACAGGTGTGAGCCACCATGCCCAGCCAGTTGTAAACTTTTTACTTAGAGCCCTATTCACTGTAACGTGGATAGACAGAGAAGTTATGTAATATGCTCAAAACACATGTCAGATAAGTGGTAGAGATGGAATTCAAACCTATACTATTGCTACCTTGAATCAAAATGACTTGCAATATCTGTATTTTTGTGTGTGTGTGTGCTTGTGTTGTATGTATGTGTGTAGGAAACAACAAAATCAGCATCTTTCTTTTAAAAGGAACACATTCCCTGTTAAATAATCTATTTATTTTTGACAGGACTGCCTTTTAATATCTGTTTACAAGATTTGGTATAGTGTTTCTTTTTGTCTTTGATTTGTAGAATAGTTTGAACTCATAAAAACAGATTTCTTACTGCTGATTTAAATAATTAGTCAGAAAGACCAGTGTGTTTAAGCAGCAGACTTGCCATTCTTATCACTCTTTGTATTTAACTTCTACTCAGTGTTACCTACTGGTAGAGTAAGTCCATTTTTTAAAAATGACCTGCTGTTCTTCAAGTCCCTTCTCCTTCACAAGAACTCAACTGGGGGAAAAGGGAGATAGAGGAGGGTATGATATATGAAATACCTTATGGCTAACAAAATTATTCTTCTAGACTTTATGGCTAATAAAACTTATTGTAGACTTCTAGAACACTTTAATATGTGTTTTATTTTTGCTGCTGCCCTCATCTTTCATTTATCTGGATTAATCCATGCCCAAATTATTGTGCACTTTGAAATTCTAGAGATATGTAGGAGTTTTCATATTCACTGATTTGTAGATCTACATAGCTCTTCTCTTAACTGCTGAAGTGTATAAGTTTTCCCTTAGTTTAATTTGGGCCTTAATGCAAGTTAAAAAAAAAAAAAAGTCACTATTATTTTCTTCTCTGCTTCTGATTTTTACAAAATCTGAGCTATGTGTTCATCTTAACTTGGAAACACATCTTAAATATTTATTACTAACTTTTCCTAACAGTGTAAGAAGTAAATAATTTTAAGGTAGAATGAATAATTGAAGTGCGTTTTTTTTTAAACTAGATACAGTTTGGAACTTTATCAGATTTTTTTGATGCACTGGATAAAGCAGATGAAACTCAGAGAGACAAGGGCCAATCGATGTTCCCTGTTCTAAGTGGAGATTTTTTCACTTATGCTGATCGAGATGATCATTATTGGAGTGGCTATTTTACATCCAGACCCTTTTACAAACGAATGGATAGAATCATGGAATCTCATTTAAGGTACTTTTACCTTTCTGTAGCTACATCTATTTCTTTACTTTCTTTATATTATCTTAACCTTTTGTAGTTTTTCATAATATATATCATTCGTGTAGTACATTATGTAGTGTTAAGCTCTAATTAAGTACTTAATGTAATTGTGAAATTTTAATGCAGTCAGAAATACTCTCCAAACTATAATCAAATTATTACATAGGTTTTTGTTCTGGAAGAAAAAATAGTTTATTTAATTAGATTTTTAAGGAGTTGTATTCTGCATTTTATATTTTTCTAATTAATTTTCCTATGTTATTTGCACACCATATTAATATTCAGTGACATCATCATGAGTGTCTGCAGGCTAGTAATCTGAAGGGCTTCTCATTGGAAACATAGGTGAGCATCAAAGAAGCAAATAGGGCCTCCCAGCATTGAAATATGAGCTTCAAAGTTCACAATCCAAAACTAATGTATTTTGTATGTCGGAGAAGTTTAGACTAGGTTTCATCTCAGTTCTTACATACTTATTTGAAGCACATTTCTATAGGCACAGTTATCTGCATAGAAGAACAGCATTTGAAAAAATGATGACTGGTGGGGCAGACAATGATTGAACACGTAAATGGATACAGAGAAGACAGAAAAGTCTGTAGAAAACATAAAAACACTTAACTGACCCTATCCAGGAGACCTTTCAATCACTGATACAATGTTCTATTGTGATAGGTTCTATTTTTGCACTGTCCAATATGGTAGTCATTAGGCACATGTGACTATTGAGCACTTGAAATGTGCCCATTTAATTTTAATTAATTTAAATGTCAATAGCCATGTGTGGCTATGGCTACCATATTGGAGAGCATGGTCCTAAATAACAGAGGCTGATTGTTGATAAAGTTAAACTACTCCAGAGGCTCCCAAGGCTTTCTCTATGTATAGACCACTAAAGTAATTCCTTTTCGTGTTGAATCTTGATGTTTGAGTTAGATTGTACTCTCTTTTATATACTAGTGGACATTGATTACATTTTGGAAAGGCTTTTTATTAAAAATTATGAATTTTCTTAAGAGTTGTTTTTTTATATGGTAGTGTTTTTTTATTGTTAATATTGTGCTGCGATTAAATATTACTATTTCAAAAGCCTAACCTTTTACTGTTACTTGTAATATGCCTGAAAAATATATCTCATTTAAAAAAATTATTTTCATTATTATAGATACATATTAGTTGTACATATTTATGGAGTATATGTGATATTTTGATATAAGCATACAGTATATAATCATAATAGTTTGTATATTCATCATTTATGTGTTTCAAAATAACTAAAAGTAGAATTGGAATGTTTCTAACACAAAGAAATAACTGCTTGAGGTAATGGAATATATCTTATTAAGTTTAAAATAATGTTTACATATTATAGTGTCTATCCATTCTTACCCAACAGAATATCAACCAGTTATCTCTTACACTATTTTAAACTTTTCTGTTATAAAGTGAAGTATATTCTCAATAATGTAGAGATCCTTTTGGACCACTGAATTAGTGATTTTTAAGTGTCAAGTATTTTTTAGTGGCAAAAAGAATATTGGTTTATCTTCATTTATTGAACGTATTCAAGACATTGTGGTTACTGCTAGTAATATATTTGGAAAATTCTGCTGCATTAAAACCAAAAAAACCATACAATAGTTGTGACTTTCCAAATGTATTAATTTATACGTAAGTTTGTCTGAAAATAGTAATGTTTCATCCCTCTGTTCATTTGTAAAATGTGGATAAGATGTAAAGGTATAGGGAAGACAGTTCCCAAATCTTCCTTTTAACATTTTAGGATATCTGGATATGCATATGTACTCCTTGTAAAGCCAGGAATATATATATTTTTTTAAGAGACAGAGTCTTTCTCTGTTGCCCAGGCTGGCGTATAGTAGTGTGATCCTACTTCACTGCAGCCTCAAACTCCTGGGCTCAAGTGATCCTCCCACCTCAGCCTTATGAGTAGCTAGGACTATAGGTGCATGTCACCACACCTGGCTAAGATAGAGTCTTGCTATGTCCTCCAGGCTGGTCTTGAACTCCTGAGTTCAAGTGATTTTCCTGCATTGGTCTCACAAGATGCTAGGATTACAGGCATAAGCCACCATGCCCAGCTGACATCCTGTTTATCATTTTTCAGTTTGTATTGTTAAATTCTCCATGTTTGTTATATGTTACCATTCAAAACTGAAACTAACCCTTGCCCCTGAGCTGTTCTTGGGCCATTATTTTCTGCCTCTCCTCTCCTCTGAGTGTCCCATTCACCAACTATGCCTTTCTTTTTCATGTCTCTTACTGTATATATGTGAGAGTAAATGACATTATGATGTTCATGGTCTATGTGTGTGTTGCTCTTGGAAAGAAGAAAGGGCAGAAAATTTATCCAATTTTTCAGGTATTTTTTCATTGTGTGATATATAAATAAGCCTGTCTTGCTGCCAACAGGTACTGGCTTATTTTCCAGGATCATCTAGAACAAGGACCCCTGATACCAGTGTAGACATGGTATTCTTTGATGATTGAGAATGCAAATGTGTTATATGGATACATTGGTCATTTTATGTGAATTATTATTATCAATATCTTTTTCATAAATTGCTTGTACTGCAATTATGGATTAAAAAATTTGAAAAGTATCGATGTCACATGTTTTAGATTATAAGCTAAAGTGTTTGTTTTAAAATAAAATATGACTTTTATGCAATTAGGGCTGCTGAAATTCTTTACTATTTCGCCCTGAGACAAGCTCACAAATACAAGATAAATAAATTTCTCTCATCATCGCTTTACACGGCACTGACAGAAGCCAGAAGGAATTTGGGACTGTTTCAACATCATGATGCTATCACAGGAACTGCAAAAGATTGGGTGGTGGTGGATTATGGTACCAGGTAATCTAATTATAGAAAAATCATCTTAAAAAATCTTTAAAATTATGGGTAATAAGATTATGTATTTTGATGAAGTTGTAAGTGCATATCAAACCACATTAACAATGATATCCCTCGTAAGTATTACTATAGCAAAACAGCACCGATATTCAAATATTTTTTAAGAAATCTGTTGACAAAATCCTAGCTGCACCAACTTTTTATTGCAATGCATTTCTGCAAATAGGGCAGTAAAATATTATTACTACTGTTTAAAGCTGATCCTATTTTCTTCTAAATACAGTGTGGTGATTGGGGTTATCTTCTTGACCAAGGACTTGGCATCAAACATAACATAGTTATAATCTAGAGAGATAAAGATTCCTACTTCATTGTATGTCAGTTTAATCTCATCCTATTTCATATCCAGTTGTTCTTGTATATTTATTTTTTAAGAGGTACATTGACATAATAAGCTGAGAATCATAGCCAGGAAAGAAAAAGACCTATAAACCTTATCATATATGGATTATATAAACCACTGGGAATGAGAAAGGATGACCTGGGTGTTGATATTAAAGCCATGTTTAACTCATTGAAGGGCTGTCAGATGGGCGAGGAAGTAGAAGCTAAGTTATTTCTATATTAAAGAATTTGAACAATGAGTATAAGCATGGTCTGAGATAACAGATGACTTGGCAAACAGAGCTTCCTAATAATGGGGAAGAAATCTTACCTTTTGTAATAGGGAGTTCTCTATCCTCATGCCAGACTTTGGATGACCATTCATTCATTAAGATCAGTGCAGCGGGGATTCCTAGATTGGGGAAGTAGTTTTGACTATTTTATTTACTATGGTTTAGACTATTCTTCCTGATACTGTTTTTTTTATCAACAGTGTTGTACTTTGATAACATTTTAAAGTCATTTAAAATATACTGTGATTTTCTTAAATAATAGATTTAAAAAGTGAATATCTTTATTACTACTCCTTGATGAGAAAAGCATATACAACACATGAAATCAATGTTAAAAAATTGACTCACGACTTATATTACTAATTGTAGTAAATGTTAATTAAATTTTTAGTTACAATATTTTGACTGGCTTTCTAGAAATTGGGGGAAAAAGATACTCTTGGGGTTTCATTAGTTGATTTCAGTACTTAAAAAAAAACATTCAAAGTAATATCTTGAATATCCTCTCCATTTTTTAATGGCAAGTGTATTTGACACCCACCTATTGAGGTTGATCTGGGCTTAAAGTAGAAAATGCTCATTAGATGATAAAGATGGTATTTCTTCCACAGAAAGCGTTTTTGAAAGTAAGGTCAGATCCTCCATTTTTCTTTCTCACCTGCTCCTGGCCTGCTTGGTTTGTTGAGAGTTTAAAAGTGAGACTGCTTAGAATCAGACCAGGGCAGTGCTCCTAAGAGGACATGGAAAAGTCATTTTCCTACACTGCCCACTTGCTGTCTCTGGCTGTCATATTGAAAGAGATTTGCTTATAGGTCATTGAGCTTTGGCTACAGAACATTTTTTGTATCATGACCTGTCTGGAAGAACTATCATTGGTTCCTCCACAGGTTTTTTTTTTTTGTGTTGCTTTTGGCCTATAAAAACTTCCCTGTGCAGAATTGCATGTTAGAGAAGAAAAGGCAGTAATTCTCAAACTGTACTTGGCATTTGTAAATTTGCTATGGAAGTACTTCACACTTCATTGAAAAGTCATAAACAATTACCAAATCATTAGCACAGACATTTTAAGGAGGAAATTTCAAAACACAAGTTAGAGAATTATTAACAAAGAGGTAGTTAGTAGTGGGTGTTCTCTTGAACTTGGACTGATGACTACTATTCATTCAGATTTGGCAGAAATGTCACTGTGAACAAGTGTATGAATTAGTGGTGCATTTGGCTGCGAGTAATAGCAACCAGAAACAGAATAAATCCTGTCCTGCTTATTTTTATGTCATATGAAAAAAATCTGTAGACAACTGGTTCTGGTATGGCAGCTCTGCAGTGTCATCAGGCATTCAGGCCCTTCTTTCTCCTCTGCCATCGTAGGGAGAATCAGAGAGCGTGGTATCAACAATAGATCGAATGTGTGTATAGTTATAAACTGGAAAGCAAGAATACATCGTGGCATATTTGGAGATTAATTCTAATCATGGCATAAAAAGATGAATTGGATTGGGGCAATGTTTGTAATAGACAGTCAGCTTAAAAGTATTAATAGATAATGTGGCTTATGTAGAAGGGAAGAAGAAATGGTAATGAGGTCATTTAGAGAAATGTTTTAGAATTCTGCTAATTATTCCTAACTTGTAATTAAGGTAGGTGGGAGAAAACAGAACACAGGGTGAGCATGAGGGTCCTAAAATGTAGACAAGTTATAGAGTAGCAGACATGCTAACATCTCCTTAATACAACAGCCATGACAGCAAACTAGGAACCTGTGATTCCCAAGTGACTTTTCCTGAACTGTATTCCATATTAATAGGATAAGTGGATGTTTGGAAATTAGAGGTCCTGAGAAAAATCCCATATTAATGAAATGTTGAAACATATAGAATTTTGTTTTACCCAGTGTTTCCCAAAGGTACTGTGTTTCATTTTGTTTTGTTTTAAACAAAACAGCTCTATACATCCTGAGAAAACATTTGGGGAGTGATATATTGTAGTCTTTAGTACTCATCCTATGAGAAGGCTTCATGTGTGCCTTTAGGATGCAAACGTTGATTCCTGGCTTTCACTCAGTTTAATTAGGACTCTTTAATACATCTGTGGTTTTAGGTGGTGGAGAACATGACTTTCACTCTGCAGATTCAGGCTGCCTAATGAAGATAGCCCTGTAGACAATAGAAAGCAACTTAGGTTGAGGGTCTTATTGTCATAACTGAACCATATTCATTCATATGGTGTTTTAGTATGGTGAAACCACTTAACACTGTCTAGGAAAACATTTGAATATATTGGGAAATTTAATTGAATTATGGCATGAACTCACATCCATAAGATTTTAGCATTAAAATTATAGATTTGCCATTAAATATATTTAATTAGTAACATTGATCGTGGTCACTTACATCTCTGAAGGAAATATTAATACTCTGCAAAAAAGAAGTTAACTTCTTTTACAGATTTTTTGTTGTTGTTGTTGCATGACAACAAAAATGTTTTTAAGGCATAGATCCAAAGTTGTTTTCTGTGTTAGAAAAAAATAATATAATTGAAAATGTGATTAGCGAGAATTTTCTACATAGTTCTCCAATATGAATTTGCCTATGGATGCCTGGTCAGTAAAGCCTTCAAGAAACATAACTGAGTTAGGGAAAAAAAAAAAAATCTTCAAGCAAGTTCCTTTTTTCCATGAGTAGTGCTTCAGCAGTAGCTGGTGATATACTGAGGATATATTTCAGAATTGGTCTGGAATCAATAGACTTGATTCCTTAGACATAAAAATACAATTTGAATATAGTTAGTAATTTCAGTGACCAAAAAAATTAACAGGGATGAAGACAATTTCATTATTCACATCTGTCAAAAACTCTTGTCCTCCTAGTTCTCTTGAACAAGAACATGAAACTAAACAAAATATCTATTTTAATTCTTGGGGTATAACTTGTATACTAATTGAATTTTCTTGTGAGCTGAATTAGCTCATGTTTTTATTCATTGTTAAAACCCTTGTTAGAACTTTTTCTAAAGTAGCAAGTCATGTTTTTTTGGTAGAATGCCTCAGAGTTATTGGGGTGATCCTACTGGATATTATTATTTGGTGCAATATTCGTAGAAAGTATATGTAGTTTGAGTATGTTTATGTGTTTCAGGTGTGTCCAGAAAGCTTTCAGTTTTAAATGCATTCTTGTCAGTTATATCTTCTGATTAACCATTTTTCTAAGTACTTAGTTCTGGGGGAAAAAAGAGCAGATTTGTCATAGATTCATTATAGGTTTCACTTTGAATGCAAGATGAAGATACTGGTGGTTTGGCCATTATTAATGAAACTGAAAATATTGTATGCAGATTTTTAAATTGTTTCTCAGACTAATAAAATTTTTGGTTTACAGACTTTTTCATTCATTAATGGTTTTGGAGAAGATAATTGGAACTTCTGCATTTTTTCTTATTTTGAAGGACAAACTCACATATGACTCTTACTCTTCTGATACCTTTCTGGAGATGGTTAGTGATTTCATCTATGGTCATCATAAAAATGTGTGATTTCATTGTTCTTGCATTAGCAAAGAGGATGAGAAGCTTAATGAAAAGAGACATTGAAATATAATTTTTTGTACAGTATTCGAAAGAATTTTTATCGCTTAATATAAATTACCTGTATGTTCATCTTTTCTATAAATATTTCAAACTATGTGAAATATATGGGGTTTTAGAACACTATTAAGATGTTAGTAAGGCAACTGGGCATTATAATTAGTTGTTTTGCTTGGCTTTAATTAGAAACCCCTTGATATTTAAATTTTTATAAGTCCTTAATCTGTTCTTGCTAAACTTGAATTTGAATGGTCTTCTGGTTTCAGGATGAGTCCGTGAAGTGTTAAGTAAAACTTAAAAATTGCTGTTCATTTTTATAGGATTTGAAGCAAAAATCACAAGATTCTCTGCCACAAAAAAATATAATAAGGCTGAGTGCGGAGCCAAGGTAAATTCATAATTTCTTACAAATGTTTACCACTTTCTGGCTTAATAGTTTTAGGTTTTATGGTTCTGGTTTTTAGTTAGCATGTATTTTGAGGCAATCAATTTATTAATTAAAAAACTCCTAAAAAATGGATTTTCTTTCATGACTGTGTTATGCTCAGGTTAATAGCTAACATAGTGATTAGTACATTGACTGCTGAATAAACTATTATAACAATATTTCTCACAGATATAAGGTATAGCATGATAAATATGTAGCTTATAAAACATTTTCTTATCTCTGTAAAATTAATTTCAGATTATATATTTTTTTGATTAACCTTTCATTTAACGACCTTGTCTTCATTAATCCCTGATGATATTTTTAAATGAAAGAAGAAACTTTATTATTATTAGAAGATCAAGGTTTCTACTGTAAATTGTTCATTAGATAACTATCATTTTGCTTGTGAAACAGCCTTGTTTTAGCACTATTGATTTATGCTGAAGTAAATGGGAAGGGTTTTCAGTGACCTTAAACCAGGGCATTTAATTGGTGGCTACCTAATAATTATAAAGAAATGTGTTATGTTTTATTGATATTTCTTTAAACAGCAAGTTATCTGTTTTTAATAACCAAATATTTGTTGGTCGTTTCCCAGTTGACCCAGGCACATAGTGGTTATTTTTTGTAATATAACCTTTAACTGTCAGAATTGAGATATTTAGTACCCCCCTTACCAATTATAGGATAAAAAAAAAATTTCAAAGAGTAATTCATTATTTCAACTAAATGTATTTTATTAAAATTATTTAAAAATGAATGAAAGTATAGAGAATTTATAGTTGCTAGTAAAGTTGAGACTTTTTGTTAAGCATAGACTAAAACCTTAGTTGTCTAAATTTCTTTAGTTAGTAGAGACCTAAGATATGTACAGCTTATTCCTTAGAATGAGATAATAAGTTTTTTTATTTTAGTAATACTAATGTTCTCTGTAACACGGCACAAGCCGTAGGAGCTTTCAGATTGCCAGGTCGTAGTTAGGATGAAAGGATAATGACACTGAAAGAAATATTACTTATAAAATTACAAAATGTTTTCTTTGTCTTAAAATAAGTTATGTTATGATGCATTTGTGGTTATATGCCTGTTCCTTAAATATTGTGTTCCTAGTAATCTCTGGCATTAGTAAATCTATTTGGCTTTCGGCATAGTTCTCTCATCTATTAACTTTTCTTTCTTTTTATATCTTGGTGGGGGAACATCTTCGTTTTTGCTGGTTATAAAACTAATATATGCTGCTGTAAGTGATTTGTGCCCCATCTCTGGGTGCTTTTATGGTGGGTGGGGTGAGACAGGAACAGGGTGAGGCTGGAACTCTAATATAATAGGTCAGAGGAAAAGATGTTCCCTTTAGTTTCTCTCCTTCCTTTACTGTCTTTGCCTTAGCAAGTAGTAATTAATAATTTTGCCTTTCTAATGCCAGATAAGAAAGTTAGGAAATACAGTATATTAATGAAAGAGAAAAATATTTTTAAGCTTTCATATTGAGGAGTTTTAACTACAGGTAAACATAAATGGAATTTTGGGGGCTATTAGTAAAATGATTGTTTTTTGATGTTTCTTTTTAAATAGTTTTTATTTAAATAGTATAGTGTTTATCTTCCTATTACTTCTTTACAATTCTTTTTTATCAAATATTGACTTTCCTATTTCTGTAGGTAGGTAAATTAGGAATAATTCTGATTGGCAGATTCTTATTTATTTTTATGCTTATTATCCAATTTGTAGGTTAGGGCTTCTTAGATTTTAGGTTTTAAAATCTGTATTTTACTTGTTAGCTGCAAATTATTTTAGTTACTGATCTCTCAGTAAAAATGGATGAATAATGAAGGAATGATAGTGGCCTTTAAAATGGAAGAATTTGGTAGTTTTATTTAGCAGGCACTGAAAGTAAAGTAATTGCCCTTTTCAGTTTTTAAATTGGAAGTTTTAGAGGTGTGGCTATGAGTCTTTGTCATATTCTTCATGAGTCTTCTTTAATGTTCTAAGGGTTGGCTTTGTTTTAGTTATAGACTTAGTTCCTATTTGAGTAACAAACTATCTAAATAAAGCATGCATTCTCAATGGGGGAGATACTCTTTCCAAGATAGTGAAAATTGGTTTTTTGGGGATTCGAAGAAAATCTTATTCTTTTTAATATATAAAGCATATATAAAAATATATAAATATATACAGTACATAACAGGTAAACAGTTTGTGTGTGGCATTAAAATGGTATGTGGGTGATTAGTAAATGTCTAAAAAGAGTCATTAGGGAGGTGATAATGTAAAAAAGATTGAGAAATACTAACTTAAACCCATAGAATATAAATAATACATGTAAATTTGATCATGCTGTTGGCAATATTAGTTATAGCAATAAACCTAACATAACTTACTTTCTGAATATTTAAAAAGTAGTCCATGATCTGTTTAAAGTGACATTAGTACATGTTGATATGCCTAATTTAGTTTACACAGTTATATGAGCTATATCATGTATGGATTCATAGTTTTTGTATAGAAAACAGGTACTTCAGAATGTCAACTTAAGGTATTCTTAAAAAGTACTTAATTCCAGAAAAGCCCTCCCATAACCCATTGCCATTGGCTCATTTAATGGTTCTCCCTGGATGACCTTCCAGCACCAATAATTTAATTTCTTCTGATTTTTCTCCATACATGCTTTCCTTTTGGATGCCAGTCTTGATTAAGAGTATTATTATCTTTTTAGTTATCTAGGTTCTGAAACCCCAGAACCTACTTTGACCTCTACCTTCTATTATTCCTTAAATTTTATCAGTTGGAGAGTTTTTTCTTCTCATCTGTGAAATGCATCTTCCTTTTTTCTGTCACTTTTTAGTTCTAAGCCATACTTCATGCTTGAATTACTTCAACACTTTCTTACGTTTTTGTCTTCAATTTCTCTGTGCCCCTAATTTATTACATGAAGTTATCAGAGGAATCTAGCCAAAAACAGAGCTCTGAGAAAGTCACTTCTAAATTCAACATTCTCTAGGTACTTCTTACCTACTGAGGAAAGTCTGACCTGATGGTCAGATGTTTTAGTAGACTATTGCCTAACAAACTACTCTGAAACTTAATGTCTTAAATACAATGTATTATATTTCCCATGTTTCTGTAGAGAACTGCTGGGCAGTTCTTGCTTGGGGTCTCTCATACCATTGCAGGTAATTAGAGATTGGGAATAGAGTTCCCCAAAGATTTGACTGGGCTCAGTGTGCAAGAGGGCTCACTCACATTACTGAAAGTTAATGCTCCCTGTTGACTGAGGGTTCAGTTGGAGCTGTTAGCTGCCAATGCCTACACATGGCCTTTCCATATGACTTGGGCTTCTCTAACCATAGTGGCTGATTCTAAGAGGGAGTATCTTAAGATTAAAAGTCTCAAAAGTGAGTTTTCTGGGCAGAAACAGCAAGACTTCTTAAGACCTAGCTTTGGAAGTCCTAGAAGGCCATTTTCATTACATTCTGTTGGTCAAGGAAGGTTAGCCAAGATTCAAGGGGAGGGAATTACTCTCCATTTCTTGATGTGAGGAGCATGTATAGAAAGCAAAGGGAATGATGGTAGTCATCTTTGGAGAGTAGCTGTGACAGTTCACCTATAGGCTACCTCAGTTCATATACCTTTCATGTACAGAGTAACCTCACCCACCTCCCAATATGCCCAATGCTTCATCCCATTACACTGTTAGCCCCAAATTTCTACCTGGATCAGGCCAAAATGGGTCACTCATGGCTGGCAGTTAATGCTGGCTTGTTTCTTCCAGTATAATTATTTAAAGTTAATCACACTAGATTGTAAACTCCTTGAGAGTAGGAATTATTTCTTTATTTCTAGCATCATGCCTGTGGTATTATATGCAACGTAGTAAGAATAATACAGATTCATTGAAATATATTTAAATATTGACTGAAGAGAATATTAATCTTCAGACATACCAGATATACACAGAACATGGTTCACATTCTATGTGAAAATGTGGTATCCTGGTATATGTTCTCCCTAAGTATTTCTTTGGTCTCATATTTGGAGGTTGGGTGCCAGAGTGCTTCCAAGTAAACTTTTAAGTACTACTACAAATAAAGATAAACACTAATTCGATAAAGCTGGGAATTTGTATAACTGTCCTTTTAAGATTTTAGTTTTATACCATGAGACCTGAGAAATTTCAGATTGCATCTCAGCATCATTGCATTCTTACAGCGTTAACTTCATTGAGATTGGATTTTGGGTGGCTATTCAGAATGGACGGATATAAAAGATAGTTCCAAATAGCTGATTGAATTGGCTTTATCAGATTGGTTTTCATATGTAAGACTTATTGTTATTATCAACATAGCCTGATTCTTCATTTTGTATTTTTAATACTATTATTGTAAACAATTCTTCTGGCAGTAATTATCTGTTAGTTTAATGGGATTCAAGGCTTTAGGTGAGTTTTTTTTTCTTTTATTATCAACTTATTTTTATCCAAATAAGAATGTGTCTTAGAAAATATCTAATATCTCTAACCAGTTGTTTACACATAAGTTTTAAATGAAGAGGCCAAGCTCACAACCTTATTTTTATTGTTTGGAAATGGAATTTCTAGGAAAATAGAATTCTAACCACTCAGATTATGGCAGCATTATTTGATAGAGGCATTTGGAGCTTAAGGGCAGAAGTGAGATTCCATGACTTGAAAAGGCAGCTCTAGTCTGAGAAGTGAGTCTGGTGAAAGAGCTGTCAGTGTACAGAGGGAGCGTACTTTGTGCTCAACTGTGGAGGAGATGGAAGAGTGTTAACCACGATAATTAGTCCAGGAACTGTCCTTAATAGCTCATGGATTATGATGGTTTAAGCTTAAATTTTGACATGTACTAGAAAACTAGTATATAGAAATGTCTTTCTATTAGTTAACAGAAAAATGAGTGTAAAATGTCAGATTAAAGGTTTTCTTTCTTGAAAATGGTTGGCTATATTTTTTAATTATCCTAAAATAATTCAAGTCAATAATAGAATATAGGATTTGACATCCTGGACCCTCTCCAGCTTCTATTATTTTGAGAAAAGCTGAGATATCTTTACCTTTTAAATAAAGCTGCTTTGAACTTTTCTTTTAATGAGGGAATTGGTAACTGATGGTCCTAGAGGCTTTTAAACACATAAAAACTAAGCTATTCTGTATTCCAGTCTAGTTTAGGTATATCTGGGCATTAATAGCACAGTGTATTTATGAATTTTATTGGATCTGAAGGATGACTTTATAAACTCTCCTCTAGGATGCTTTTCTATTTAAATATAAAATTGCTTGTAAAAGATATTTGTATGTTTTCACCTATGTTCTGCCTCTGTTATGTGTTAACTTTGATTTTTTCAAGGTATAGGTTGGCTAGTTCCCTGATTATCCAGAAGCACTTTTCATCTTGTCTGTAGTCTGCTGGGGTGTTTTCAGAAAGGATGCTTTATCCAGAAGACTGAATAGAATATATTGTATTATGTAAATAACCAAAAGTTTCTTAAGGAATTCAAGGTACCTGCAAGATGCTACATAAGTTAATTTTATGTTGAAAATTGTTTGCATTGACTAGTGGTTGGTACTAGTGTTGGAGCAGTCAGGGCTCAGTAGCAATACAAAATAATCTTATTTGGTGTTTGCCTTTCTAATTCAATCATCACGGGATTACATTTTGCCTAATTTTTCAAGAAAATACAAAGGTCTCTTGGGTAGGAAATGAGGAGAAAAGGCTCCACCTTTGTTCCAGTTCCCTCCACTCTTAGCATTTCTATTTATTTTATGACATCGGGAATGATGAGTATTAATTCCTGAGATACTGTTTCAACTTCACATTGACTGAAATGAAATAACATCTGTTATATTAAAAAAATAGTTGACACTTCCAATTTACATGATGGCTGACTAGAGACCATGAGACTGACTCTCAGTTTCCCATTAAAGCTCATATGAAAATGTAGAAGATGATGAACAATTACAGGAATACCAAAACCTTGGCTTGACAGTCAATGTATTGCCACAATCTCAGATGTCCACGAACTACAAAGCTGATAGAACTGGTCTGAAAAATGCAATTACTTGCTGATTAATGATAAGCAGTTTGAAATAAAAGCAACCTGCATGTCTTTTAAAGCAAGTATGGAGAATGATTCCTTTTCCTTTTCATAATGTCTATCCCCAAGGCTTTGAAATTCTGGGATTATATTAACTAGAAAGTGAACAAATATTTTTCTATTGGAAGAGTGCTACTTTTGAGGCTATTAGCAAGTTATGTAGCTTTTGTTTTGTTTTTCTTATTCCTCCCTGACTGAGGTCTCTGTTGACCAATCTTCATTTAATTGACCAACTAGATCAACTGATTCTTTTCAATCCTTTTCAGTGCCCATGGCAATGTGGCCTTGTAGCTAACAGGCTGTTAGCTAGCAGGCCAATGCACTTCCCTCCCTCCAGTCTTTCAGTTGTGTGATTATCATGAATCAGTTATTTATTCCTAAACAAGTTTTTCTTGTTATTTTTTTCTCATAAACCATTTTATTATGCTGATGAATTATGTAAAAACCCTTTTTTATGAAGTTGAGGACTTTGGAAGTATTCAGCAAAGGTGAGTCACCGACAAATATTGGTGAGATGACTGCAAAAGATTTGGGAAGAAATCATAAAAATATAGAAGCAGCCTGCATTCAGATTTTCTTAATATTTTTGAGTTTAAGTTCTTGCTATACTTTAGAGAAACCTAAACTTGGGACCACCGAAGATTATCACATGTTTGGTTATGCAGAGAATATGACAACTCCAATTACTGGTTCCATAGTCAAAGCAAAGGATTTGTATATTTTGAATATGATACACATATATATTACATGGTAAAGTAAAATATTAAGAATAACACATATATATCATAATGATTTTCTACTTTAACTTTTATTTTCAGGTCAACTTTAACTCTTTCTGTTAATAGATCTATTGCCAGCCTTGATCACATTGATGAAAGGGCTTCCACTGTGTCCATATTTTGCAATCAGTTTGGAGACTAAATCAACCAGAAATAAATAAGCAGGAACAAGGGAACTTAGGATAGATCATTGAGTTAGGAAGGTCTGCTCAAGGAAATTGCTGTTGGTGGTGGCATGGGCCAGAAGAATACTGTGATATTCTTTGTTGAAGAAAGAAGCCTTCCCTTTGTTCAGAATCAGAGCCGGTATAGAAGACTAAATACCAATCAGGCACAGCCACCTTGGATATTAACCTTATGGAAACTTGCAGTCAGGCTGGATCTATGCATGCGAGCCTATTATTCACTCTTTTTCTCCATCACCGAATCCTCTTTACATCCTTCATGGCATTATTAACAAACTGGCCATGTCATTTATTCCTTATTGTCTGCCTCCCTTGCTAGAATAGCAGCTCGATGAGGGCAGAGATTTTGTTTGCTTTTGCATCCCCTGACAAATACCTGGCACAAACTGGGTGTTCAACAAATATTTGTCAAATAAACTAACTCTACGTAAGAGAAGGACTTCAGCTAGTATCAAAATAAAAAGGACCAAGGGTAGTTTTAGTAAACACAGAGTCTAGGTGAATGTCTACTTCTTTGAGGATAAGTGATTGAAAGGTTATCATAGGAGAGCTGTGAAAAAGCTGTACAGACTGATTAAAAAGGGTGCAGCATGATGACTCAGAAGAGTATCTTACTTATTAAAATGATTTATTACATAGATATAGATGAAAATGTTTTTTAAAAAGAGGACCTGGAATTCTCAAAAAGTTTTGAGTTATAATCTCTGAGGAATATGAAACAAGGTGAAACACTGAAACAAAAAGATGACAAAGAAATGAAAATGAAAATATTTGAAAGAGGGGAAGAGTGAGATAAGGAGAGATTGTTGGAGGGGCAATAACAGACCATCTTCACTAGTGATGCTGAAGAGTAAAGCTGATACTGAAAGAGGGTATAGATGTGGAAAAAAAAGTCCATGAGATACTTTTTTAAGAATGTAGACAAAAGGAAGACAAATGCCAACAATGAGAAGAAAGATGATGATAGGTATGGA
This sequence comes from Chlorocebus sabaeus, assembly GCF_047675955.1. Lineage (NCBI taxonomy): Eukaryota > Metazoa > Chordata > Mammalia > Primates > Cercopithecidae > Chlorocebus > Chlorocebus sabaeus. Next base: position 72,168,842 of record NC_132926.1, on the reverse strand, counting down.
GGACAAGATTCCAACAAAAGAATTAAAAAACTTTAGAAAAAAATTACAGCAGAGGCAATGATCAAAGCTATAATTGATGAAAAGTTTTCTGAGCTGAAAAGGCCTCCCTTTATAGATGAAGAGGGATGAGTGCTGGGTAATAAAAATGAAAAAAGAGTCACCCCGAGTACACCATGGTAACTTAGTTCAATTAAAAGGAAAAAGGACATATTAAAAAAGTGCCCAGGCAGAAAGATGATATTGTATAGTATAGAACAAATGCTAGACTGACTTAGGAAGACTATAAAGTTTTGAAATAATTTTATACTCACAGTTTTCTCTCATATGTGAAGGTAGTAGAGAGACATTTTCAGATATGAAAACACTTACAAAACATACCACAGGCACACTTCCCATATTTTAAAAAAAATTTTAAAAATTTCTTGATGAGTCAATTCAGCTGACTGATAGATGAATTAGAATTAACAATTAAAAATAAAGAATTAAAAAGGCATTGAAAGCAGTTAGACATAGTGAAATCTAGATCATTATTGTCAATTTTATTGTCATACTAAAGGTAGAAATGTCCATTTAGTTTTGGTAGAATTTAACAGCACCGTGGATCTGTGGCTTCAGGTTATGTTAATGCCTGAAAGAGGTGGAGAGGCAGGAGCATATAAGAGATCCTAAATAATAGTTTTTCATCAAGAAGAGAAAAAATACCAACTTCTGGTGAGAGTGATATTTCCTATTCCATTGCCTTCACTTACTATCAGTGTACTGTTAACTTTTCAAATATCTGTCTCTGCTGAGACAAGTCTTCTAAGTTCTAGACCCACAGGCCAAGTGGACAGCTCTCTTGGGATGGCCCATTAGCAGCTCCATTTCACCGTGTTTAAAATGGAACTCCTCTTCCCTGCTTGAACCTGTTATGTGATCCCAAGCTCTTTCAATTTTAGAGTGACCAGATATGACAGTTTTTTCACTATTGGCCTCTTTCACTCCCAAAAGTGCATTAGTTTGCACAATAAATTATGGGGCTACCCTGATCATCTTCATCTTTTTACTTTCAACTAGTATCCAAACACATGGTAGACCTGTTCATTCTGTGTTTTTTTTTTTTTTGGACAGAGTCTTGCTCTGTCGCCCAGGCTGGAGTGCAGTGGCACTATCTCAGCTCACTGCAAGCTCTGCCTCCCAGGTTCATGCCATTCTCCTGCCTCAGCCTCCCAAGTAGCTGGGACTAGAGGTGCCCGCCACCATGCCTGGCTAATTTTTTTTTTTTTTTTTTTTTTTTTAAGTAGAGACTAGGTTTCACCGTGTTAGCCAGCGTGGTCTCGATCTCCTGACCTCGTGATCCACCCACCTCAGCCTCCCAAAGTGCTGGGATTACAGGTGTGAGCCACCGTGCCCAGCCTCATTCTATTTTTCAAATGTGTGTCAAATTTGTCCACTTCTCTTCATCTTCAGTGCTACTACCCTGCTTCAGACTGCTATTATCCCTCCCCTGGGTGACAGGTAATAACCCTGTGACAGATGTGCCTGCCTCACACATTTGTTGGAGGGGTTAAATATGGTTATGTGTATGAACTTCATAGTATGGGACCTAGTGCTTAGCAGGCACTTAACTAATATTAGCAATGATGTTGTAACTTAGCTCAAAACCCTTCTTTTTTCCTAAGGATAAACTCTAGACTCTTTAACGTGGCTTGTGTGCCTGCATTTTTATCTCTCTCGCATCATCTCTTGCATTACCTCAGTCTGCACTATGTGCTCCAGCCCTACAATGACTCTCTTCAGAGCACAATAATTCAGAAAACTATCAATTCTTGGACACTCCATTTTTTGTTGTATTACCTCTACATCTTTACTGCCTGGGGGTAAAAAAAAACGAGGTCGGGCGCAGTGACTCACGCCTGTAATCCCAGCACTTTGGGAGGCCGAGGTGGGCAGATCACCTGAGGTCAGGAGTTTGAGACCAGCCTGACCAACATGGAGAAACCCCATCTCTACTAAAAATACAAAATTAGTCGGGCATGGTGGCGCATGCCTGTAATCCCAGCTACTTGGGAGGCTGAGGCAGGAGAATCACTTGAACCCATGAGGTGGAGGTTGTGGTGAGCCAAGATCACACCATTGCACTCCAGCCTGGGCAATAAGATCAAAACTCCATCTCAAAAACAAAAAACAAAAAAAGCAAAAAAAAAAAAAAAAAAAAAAAAAACCACACACACAAAAAAGCAAAGGAACCAAACCACAACAAAAAATCTCCAATCTTGGCCAGGTGTGGTGACTCAACGCTTATAATCCCAGCACTTTGGGAGGCTGAGGTGGGTGGCTCCCCTGAGGTCGGGAGTTTGAGACCAGCTTGGCCAACATGGCGAAAACCCATCTCTACAGAAAATACAAAAATTAGCCGAGTGTGGTAGCATGCACCTCTAATCCCAGCTACTTGGGAGACTGAGGAAGAGAATCGCTTGAACAGGGAGGCGGAGGTTACAGTGAGTCAAGATGGCACCAGTACACCAGCCAGGGCAACAGAATGAGGCTCTGTCTCCAAAAAAAAAAACCACCTTGGACTTCACCTCCAGATGCACCCGAGTGTGCACACACAGACATGCACGTGCACACACAGACATGCACATGCACACATATACCATTTGCCTGATACATTTCTGATTGTCTTTTTGGACTCAGCTTAGATGTTACATCCTCTGGAAACTTCGTTGAGATCCTTGAAGCTAGGTGGTGGTCTCATATGCCTCCATGGGACTGTATGTTTACCCAGTAACTGCCTGCATAATAGTCCTCTGAAGAGACTTACTATAAACCTCTTGCAGGTATGGGTTGGTCTTGTTCATCATTCCAAAATGGTGCCTATCAAATCTTTAAGGAAAGTGACCTACTGCCAGTAGCATTTGAGCTAGGAATTGCACTGGAGGGAATCTGTCATGTACAAATAATCATATATAAAGGTGGAGAGAACTTTGGACAAGGACATGCGTTTCAGCTTTGTTTATCATGTGAACAAATATTTTAAAAGACTTAAATGTTTATCAGTAATAATGAATTGGTCAAATATTCTACATTTGTGAGTTATATAGAAAGATTTTTTGAAGATGCCTAAATTAGCATTTCTTTTTGTAATAAAGAGAACATAGGGCTGGTAAATTCTGAGATTTTAGCTTAAGTTTTTATGAAATCTGTGTTTTCAAGTTTTTTGGAGAAAATGAAGATGAGTTGTTTGAAGTTATGAATGGTTGAGTGAAATATGGAAGAAGTGCTTGGTACATAGGAGTTATTTGCTAAACTAATAACTAAAAATTGGAGGTGGAGAGGGTGAAAATTCTGAGAAAAAGTCATGTAATCATTAGGCAATTAAATAATTTATCCATAGTGATTAACCCTTATGGGAAAAGTTTTGATTTAGAATCATCTTGCATTAATCGTTTTCTTCTTTAAAGGTGAAGTTTTTTGTACTTGTTGGCTTTCCTTTGTTACCCAATATGACTTCTTACATGTATAGTGTTTGATTTTGTATTGCACTGAACTGCATACAACAGAAACCTTATTACAATGGCTTCTGAAGAAAGCCTTTTATTATTATTATGGACAAGTTTCAAGGTAGGTAGTCTAGGGCTCATGATACGTTCCATGGTGTCATCAAAGGTCCAGGCAGCTTTTACCTGTTAGCTCTGCCACTGTTAGCCTGTGGCTCTTGTTCTTGTAAACTCAGGATTGTTCCTGCTTCTACATACATTATATCTGTGTTTCATCCAGAAAGAGGGATGAGCAAAGGATGAAGGTCATGGCAGTTGGGATAAACTGAGGACTCAGTAACTTTCTCAGAATTTCCACATACTGGAATTCTAATTACATGTCATTGTTCAGAACTAGGCCACATGTCTGCATCTAGCATGGTGAAACAGTTTTTTTTTGTTGTTCATTTTGATTTTGTTTTTTAAGCTATGACTGTTGCCATCCTAAATAAAATTGGCTTTTTATCAGTAAAGGAGAAAGTGATAATGGTTATTGGGTAGGAAGGAGCAGCATCTGCAAATTAGATTCATTAACTGGATCAAAGAGCAGCTACCAGATTTTCTATCAGCTACTCTTCCTTGGTCACTTCAGCTCAGGGACTGGAGTTGTGTTCTGAACACTCTAGGAACAGGTCTATACTGAATAAATCAGTAATGGTGGTTAGAAATTTCTTTAAAACGTGTTCTCAAGACTTAGCAGTTAGGTAGGAAAATCATAGCAAACACAATGAAACTGAAAAATTTTCTGCATATTCTAAAACCAAAACATAATTAGATACTGCAAAATTAAAAATTTTTAAAGAGATAAAGAAAAACTCATAAAATAAGAGCATATATATCCAGTTGGGCTTTGGGGTATTTAAGTATTAAGAAAATAGAATATTTATTCTTAAACATTTCCTATTTCTTTGTAGGACTATATGGGCCTATGTTAAAATATAGTTCCTTATTCTTTGATTCATACATTCATTCATTCAATGACAGATTTACTTTGTATTTCTGTCTTGGGCAGCACTGTACTGGTATGTGTTCATATTTTGTTGCCTCTTTCACTTCTTCTTGATTCTTTCTTGCTCAGAACCTACACAGGCAAGGTCTCTTTTCTAAGTGACCTGTAACTTATACTGTGCTGTGTAGACTACCCATAAGACAAACCCTCAGTGCCTTACCTGAAATCTTCAAGGGTAGATGTATGTGAGGGTTCAGAATTCTTTTTAATTTTAGGAAAGTACTGTGCATGTGTGGCATATTATTGCAGAGTCTCCTTTGAAATTTCTGAATGTTCTGATCAAATGGGATAAATAAAGATTCTATAAAGCTTCATGTCAGTTCTGTTTAGATTTACCACCAAATGAGTTATAAAAAAGCTTTTGATTTTTTCAGAGCTTTTTGGATTTCACAGTTTAGAGATTGTAGATATGTAGAGTATTGGATTGGGAGAATTATGAAATTGCTTAAAATAATTAGTAAGCTTCCTAAAAAGATGCATTATAGCAGAAACCATTTTGACTCTTCTAAATGGCATTGATTGTTACTATCATCCATGCTTGGGTGCCTTAGCTTTTCTTTGGTCTGATTCCCATCATTTCAAAAATCTGTTCAAAAATGTCTGTCTCTCAAGAAATCTTTGCTAGCTGAGCAGTGCTCTTCACCCTTTTGTACCACATTCTCTAAACATGTAGGTGTTTAGGTGTTGACTTTTTTTTTCTTTGCAAGAATTCATTCCTTGACTTTACTGAGTGTTGTAGCTTCCTAATTATACTTCAAGCTTCTCTCGTCGTCAGAATTCATTTTTTCAAAAAATTTGTCATTCTATTCTTGCATCTCCTAAAATAATGCTTTTTACAATTCTTGCATCAGGCAGTTTAAAGTTTATGATAGGCTACCTAACACAATATAATTAAATATATATTTTTACTGTCATTTAGAAGTTTGAAGAAAAATGTTTGTCATTAGGCTATTACCAGTCTCACACATTGATTTTTAAGTGATATACAGTGTGGGATTTTGCCTTAGTGCTTTAACAGCATAGGATTTTAAATCATTGTTTTCTTCAATTTCACATGAACTGTAAAAGAATCTTCCTTACCAGGCCCTTATAATTTAGTCTGCTGTGATTTTGTTTTTAGGTACAAAATTCTTTTAGATTTTATTTGTGAAAGTGATTAAACAGATAGATTGCATTTAAAGTTCTATTTTTTATTTTTATTTCTTGAAAAATAAGGGCAGAGTAGCTTAATGTTCAGAGACCACCTGCTAAATTGCCTGGTTAGTCTGTGTTTTAATCGATTTTTTATTTATATTTTAAGTCAGACTTTCTTAATTAACTAATTGCATGGTTCTAGTTTATTGTCAGATTATTATATGATGAATTCAGTTTACAAAGTGTGTTTTAATTGTGTGTTTTTTGTGTGGTAAGATTAAAGTTATTTTGCTTGTTTCTTATAAATAACATCTTCATCCATCAAGGACCATAATCAGGAAAATGCAGAAGATGGGGAGGAAAAACAGGTGCTCATATATATAGAATTATGATGAGATATTTTGGTATATTAAAATATGAAGGCAGAATTGGCACGGGAAGTACCACATATAATGGATAAAGGATTATAATAATTTCTAGTTAAGATATTTGGAAATACATAACTGTATGTAACTGAAGAAAAACTTTGAAACGAAGATGAGGTGGTATCAAAGAATAGCTGGCGTTAGTTTTGGTGTGTTTACTAGATAATATAAATTTTGAATGATTCTGTTTTGCTATTACTGTAGCACCAACATTTGAAGTTGTATAAAGTACTATGAAAATGTTAAAGTAAACTAAATATCTGGAGTACGAGTGATTTTTTAAAAATGATTTCTATTGGAGTGGGAGTAATTGATGGTTACGTGAGATTCCTTCAGTAGTTTATTGTTTTCAGTTTCTTGCAAACTTAGTTCTCTGTCCACTTTCCATTTCTTTTCCTCCCGGTGGTCATCATGTCTTCTGAAATAGTAACATAAAGCTAATTATTAACCCAAAGCAGTTCAGAACATAAACTAAAGTGATGTGGCATATTTCAAAGTCTTCCACTCTTCTGAACTAGATTTTTTTTCCTTCTAAATGCAGATTAATAAAGCGTGCACAACAAGAGGAACAAGGAAAAGGATTTTAGTGAAGGTATCCTGATCCTGAAAAAGTCAGGGAGGGCTTCAAGCCCAACTTGGACTTCAGAACACTTCACAACTTTGTGGTAAAAGAAACATTTTAAATAGAGCCTTTGGACTTATTTATTTCATCCTTATTCAGAGAGTAGCACTTTATTTTTATTTTTATTTTTTTTTAGGCAAGACAAATTGTGTGTGAAATCGGGTTACTTTTCAAACTGAAACATATCTGGGTTTCAGATTTGTTGTAGGTACTTAGTATATACTCAAAATATTACAGGTAGTTGGTTGGCTTGTGTGTTTTTCTTTGAAATGTGTTCTTTTATCCCTTGTGACATTGTGTTTGCGTTCACCGTGAGTGATGTTTTCTCTAGTGTTCTGTACCTTTAATCGGTTTATTGGGTTGTATAGTAGGGAGTCTTTCCTAGGACCAATATTGTTTCTAAAAATACTTCGAAAGTAGAAAGTGGTTTGTGTTTTATTGTTTTCATATTTTTTACCAGTTATATGATGGCTTACTAATGGGAAGAGATGTAGCCCTAGTAAAAATTTGTTGTTTCCTCCTCTATTCACCTGGAAACCTCACACAGGATAGATTTCATTTGTCAACACAGATACAGAAAGTGAATACAAACATCTTTGCCATTTCTGTCCTAAACAACAAAACAGTCTTATTTTACTGTGTTAACTTTTTAAGGTCTTTTTGATTTGTGAAAATTAGGTTGTTTCTGTACTATGTGTTCTTCCAAAGTTACAGAGTTATATTCGTTGGAGAAATGAAATTTTCTTCCAGTAGATGAAAATTATATTTTGATTGAACATCATTCCTTATGCAGTCACCCATAAATATAATGTCTTTTGCTGTTTTTTCAGAAAATGGCTACAGATGTGATTTCTGAATTGACAAGGAAATAGAACATCTTAATGTTTTAGGTAAAACAGATGGTATTTTTGTTTTAGGCAAAACTCTCTCAGAGTGAAAGCAACTTAATTGGTGACAAGACTCTTGGGGTCATCCAAATTAGATACAATTTGTGTTTGTTTCTTTTTGTTGCTTTAATATCAAAAGTTTTAGAATACTTGGAATATTTATTATTTTGTTGACTTTACTATTTTCTGTTGTGTACTGGAAATAGTTGTAAAATTTTTCAATCTTTATAAAAATTATAAGTCCACATATTTATTCTGCTTCGGTTATGTTTATGGTCTTAGAAGTGCTTTTTGCATTGTGAGAAGTCCCTGAAATTTGTAGTTCTACTTTTCAGGGTTAACATTTTCATTTGTAGTTTTGAGTTGCATTTGCAACTACAGATTCTGTGGATATTGATACCAACTCTGTTATTTCTATGTCATTGAGCTCTAGGCAGATCTGCCTGTCAGATGCCTGGAATTTCTGGAGCACAGTGTTGTGAAGGGAGCCTTGCGTTGAGAGTTAGGGGACTGATTCTAGCTCCATCTTTGTCACTAACCAGCTCATATTTTTGGAACTTCAGTTTCATTTGCTTTCTATATTTGGCGGGAGTGTTAAATAGGTAATCCCCGAGGTCACATCCCGTTAACAATGGGTTTTCTTGTCTAAGTATTAATCATTTATAAAGCATTCATTTGGATAAACACCAGGAAAGGAAGTTTTGAGGAAGAAACTACTCTGAACAATAACCAAGTGTTTCTAGTAACTGGTACATAAGATAAAGAATCTGTCTTCCAAAATATCTCCTGTATTCCAAAATGAAGACTATTATGTAGCAAAGTTTCTTTTTTACCACCTCTTACAGAAATTCAGAACTGAGTAGTGAAAGAACCGCTTGTGTTGTCATCATAGCAACCAGGGGAAGTAGCCTAATCCTCACCTCCAGGAAACATCCTTCACCCCAGTCTTGCCACTGCAGGTGGGGAGGCTTTGGAGTGAAGGTTCTCTGCTGGGGTGAATATAGAGCAGTCTGATAAGACTGTGTTCAGAGAGACAGCGGGAGGGTAGTGGGATTCTGAGTGCTCCAGTTGCTGCATCAGTGCTTCTGGCACATGCACCCTGACTGCCTTACCCACTGGAGGGAGACAGCAGGTCACCTTCCCTGCCTCTGACTGCCTGACTGATTGAGTTTGAATCCTGGCTATAACATTTCAATGGCTACATAACCATGAGTGGGATACAGAACCATTCTGTGCTTCCGTAAAATAGGCTTGTAAAGTAACTGTTTGCTCAGCACTGTTTTAAGGCTAATTAAGTGCTAGCTGTTGGTATTATTATCATCATAGTTGCTATAATTACCATAACATCAGAAAAACTCTGCCAGTAGCTAAGTCATTTACTTAAAGATAGCAAAAATATTCATTTAATACAATTTTATATTTGACTTACTGCTTTGTCTATTAGTATTATAAATGAACATAACTCTCTGCCCATCTGCCCAAGTAATATTTTCTTTTTTCTTTTTTTTTTTTTTTTTTTTTTTTTGAGACGGAATCTTGCTCTGTCACCCTGGCTGGAGTGCAGTGGCGCGATGTCGGCTCACTGCAAACTCTACCTCCTGGGTTGACGTCATTCTCCTGCCTCAGCTTCCTGAGTAGCTGGGACTACAGGCGCCCGCTACCACGCCCGGCTAATTTTTTGTATTTTTACTAGAGATGGGGTTTCACCGTGTTAGCCAGGATGGTCTCAATCTCCTGACCTCGTGATCCACCCGCCTCAGCCTCCCAAAGTCCTGGGATTGCAGGCGTGAGCTACCGCTCCTGGCCGCCAAGTAATATTTTCTAACATATAGCTTTCTAGAATATTTACTTAATAATATCATATTTTCCTTGCCATTCTTAGTTTAGAAACTAAGAATTTACTAGTAATATTTTGTGGAATTCTTGCATTTGAGGAGAATAAGGTATTTGCAGAAATCGCTTAGTTGCCAACAGCAATTTTAGGTACTGCGGTCATACTGTTTTGTGAAAGACAACTTTATATTTGCATTTGATCATGCAACATGCTTGTTTACTTTCCTTTTGAATCTTTTCCTTGGACAAATGGCTCTCCATAGGATGATAGGTTCATAATATTTTTGTCCATGATTTTAAGAATGATTTCTCCTAAATATAGAGAAAGGTGTGAAATAAACTTTCGTGTGTTAGGAAGGTTGGGTAGCATTTATGTACTACTGTATCCAGGTAAAATTCTAAGTTTTATTGCTGAGAGAGTGTTCTGTACCTTAGTGTTGAATTTTTTTTTTCTTGTTAGAGCAGGCCATATTTGTTACTTAACCAGCTAGTAGCTTCCAGAAACCGTCATTTAAAATTTTTCCCTTGCGAATACAGGAGAGAGGGCAAAGGGCTAGACCCACTTCATTTAATCTGTGCTTGGTCCCAGTTCCAAGGACCCCAAGCTCTTCTTGCTTGTTACTCTTTGCCCACCTCCCTTCTGTTTTCCAGGACTCAGGATTTTCTTTTATATATCCTTGGTGGTATGAAACTGGAAGTTAGTCCTCATTTTCATTACACTATAGTTACACGAATAGTGTAACCTGGTGTATTAGTTTCCTGTTGCTGCTATAATAAATTACCAACAAACTTAATGCTAGTGAAAAACACACAATGTATTATCTTATAGTTTTTGGGGTCAGAAGTTCAAGATCATTTTCACTGGATTAACAAAATATTGGTAGGGCTGTTTCCTTCTGGCATCTCTGAGGGGAGAATCATTTCTTAGCCTTTGCCTTTTCTAGAGATGACCTGCATTCCTTGGCCTGTGGCCCCTTCCTTGTACATCCCATCCACTTGCTTTTGTTGTCACATAGTCGTCTTCTCTGTTGGATCATCCCTCTAATAAGGACCCTTGTAAATACATTGGGCCCACCTAGAAAGCCTAGAATGAGCTTCCCATACCATGAGCTGTAATTTAATCACATCTGCAAAGTGTTTTCTGCCGTATAAGGTAGCATTCATAGGTTTTGGAATTAGGACATGGACATCTTGGGGTCATTATGCTCCCTATCTTACCTGGAAATCTGATTTTTAAATTTCCAGTGGAAAAATTGATCTGTCTGTTTTCACCTTTCCTGCCTAGGCTATGAACTTTAAGCTATCTACTTCGTCTTCCTGCTTTGAGCCTTCACCTCTTAAGTTCTTTCTCCACCTGGCAACTAGAAGTAGGTGTTAAAAAGGAAAATTTAACCATGTTAAACCTTTTCCATCAACTTCACAAAAAGCTCCAAGCTCCTTGTAATGACTAAAAGACAACCCACTCACCACTATGACTTGAGTTTTATCTCCTTTTCTAACTTCATATAATTGCATTTTAGAGGTTCACTTTACTGGGTAGCTTCTAGTGGTAGTGGCCTATATATCTTTTTTTTTTTTTTTAATTATACTTTAAGTTGTAGGGTACATGTGCATAACGTGCAGGTTTGTTACATATGTATACTTGTGCCATGTTGCTGTGCTGCACCCATCAACTCGTCAGCACCCATCAACTCGTCATTTACATCAGGTATAACTCCCAGTGCAATCCCTCCCCCCTCCCCCCTCCCCATGATAGGCCCCGGTGAGTGATGTTCCCCTTCCCGAGTCCAAGTGATCTCATTGTTCCGTTCCCACCTATGAGTGAGAACATGCGGTGTTTGGTTTTCTGTTCTTGTGATAGTTTGCTAAGAATGATGGTTTCCAGCTGCATCCATGTATATCTTGAAAATAACATTATTTCCTGTATATCTGTGGCTTTATAACTAGAAAGGATTTCCCTGCTTCCTTTGCCCTTTAAAAAATTTCTTTGTTTTTGATGTTATTGTTCTGAATTTTTCTAATAAACATGTAACTTCTTGTAGAATAGTGTTTATACCCAAAGCTATTAAAAGGATTTCTGGCATATTCACTGATAACCCTAGAACCTAGAGGAGGTAACTATTAATAACAATTTCTTTTTAGAATTTTATATATTTTTATATTTCACTGATTATTGTATATAATTCAGAATATTCTTTTGTATTTAACAATGCAACATTTTCTTTTATTTAAAAAATCTTTATATTTAATGATTATTAATATTCTAATGCATAAGTATACTTTTAATCATTAATGTGTTCCCTCAATTTAATATTATATTGATTAGCTAATATGTTTTGAATAGTATTGTTTAGATATTTACATTGTTTAGCTGTGGAAATAGTTAAAATATTTTTTGTTTACTGTATTTCTGTTTTTCTCCTTACACTAATTTATTTTTTTTTTTTTGAGACAGAGTCTCACCCTGTCACCTAGGCTGGAGTACAGTGATGCAATCTCAGCTCACTGTAACCTCCACCTCCCGGGTTCAAGTGATTCTTGTGCCTCAGCCTCTTGAGTACCTGGGACTACAGGCACGCACCACCATGCCAGCTAATTTTTTTATTTTTAGTAGAGACAGGATTTCGCCATGTTTGCCAGGCTGGTCTCAAACTCCATACCTCAGGTGATCTGCCTGCCTTGGCCTCCCAATGTGCTGCAATTACAGGCATGAGCCATCACACCTGGCCTCCTTACACTAAATTTCTAAGAGTAGGAATCATTGGATTAAAAGACAGACTATTTTTAAGTTATAGTGTTTTCTGATTATAAAATTATAAATGCTAGATATAAGAAATGTATAAAGTATGAAAAATAATTATAATGCTACCACCTAACAATAGGTATTGCTAATATTTTGGTAAGTCAAGTTATTCTTCTCTTCTTTCTTGCCTTCTTTTATAAGATGATTTTAATATTCTTTTAGTATTTACATAGAGAAGCATAGATGACTTATAATCTAATTCAAATTATTACTTTTGTGTTGTTTTATGTTGTCATTTATATTTTCTTATATATTTACCTCTCTTTGTGCTCTTCATTTTTCCCTGCAATCTCATGTTTCACTCTGTGATTATTTTCTTTCTGCCTGAAGACTTAACACTTCTTCCAGTACAAGTTTGCTGGTAACCATACACTCGGTTTTTATTTCTCTGAAGGCATCTTTATCGCTTTCTAAGGAAATTTTTGCTGGATATAGATTTTTAGGCTGGCAGTATTTTTTTGTTTCCTCACCACTTCAAATATGTAATTCCATTTTCTCCTGGCTTCCTTAATTCTTTTGGCATGTCAGCTGATGATCTTATTGTTGTCTTTGAACAGTGTAATCTTATTTTTACTGACTGCGTGTCAGATTTTGCCTTTTCATGGTGGATTTAACATGACACACCAGGTGTATTTGCTTCATTTGGGAATCACAGAGTATTTTTTGTATCTGTGGGTTAGTCCCTTTCTTTAGTTTTGGAAAATTCTCAGCTATTGAGATAATTCTGTTGTGCTATTTTCTCTTTTATTTCCATCTACACATACCCTATTTCACATATTAGATCTTTTCACTGAGTTGCCTGTGTCCCTAACATTCTTTTCTGTATTTTTTTCACCACTTCAGTTTGTGTATTTTTCATCGACTTCTCTTTTGCTGAGTTAAATATATTTATTCTGCTATTGTTAAAGACATCTGTGGAATTTTTAATTTTAAATATTTATCCTTTTAGAATTTCATTTGATTATTTTGTAATATGTTCATTTCTATGGTAAAATTCTCTATCTTGTCCTCTATTCATGTTTTTCTCTTTCCTTGGACATACTAATTATGATTTTAAAGTCATGTCTGCTAACTTCAATATCTGGGTCATGTATGGTTCTAGTTTCTTTTTTTTCTTGGTGTTTAGTCATGTGGCTCTGTCTTTTGTGATGCCTCTTAATTTCATATTGAGTACTAGCCAATTGTGCATAAAATTTAGAGAGACTTCTAGAAAATATCTTCTTCTAGATAGATATTGTTCCAATCAAGGACTGTGTTAAATTGAGACTGATTTATTCAACCTGTTGTTCACCTGGCTTTCTAAGTAAGTTTTCAACTAACAGCCTGCTTATATTCTGTAGGCCCTATCCCCTGGTGGGTTCTGGAATGTCATGAGATGTCTCTGCTCTACTTTTCAGAAGCTTTCTGTTTAGGTTTGAAGCTTCCCTTTCTGCGCCGCCTCAGTATTTGGCACTTGTCGTAATGAAAAAATCAACTGTGTACCTGAAGCCTCCCAAAATCTCCACAAAATGCTCTTTTGACCTCTGTTCCCCAGTGATTTCTTCCAGACTTTTCACTAGGTTTTGCATGGAACTCACAGCCTCTCCCTTGCTGAGAACTGGCATGCCCCAGAGTGAAAATGACTGCCGAAGGCTGGTCACTTTTCTGAAGTTTTTTCCTCTCCTCAGCAGTTTTCTGTTGCCCTCAGGCAAATGATTGTTACTGTTTTTATCTGGCTTTTCTTGTTGGCTAGTAGAAGTGAGAGCTCTCGTTTGTTGACAGCTACTCCATTTCCCCTGGAAGTGGAAACATCATTTATTTCTCAACTTCAATTCGACAAAAGTAAAATGCTCACCTTTTTTTTTCATTTGAGTGTTTATATTTCTGTTGATTTGTAAGAGCACTTTACAGGTTTTACTAATTTATTTATTTATTTTTTTAGTTTTTGTTCTTTAATCTTATTTTTACAATAGAAAAATTTTTAGGTTTTTGTTACCAAATCTGTCAGCCTTTTACTTCATTGTATTTTTCAGTTATGGCTAGAAAGACCTTTTGTACCATAGATTATAGATTTATTTTTTCTACTAATTTTGTATCTTTTTTATGTTTGAAAATTTACGTTTATCTGGAATCAGTGTTGGCATATTGTTTTAATGTATCTATGTAACCATTTGTCTTGCTCATCTATTATTAAGGATGTATGTATATTATAGAACTGTTTTGCCCAGCTCATGATCATTTTCCTTCCCTCACCTTTCTTTGAAGAAATGGAATTCCGTGGGATTTTGGTTGGCACTGCATAAGACTTATGAATTAATTTTGGGAGAGTCGTGCTTTTGCATTATTTTAGTTTTCTTGTTTAGAAAGAGATAATCTCTTCATTCATTTTTATGTTCTACTAAATGACATTTTTTTCATTTTCTGCATATATTATATATTCTGCTAATTTTGTATAAAATTAATTTTCTATTTTGATTGGTCTCCTGGTAATTCTTAATCTTCCTAACTGCCGTGTGTGTGTGTGTGTGTGTCTGTGTCTGTGTGTGTCTGCATGTTTGTGTATGCATCCCATGACATGCTATACATACCTTTGTCTTATTGCCTACCCTGTTATATTGAACTTACCAGTGTGTTTCTGTGCCTCCCCCTCCTAGACTGTAGGTACTTTGTTGACTGGGATTATGTATTCACATTCATAAGTTTGTAACTACACATACCATACAGCATCTTTCTCTCCTTTCTTTGCTTGCTTTTTAACTTAGCCATAAGCCATATTGTTACTTTGAATGTGTATTCTCACCACTACCATGTTATCAGAACTCTTGTTTCAGGATATCTGTATTATCACATGTTAATTTCCTTTATTTAGATTTATGCATGCCTTACACAAAAAAAGGATTTATGACAGCTCATTGAACTGAGTTTGTTAAATCGTTCACTGTACTACCCAGTGTGATGATGTACCAGGGTCCTTGGTCACGATACCATGAGGGTCTTGTAAGGAGAAGGAGAGAAGTGAATTGTTATTGAGATTCTTTTTTGTGCTTGGTCTGAGCTAGGTGGTTTTCTAAACAGTTTATAATTCAACATTAACAATAATCTTGTTTCTCGATTTTATAGATGAGGATATTAAGTCTTGGGGAAGAGAAATAACTTATCCAAAGCCTCTGAAACTCTAAGTGACATGGTGGGGGGTTTGAATGTATCTGACTCAGGAGTGTCTGACTCAAAAGCCCAGGAATCACACAATTGTGATTGAAGATCTAGTATAACTCAAAAAGACACTCTTAGTTTTTAATGTCTTGAATTTTTTCCTGCTAATATGGTAAGCATTATATTTTAAACCTAGAAAACAAAATGGAATATATCAAAAGAACTTCAGATCTAGATTTTGCAACTTTTGTTAACATGTAAATTCATGTTTCCATATTCAGAATGCTGTATAAAGCTTAATATTTTTCTTTAGGTTATATTCCAGTAATGAGGCTACTTAGAGAAGATGAATGCATTCTTGTTTGAAATGATTTTTTAATATGTTGTCATTGATTAAGAGTCAGACAAAATGAGCTCTAGTTTTTGCTTTGTTCTTAACTTTCTCTGTAATCTTGAATGTGCCATTTTCCCCATCTTTACAAAGGGATTAATTATATAATTTACGTTTTTGAAGAATTGAAAAGCACTTTTTAAGGAATTAAAATAATCAAAATGGAACTGCTCTGATAAAACTATAAAGCCCCACATTAGTAGATACTATTTACAAGTAATAAATTATCCTAGTGGCATTTTTCTGCACTGATCATTCATTAACTGTTGAACATTATTCTGTGCTAGGTACCTGTGGTAAGCACATGAAATAACAGTTAATATTCTTATGTCTTTTGGTGTTTGCTTAACTGGTTTTAAAGTGCACTTACGAAGAACTTGAAAAAAATACGTATTTTTTAAATCTTCCTACACAATCATAAAAATATGTATGTGGCTTTTAAAATGCTTCCTCAAATATTGTTTTTGCTTACTTCATGCAGTGAGGTCATAAAATGAACTCCTTAGTATATATTGCAAGTTTTTTTCTATTCCGGTGTTCCAGTATATAAATTTTCTTTCACAAATACAATATACGTGAAATGTAAATAGCTTATTGCTTATCTGAGCTTCCTGAGGAGTGAGACTCTCTGGGGATACTGGCATTGCTGAGGAGAAAGTTCTTCACATGTGAATTTGGAACTACGGGAGTTTGCACAGGAAACTTCAGCTGTCACAACTGTCACAAAGATCCTTATATGCCTGGCCTGTGAGTGAAGTAGTTAAGAAGATGGGTGTGGGGATAAAATTGCATTCTAAGCCCTATTGAGGCACTTTTTAGCTGGGCCAATCTTGGCAACATTCC
The DNA here is from genome assembly GCF_047675955.1 of Chlorocebus sabaeus. Lineage (NCBI taxonomy): Eukaryota > Metazoa > Chordata > Mammalia > Primates > Cercopithecidae > Chlorocebus > Chlorocebus sabaeus. Next base: position 72,152,245 of record NC_132926.1, on the reverse strand, counting down.
TGCTCTTGTTGAACCTCAGTTTCCTTATCTGTCCAGTGAGAAGGATGAAAGATTCAGGCTTGAGGACCAGCCCAGGCATGCAGGATGCACTCTGAATGATAATTCCGAGGTCCATCTGACCAAGGGGCATGTTCCTTCCACTTTGTAGTGCAGCCAGTCCTAGAAGGAAGCCTGTGTGGTCCTAGTGTGTTGTTCACATTTTAGTGGGCACTGATTAGATTTACTTCAAAGAGAAAACTCAGTATTCCATAGTTGTCTTTTTAAACATGCTATGAATTGCTTCTATGAAAGGAGTGAAGGAATTTTTAGTATACTCATCCTCAGTAGAATCTTCAAGGACAGCCACATTTACACTGGGATTCTTCCATAAAGTGATTCCCAGTTTGATATGAGCATGTTCTTTCATTTTTCTCCATTCCTTTTTCTCCAGTGAAAGTAGATTATCTTCTGCCCTCTAATTTGATTGGCAGGTAACATATGAGTGCTTTTTCTTCATGAGGTGAGAGTTATTCCTTGTATATGGAGAACTGAGATAATTGCTCATAACCCTGAATTATGAGGGCCAATGTCACAATGAGAACTAGGAGGCTGGACGTGACTTGGTGACAGATGATATGTAAGAAGCTAATGCTGATGTGGTGGAAATTGAGAAGAGAAAAAAAGCACTGAGCTTCCAGCTAAAATTGAAATTAACCCTCCCCATTCTGAAGATATAAACATAATTCTTTCATTAATGTGGATCAAATATTGTTAATTTTCAGTAAGTGAGTATGATATTATGATATGATACTGAAACCTGTTGGTTTCATTCACAATTGGAGGGCCTGAAAGCACTCATGTTTGGGGATGTTGGCCATATAACAAATGTTGGACTACCAAATGTGATGACAATGAAAATTAAGTTAATTTATGATGGTGTACTTATTTCTAAAGGAAATATCTATATATGATCATCCTTTCTCTGTACTCTACTTAAAATGTACATAGATAGGAGTTTGTGTGTCAGATAAATTTGTACTGTGATGCACATAAGAAACATGCTGTGAATCTCTATGTTGAAAATAGTTTTCTTAGTGCAGCATTATACTCATTATATACTCTACACATTTAGTTTTTGAATAGATTCCTGGTATGATAATTACATAATCATTCAGTACAGTAGAAACATCATTATGGTCATATACTAATTAGCTACTAAAATGAAACAAAATAGAACCTAGTTCACAGCTTATTATAAAAAGTGATTTAATAGGGTAAAAAACCAAATATATGGTTAAAATTATTGTTTGCATTAAGTATGAGTACTTTTTTTCATAGAAGGAATTAGTGTTCTGGATGCTTATTATCTAATTTATTGTTTGGGCACACATTATAGTATCACAGCCTTCATGACCTTTGGCTGTAGTGGAGCACCCAGAGAACATGCCAGTAGGGATTCTAGGCTTAGTGTGCCTAGGTATACGTCAGGGCTGCTACAGAATTAGGAGATTGGCCAAAGGTTTCAGGCCACCATTTTCTCAAGTTCTTTAAATACTAGCTCCATAAGCCTCTGGGAACATGGGTTTCAGTAGTAAATCACTCATTTCTGGAGGTCTGGTTTGAACATCTTTGGTGCAGAGAATGAGTGATCCACCACTATTTTTCTTCCCCAGTGCACCTTAGAAATATAGGACAGTCCCGTTAGTAATAATGAATCCTGGCGGTTGCAGTTTGCCAGGTGTGTTTGTGAATGGGGAACAGTCAGGGGAAATGTAATCTCTGGTAGGAGGGCTGTGGGTGGCTGCAAATAGGTTGACAAATCTCTGAGGTAAGTCTGTTGAGCATACCCCTCAATAGGGCATCACCCTCCCTCTCCTTGAGAATTGCTTCTGTGCGTAAAATGGGATTTTATCTAAGTACTAGGAGGGTTCAGTACTCTTTGTAAATATGTTTGTGACTGTGTGGTTTCATCTGTTCATCTCTTGTATACATATGCAATCTCAGTGAACAAAAGTAATAACAAATTAGGTCTTGTTATCCTGACACATACTATAAGCCTAATAGGAATTAGAGACATTCTTAATGTCATCATCACCTTTGGTATCTCAGAATGTTGCTTTAACATAAATGCTTCTGATGAACAATTTATAAGTCTAGTGTCACGGATTTTGTGTTATATCCTCTTTCTTTTCCTTCATTTTTCCTGTTGTCTTTTTTCCTTTTAGTTTTGGCCCCTGTAAGTATTCATTTTATTTCTTAATGAACACTTTGTAATGTAGTTAAAGCAAAAATATATAGAACACATATGCAGGATGGAAGAATACTGGTAAGCTTGGTGCTACCATCTATAGCTACAACGTATTGGGGGAGAGGTGGTTGTTATCCAACTATTCAGTGTGTTCCTGCAGTTACAAAATTGTATAGGAAAACACAAATATTTCAGATCATGAAAATATGCACTAGTGAATCAGTGAGTTATATTATTAGTCCACCATTTGTCCACCATTATTTCAAAGAGTCCACTCTTTGAAATATTCTTTGATTTATTTGAAGACAATATGATGCAAATTGATTATAAATTATAAAATTATAAACCTTGCAGAGGATGCAGATTTCATGAAGTCTGCGATGTTGGTGGTCTAGAATGTCTCTACTCACAGGCGAAGCCATGAAAGAATGAGAATCTGGTAGAGTTATGCTAGTAAGAAAATCAAGGCTGTTGGGTACCTCAACTGAGAATTAATTGAATATCAGAACTGGGAGAGGATTTTAGGAAAAAATTAAGTCCTTAAATACTTTTTTTCAAATATAGTTTATTAACCATCATGTAAAAATTAAATGTTATGTGAAGGATGTCATAATATGCTGGTATAAAATATTGGAAAAATTGTGTCCCAAATTTCAGTTCATTTTTGTTTTTGTTCATACCAAAAGTTACACGTAGTTGCAAATATTGCCTAAACTTATTTTAATAGTTTGCATTTTCCTTTTTCTACCTAATCCCAATCAATTTCTTTTTCACCATTACTTACTATAAAAATTTGGGGCCCTATTACAAGTGGATTCGCTTCAAGTTACCTTTTTTTAGAATCAACTTTCTTTAATAATAAAGTCCTATTGTATATAAAATACGTGTGTGAATTATGTGATTCTCCACATATAGCCATACGTTCTTAGTGGTCTAAAATGAATATTAGATTTTTACCTGGAACTAATTGCGACTAAATTGCAAACAAATCATGAATTTTTTTATTCGGTGAGATTAGGTAGGGATCAGGGTATTAGTTGTATGGAGCTGATTCTTTTAGATAGATGAATAAAACCGTATTTATATAAGTCTTTTTCTGGGATACAGAAAAGCTTTATTACAAATCTATGAATATCTTCCATTAGTAAAGCATTAATTCTTTAGAAAGGGCTTCTGAATCATTATTTAATTACCCTTTGTACTGTGTGATATTTGTTGTGATGAAATTGCCTGTTCTCTGAAAGTTCTCACAGAATGTTCCTGTTAATTCTTCTCCATGAGTTGGCTCTATGACTGTCCATGAACTAAAGTATTATGAAGAGTATGAAAAACATTAGCCGGGTGTAGTGGCATGCACTACACTTGCTACTCCCAACTTCGCAGGAGACTGAGGTGGGAGGATTGCCTGAGCCCAGGAGGTTGAGACTGCAGTGAGCTATAATCTCACCACTGCACCCCAACCTGGGTGACAGAGTGAGACGCTATCTCAAAAATATGTATGTATACATATATGAAAGAAGTACAAATATTTTGAGATCCAAATAATGAAGCACCTGTTTTTGCAGGTACCTTGTGGTCTATAATCCTTTAGAACAAGACCGAATCTCGGTGGTCTCAGTCTATGTGAGTTCCCCCACGGTGCAAGTGTTCTCTGCTTCAGGAAAACCTGTGGAAGTTCAAGTCAGTGCAGTTTGGGATACAGCAAATACTATTTCAGAAACAGCCTATGAGGTATGTTGTGGCCATAGAACTTAAGGAGGCATTGTAAAACAAACCTAGCCAGTATATAATTTACGTATGTACAGTAGCCCCCATTTAGCCATCATGTTGGTGTATGTGAGGTGATGAAAGTTGTAAATACCAGAGAGTTTAACTGGTGGGTTAAATGACACTAAAGGAAAAACGATCCTGTGTTCCCTAAAATGTTAATTTCTTTGTTAGTGTATATATTGTATCTTATTATATATTGTTCATATGTATATTGTATATCTTTGTAAGGATGTATACCGTTTATTCTAAGGTGATGCAGTAATTATTACTCATAAAATTTTGAATGTTTTGGTCTAACTGAATTTAATGACAATTATGCATATCGAAAGTGAGATAAATACCACCCTTAATAACTTTGGATAGTTTTAGGTTTTCATTGCAAAGGTGACATAACACACCATGGAAGATAAATGCCCTAAAATAATTAAGATGCTGCTTTTTAGAGATTGTGGAAAATCTCTTTAGATAATTGTGGAAAATCTGTGCTCAATAGGTGTTTTTTGTGCGAAAGTTTCTTAAAATAAGCAATGTTAAACTGATCACTGTACCACTAGAAAGGTTAAACTTTTAAAATCTGGAATGTAATTTAAACTGCACTTCTGAAGATACAGCCATAAACTAGGAACTCTAGGAACTGTTTCTGCTTGACAAAAGCTATTGCTAGCTACTTTTATTATTATTATTATTATTTCGAGATGAAGTTTCACTCCTGTTGCCCAGGCTGGAGTGCAATGGTGCGATCTCGGCGCCCTGCATCCTCCATCTCCCGGGTTCAAGTGATTCTTCTACCTCAGCTTCCTGTAACTGGGATTACAGGCATGTGCCACCACGCCTGGCTAATTCTGTATTTTTAGTAGAGATGGGGTTTCACCATGTTGGTCGGGCTGATCTCAAACTCCTGACCCCGTAATCCACCCTCTAGCTGCTCTTAAATATGCATAATCTTTTAGATAGAAAGGTAAACTATAATATAAATTTTGGTCAGATTTTACAGGAAGCTTTCCATCTAGAAAATGGAACCATAGCTCCTGGAAAGCAGGGGTCATGTCTTTTACTGTGTGCATCCCCCATACTCTGTTCAGTGTCTGCTGAACTTCAAGCATTTGATTGCTAGTGCTGACTGAACTAACTTGTTTAATATTTATATTATGTTTATCATTTTTATATACCAAAATATCATAATATTGCAAAAAAATTAATAATTAAGAAATGCCATTGTTGTGAAGCCCTTACATTCATGGAGAATTTCCTTCTCTAGGCTTTCTAGAGTACAGCCAAACAATTGAGAATGATAAGGCAGGTTCACATATTGGATAAAAACACTAATGCTTTTGATAGGCCTACCAACTTTAGGTTATTAGGTTCTCTGGATAAACTGAGATGTGTATGGTTTACCCACAAGATATCAAACATTTATAGAATATTGTTATACAGCCATCCCTTGGTATCTGTAGAGAACTGGTCCCAGGACCGCCTGGGAATAACAAAATCTGTGGATGCTCAAGTCCTTTATATAAAATGGCATAGTACAGATGATCCCTGACTTACAATGGCTCAACCTAGATTTTTCAATTTTATAATAGTGTGAAAGTAATGTGCATTCAGTAGCAACCGTACTTCAAGTACCCATACAACTATTCTATTTTTTGCTTTCAGTACAGTATATAATAAATTACATAAGCTATTTCTATTTAGTATAAAATATGATTTGTGTTAAGTAATTCTGCCCAACTGTGGGCTAATGTAAGTGTTCTGAGTACATGTAAGGTAGACTAGGCTAAGCTGTAATTTTGGATAGGTTAGGTGTATTAAACACCTTTTTGACTTAACGGTATTTTCAAATTTTGATTGGATATAACCCAGTCATAAGTTGAGGAGCATCTGCATTTGCATATAACCTACACACATCTTCTTGTATATTTTAAATAATCTCTAAATTACTTGTAACATCTGATACAATGTAAATGCTATGTAAATAGTTATTATACTATAGTTTTTATTTGTATTTTTTATTTTTTATTTTTTCAAATATTTTTTATCTCTAGTTGGTTGAAACTGTGGACATGGAACCTGTGAATATGGAGGGCCAACTGGATTCTGTTTTTAAAAGATATGATAGTTTGTTGGTTTAAATGGTTTGCCTCTTAGTAGATAACATTTATCTTGAATAAATTCCCTTCCCTATCTTTTAAAGATCTCTTTTCGAGCACATATACCACCATTGGGACTGAAAGTGTATAAGATTTTGGAATCAGCAAGTTCAAATTCACATTTAGCTGATTATGTCTTGTATAACAATAAAGTAGAAGATAGAGGAATTTTCACCATAAAGAATATGATAAATACTGAAGAAGGTATAACACTAGAGAACTCCTTTGTTTTACTTCGGTTTGATCAAACTGGACTTATGAAGGTATGTTCTAAAATTCGTAGAATGCTTATCATTTTTGCTACAATGTGTGTAGATTAATTAGGCAAAAGGGGAAAAAAGTCTTAAGTGGAGCTGTATCAAATACTCTTGAGTAAAAGAATGCATAAGAAGCTTTTTGCACCTTCATTGACCACTTGCTGCTCACATGTATGGTCTGTGGGTGGCGCTGCTCCATGGACTGTGTGTCACTGGTCCACAAGATAAGTACAGAAATTGTTTTTTTAAATTGTCATATACATAGAACCAGATGCAACATGCTTAACATCTTAGTGGTGAGTGGCTTATTATTATTTTTTTAATCTTTAGCAAATGATGACTAAAGAAGATGGTAAACACCATGAAGTAAGTGTGCAATTTTCATGGTATGGAACCACGATTAAAAGAGACAAAAGTGGTGCCTACCTCTTCTTACCTGATGGTAATGCCAAGGTAAGTGGTACTGATGAGATGACAAATGGAATAAACATTTATTGAAAGAGTATTGAGGAAAAAGATAAGTGAGTGTCATTATTTTATCATCTGTTGATTTATTAGGGATAGATGAACTTTTGGTTTCAGTATTATCTGTCACCTTATTGATACTTAGCAATTTGTGGTCCAAAGTTAGATAAATGGTTGGGCACAGTGGCTCACACCTGTAATCCCAGCATTTTGGGAGGCCAAGGAGGGTACATTGCTTGAGCTCAGGAGTTCAAGACCAGCTTGGGCAACATGGCGAAATCCTTTTTCTACAAAAAATACAAAAATTAGGCGTGGTGACCTGCATCTGCAATCCCAGCTACTCAGGAAGGGTAAGGTGGGAGGATGGCTTGAGCCTGGGAGGCGGAGGTTGCAGTGAGCCAAGATCACACCACTGCACTCCAGCCTGGGTTGATGGAGCGAGACCCTGTTAGATAAATAGCTGTTTAGAGTTGGAATTTGTTAAGATGCTACAATGAACAATGTTCAATTAGGATAAACAGTGAACATAGGAAGAAACTAGATTTTACGTAGAGTTAGGGAGCTTTTGTGGTGTTTATATGTATGCATTCTATACAGACACAAAACCTCTAGCCATATGGGAAAAATAGATTATCCACTGGACCATTTTTCTCCTTAACTTTCAGCCCTTTAAAAAACAAATTTTTCTCACTCTTGACTATAAGGGTACTAATATGCAAACTCTGGCACATTTTGAAAATGCCAGAAGCTGAAGAAAACACTAAAATTTACCAACTAGTGCACAATCCCGTGAAAACCCTTGCCAACATTTGGATGTATTTCTTATTGTCTTTTATGCATATCCTTTTCTCCCCATTCTCAAGTCTTGACTTCTTGCATGTACATATTTTGTTTTTCGTTTCTTACAATGCTCACAATCTGATAGTATGTTTTTAAAAATCGAATTTTAATATATACTCTTGTGTTTAAGATGTTATATACATTCTTTTTCTCCCGATTCTTCACTACTGTAACGTTGTAATAAGCTTTCTTTGCACCATTCTTTTTATGCAATTCTGATGAATTTCTGAGAATAACTTTCTAGAAGAGTCATTTTGTATCAGTTTCTGAAGTCTTTTAAGGACTTTTGCTATGTACAGCTTATCTTCCCTCTAGAAAGACTAGGTAAATGTTCAATCCCACCAGCATTTTTTGAGAGTAACTCTAAAATCCCACTCCAACCACTGAGAATTGGCCATATTAAAAGCTTTGCCTATAATAATAAGTTAGTAGAAAAATATTTTTCTGTTAAGATTTTTGTGATTACTAGTAAGGTTGAACTTTTTTGTGCCTTCATTTATCTTTCATATTTCTTTTGTGGTTTTTTCCTTTTTCTATTCTTTGACTGTTTTTCTGTTGGCATGTCCTGATGATCTCTGAGCACTCTTTATATGTGGTAAAATTAATCCTTTTCTCTATATGTTGTAAAATTTTTCTTATTGTGTCATTTAGTTTAATTATTTTATTGTATTTCTCATTTATAGTGGTTTTAAATTTTTGTGTAGTCATTTCTTTTTTTTTCTTTAAAGTTTCTTCCTTTGCTTTTATACCTTTATTGGTTTTCTGCACCTCAAGATCAGTTAAATATTCTCCTAGTTATTGTTAGCTAGGGACCTATCTCCTGAAATAGTTACTTTTGTTCCACAAGTTATGAAACCTGCTAACTAAAATCTAGTATTGGATTTTAAGGGATTGTGTAGGCTACAGTAACGATTCTGTTTTTTTTGTTTGTTTTCTGGGGTTTTTTTTTGGCTGTTTGGGGTTTTTCTTTTTTTTAAGTCAGTGAAGAATTAAAGACAAACTACAACTCATATGAGGCATTCCAAGATGGGCGGTGAATCCCAATTATGAGCTGTTTCAATATTTTCTCATTTACCAGCTTTTGTCATTGGACATTTTATTTTGATTGACTGTATTTATACTTAAAAAAGTAGTTGTGCTATAGAATTTCATACATAGATACCAATAACTAATTTATTTAAAACCATTTTATCGTTAAATAGCTCTAATGTCAGATAGAAAGATAAAGCGATTGTCATTTTTACAGAGAGAAAATAAAAAACATCAGGGAATGAGGCAATCTGGTGCCTCAGAAGAAGACAAGAGCCCAGAACTCACCATCCCAGGTTCTCATTCCCTCCCTCACTTTCTAGCTATTTGATAATTAGGTACAAGAAATTTGTAAACCATTAAGCATTTTAATAACTCCAGAAAATTTTCTCTGGCAAAAGAGGTAAATTTGGAAGAAAGTTACACAATTCTGAAAATATTTTTATTTTTTTTTTGTGACGGAGTCTTGCACTTTCACCCAGGCTGGAGTGCAGTGGCACAATCTCGGCTCACTGCAAGCTCCGCCTCCCGGGTTCACGCCATTCTCCTGCCTCAGCTTCCCGAGTACCTGGGACTACAGGCACCCGCCACTATGCCTGGCTAATTTTTTGTATTTTTGGTAGAGACGGGGTTTCACCATGTTAGCCAGAATGGTCTCAATCTCCTGACCTCGTGATCCACCCACCTCGGCCTCCCAAAGTGCTAGGATTACAGGTGTGAGCCACGGCGCCCAGCCGAAAATCTTATACTGTTTAAGTAGTTCATATTGCAAGCCTAACTTTCTATGCTATTGTTGAGCTAAGGTATCTAATACTTTAAAAATACAATCACTCATAAATGTTTTAAATTTGCTTCCATGTCACATAAGTTATGTGCTTTATTACCAGTTTTAAAAATTTAAATAAAAACTAAACTAGTGGTTTCCAAGTAGTTTTTTCAAGTTTGTGAGTTTATATTCAGCTAGTTCTTTCAAGTAAAAGGACAGAATGTTTTATAGTTTAGTAAACCGAGCTGTGATTAAACTATGTTTCTGAATCCTGCTTTCAGTTTACTTAGATGACTCCCTGTAGTCATCCTTGCCACCTGTCCCAAACCCTGAACATTAGGGGGCTGGGACCATGGTTATAATAATTATTTACCTGGGAAAATGTAACTTCTGTAGGATGATTGCTGTTTCTAATAAGTAACTATATGGACAAATAGAAGGATTTTAGTTAGAAATTTGTATAGCTGGGAGGAATGCTTTCTAGAGCAATGAAGTTGTAAACATTTTTATTTCCTATTTTCAGCATTTTTAAAAATAAAAAACATGTTCAGTTTTTATCACATGCATATTGTTACCTTATAAGATCTGGTTTACACTTAAAATTGCAAATATCAGGTGATACATATTTTCCATTTTTGAAACCATAATAAACATATTCTTTTAAAAGTTTGGAAGCCAAAATATTTTCCTTAAATATATTATTTTCTTCTCAGCCTTATGTTTACACAACACCACCCTTTGTCAGAGTGACACATGGAAGGATTTACTCGGAAGTGACTTGCTTTTTTGACCATGTTACTCACAGAGTTCGACTATACCACATACAGGGTAAGAAAATAGGAATGCAGTTATGAAACATATGTATACTGGTTTTTGAATTCTTGCTTTTCTTATGCCATCCTTAATAAATTAACAGTTGATTTTTGTAGATGATATTTTTGTAAACTTGATATCATATTTTTAATGTGATTTAAAATATGAAACTTATCTTTTGATAATAAAAAATGGTAAAACATTTCAATCCCTACATGTACATTTTCCTCTGTATATCTTCTCTTAACTGTTGCCATATTGTTCTTAGTCATGAGCTCATTAACTGGAAACTTTATTTCTAACACCTGAAAACAATACAGTGTTTTGATTTTGGAAATTATATTAAATATGACTTTCAGTTAGTAGACCACACACATATATGGGACCTGCTTCCTTAAATATAGCCTGTATCACTGGAATGTAACTTTAAGAAAAAAATGTTCTAAACTAGTTCCATTTGTTTACAGCTCTTTACCCAGTAAAGTATAAAACCTAGCAATTGTTTATCATTTTTAGAACAGTACTGAGCAGCATCTTTATGAACCCAAGTGATAGGAAATAGACTTTTGATCCTTTTGAGAACTTAATCCTGGGCAATGGAACTGATTCTGTGGGGTCTGAGTGGAGCTGTGGTTTCCAAACACTTGCACATTTAGGTTGGTTGATTTAAAATTCATTGTTTTTAGAATGGTGTGCTTTTCCAACCACAAATTTAATCCTAGTAACCAGGGTATTTACCATATTCTTGATACTCTTAGTAAAAGACCTCATAAAAATGCCATTTAAATTTATCTTTGCTGTTAGGTAAGTTGAACAAATTATAAAAGAAAAAATACTCTTTCCCTGAATCTTCATACAGGTAAAAAATAAAGGATTTCACGAACTAAAGATAAATGTGTAGACCGGCACTGTTTCCTTTTTAGGTATTGTGGGGAAGCAAAGGGTTACTATGTTCAGGGAATTTCTTAGATAACTGAAGTTCAATTTTCTGATTTCATAGTTAAATTTAATTTTGCTTTTAACTTTTTTATTAATTTCAAATTTCATTAGTATTTGCTTTTTGTTAGAATTTCAGGTATGGACAAACTTTCTCACGTAACTTCTTTAGGTAATAATATGATAGGTTTTTCAGAATAACCCATGATTCATAGGATGAATCAAGAAGTAAAAGTTATCTGGTTGGTGGTTTTATGCCCTAAATGTGACTTCTGCAGTTATCTGTGATCACTTTGCTACCTACAGGAAAACCTGTAGTTCTGAAATAATCATTTTGAGTTTCTCAAAACTTCTGGTAAGTCAGAAACTATGTTTTTGACCATCTGTTTGTACTTTTGTGTAAGCCATTATTTAATATCCCTGAGAGCTCTAAGTTATATTTTCAGCTTTATAGCATTACCGCACAGAAGATATACTCATCTATTTTTAAGTTTGCTAAAAACTATTGTTTTTTAGTGGAAAAGTTTTTCCTGGAGTACAACGTGGCACACACTTTGGCACATACTTGTGTCATCAAGTTTGATTTACCATTGTTTTTCATCAGTTATATTTAGAGATGGGCTGTGTCTCAGAGTAAATGCTGTAGCAACTCATCCTGAAATTCCAACTTCTCAATCAGATATATTTGCATAATTGCTTTTGCTTTTATTTAACCGTGTCACTATATCTTCTGGGTTTTCCTTGGATTATCCAGGACCTCTAGTTCTCACATCATAGGGCAGTTTGTGTAGACTAGATGGCCCTGTTCTGCTGCTGGTGGCTGTAGCTTAGCTCGCCAGAGTACTTAGTGCTTAACTTGGAAATTGATAGACTCTGACTTGCCTATTTACTTATTTGAGCAAACTATACTCATCAGAACTAAATGCTTGTCATTTTTCTTTTCCCCCTCTCTTCCTGTTTCCCTCTGGGCAGTGAACTGTCCAGTGGCTAATAGTGTTAAGCAGGAGCAGGGGCCACTGAGGTCTGACTGGCTCCTGGCCTTCCAAAGGGGTTCTCCGTGTAGCCCATTTCTATTTGCTGGTCTTGCCCTCTGCCTCTTTTCTCTTTTTTAGTCTTTAGTTTTCTCTCTCTCTCTCTCTTTCTCTCTCTCTCTTTTCTCTTTTTTTTTGACAGAGTCTCCTCTATCACCCAGGCTGGAATGCAGTGGAGCGATCTCGGCTCACTGCAGCCTCTGCCGCACTGGTTCAAGGATTCTCCCGCCACAGCCTCCTAGGTAGCTGAGACTACAGGTGTACACCAGCATGCCTGGCTAATTTTCGTATTTTTAGTAGGGACGGGGTTTTGCCATGTTGACCAGGCTGGTCTCGAACTGTTGACCTCAGGTGATCCACCCGCCTTATCCTCCCAAAAGTGCTGGTATTACAGGCATGAACCACTGCACCTGGACTGATTTTCTTTTTTCATGTGTTTCCTTTCTAGATTATTTGTCTTCTCTTCCTTGGTGTTCTCGTGCATATGAAAAAAATAATAAATGATGGATAAATAAGTGTAATGCAAACTTGGAGTGCCTCACTGATAAATTTTACAGTAGTTGCCTGGATTAAACATGAAGCTGTCATATGTAAACTTGCAGTAACATATAAATATTTTTTTCTTTCCAGTCCAGGTCATTTTTTTTTTCCAAAATGAAAGTAGTTGGTAGGAAATAGAGATACCAGGATCACCTGAAATGCTCTCTTCCAAACTGTGTACCTTCCCATGTTTGTATTTGAGCTCCTCTAAACGAATCTCCCTCTGGGAAAAGATAAGCCCAGTTGTGGAGAGAGTCTTTCCTTAGTAATATTCATGACTCACCTGTCTCTCCTGTTTTTCACACATCATTGCCTGAACACTCAGGTTGTCTCAATCCTGGCTTATTGGGTTTTAATGAAATCACTAATCAAGGCCCATGATAGAAATATGAAGTCTTCAGGGTATTTGGCTCTGTCAGTGTTCACACTGCCTGAAAGGGTGATCAGTCTTCAGGGATCTTTTATTTAGTGCCAAGTTTTCTGTATTAAGAAATACTGGAAAGTTGTTTAACATTCTAAACTTTGGCTTCCTGTAAATCAGACATCTGGATGATTGATCAAAATTCGTAGACAAAATGTGGCTTTTCATTTTAGATGCAAAGAAGACATCAGCCAACTTCCATGCTTTTGTAGATTGGCTTTTAGCTAGTATTGCATAAAATAACAAAAATATTTATTCTTGAATTTAATTCACTAAACTAGTTTTGGATATATGCTACTTTTGCCCCCCTTAAACCAACCAGATGCAGATATTTGGATTAGTATTAATGAATAGAGCCTATTTGTTGTTAGTACCAGATTTTCAATCCAGGAGGAAATGAGGGTTTGGGGAGAGAGACTATTAATATTTTATGGTTACGTACTGTAATTGTATTAAGTTACTAAACCAGTTAATTATTCAAAAGATTTTGTAATCTCTCAGCAAGAAGGAATAAAGAAACAGAAAATGAGTTAGTATTAAAGATTGTCTTTGTTGGGTGTCTATTTTTGTTAAGCCTTACAAATTCAATTTAAAAACTAATGCATACCTGACAAAATATTCTTACATTTCTCAATCTCTACTTTAGTTGTTCTTTGACCTTTTTCTCCCCAAAGTAACTATTTGCCCAAATGAAGCTTCAGAAGAAAACAAAATCAAGAACGAAAATCAAGCAACATTACCAAAATTATATAAACTCTTTGGTCCTTAATGATTTTGAAACAGAGTTGAGAGGCCTTATAGTTCAACCCTACTTTTGTTTTTCGTTTGGAATTTAACTTTTGTTTTTCTATTTGTATTCTCTCCAGATTCTGAAAATGATTAGAAGTGCAGTTGAAGGGCTCTCTCTTTCTTAACATCTCTTAAGCTAATAAAAGAACACTCTGTTTCCCTTTTCATTATCGTTCAGACATCGCGTTCAAAAGGTTTCTAAAAATACTAAATTAGAAGAAATCTTGTGCTCACTAGCCTTAAAAGCTCTACAAGATCAGAGCAGTTTGGAAATTTCTAATGAAGGTGAGGCACGGTGGCTCACACCTGTAATTGCAGCACTTTGGGAGTCCAAGGCAGGCAGATCACGAGGTTAGGAGATCAAGACCATCCTGGCTAACAAGGTGAAACCCCGTCTCTACTAAATATACAAAAAATTAGCCGGATGTGGTGGCACGCACCTGTAATCCCAGCTAGTCGGGAGACTGAGGCAGGAGAATCGCTTGAACGCAGGAGGTGGAGGTTGCAGTGAGCTGAGATCGCGCCACTGCACTCCAGCCTGGGCGACGGAGCAAGGTTCTGTCTCAAAAAAAAAAAAAAAAAAAAATTTCTAATGAGATATAATTTTTTGACAATGTCAGGTTTAATAAATCCGTTTTATAGCACCCATAATTTAATGAAATGCAATTTATTTCATTTTTAGAAAATAACATTTTTCTGGGGGAAAAGTTGAGAGAGGTGGGAATTAATTTTTCTTGCAGTATAATCATCTTTCATTTAATTGAAGCTTTAAACATTACCATATAGGCTGCTACTTTAGCTTTCTTGGTTAATCTGTGATTAGAAGATAGAATATAATACAAACAGAAGCTCCTGTATCCTCTTGTGTTTTATTTAATATTGCACTTAAGAGGAAAGTACATACCTTGCAATAATATAATACCAGTAAGTGACATTGCTAACTGTGGCCTTGTCTTCAGAGCTGTAATTATTGGACTTTAGTGTCCTAGTTTCTGATACCAACAGCTACTTTGAAGAATTTAGGTCACTGTGGGTAACCAGTGTGTCATGTACATTTCACTGGCGCAAGGACTGTGTTCTCCTAGGCCGGTGTTTGTTAGCGAGTGAGTATGTATGTGTGTGTAAACCATGTTTTAACCCTTAGGGGAAACATCTTAAATGGGATACTTCTGCTCTATTTTCCACCAACATATTACAAGTATTATATGTAATGGATCTTACTCAAAGAAAACAAGTAGCCTGGAGGTAAAATATAATGAACTGACATCAAAAACTATGGAAGAAAAGACTTTCCTTTGACTGAAATGACTGATTTCCTTGCATGGGCATATTTAGCAATCGAAGAGAGTTGCTTAGTTTTTCTCTGAGCAATTTTGAATATATAAACATAAGTGGATTTATAACCTGACTCTTGGCTTTTAGAGAATCAAAATGAGCTTCGTCTAGTTAAACATACTAGGGGACTTCAAAAAGTTTGTGGACAAATGAAATTAAAAGATAAAATATAAAAATATAAACTGTTTCTCAACGTAAGCTTCATCAAGTTCACGACACTTTTGTAGGCAGTGAATCCAGCTACTTAGTCCATCCCTAAGGAACTGAGGGTCCTGGGAATTTAGCCATGTCATTTCAGTCTACTTGTATTTTTAAGTAAAATGAGTGCCCATTAAATATTTTTTAAGATTAGGAAACAAGAAGAAATCAGGAGGAGCCAAATTAGCACTGTAAGTGAATGCCTAATGATTTTCCATTGAAACTGTCACAAAATTACCCTCGTTTGATGAGAAGAATGAGCAGGAGCATTATGGTGGAGAAGAACTCTGGTGAAACTTTCCTGGGTGTTTTTCTGCTAAGGCTTTGCCTAATGTTCTCAAAACATTCTCATAACGAGCAGATATTACTGTTCTTTGGGCCTCCAGAAAGTCAACACACCAAATGTCGAGCATCCCAAAAAGCTGTTGCCATGACTTTTACTCTTGACCAGTCTACTTTTGCTTTGACTGGACCATTTCTACCTCTTGGTAGCCATTGTTTTGATTGTGCCTTGTCTTCAGAATCATACTGGTAAAGCTGTATTCCATCTACTATTGTAATTTTTCAAAGAAATGTTTGGGATCTTGATCCCACTTATGTAAAATTTCCATTGACAGCTCTGCTCTTGTCTGCAGCTGATCTGGACACAGTGGTTTTGGCACCCATTGAGTGGAAAGTTTCCTCAACTTTAATTTTTCAGTCAGAATTGTATAAGCTGCTAATTGTCAGTTCTCTTCAATTAGAGCAGGAAAGCAGACTTAATTTTTTTCTTGAAAATTGGTGTAGTCTTCATCTTCGACATTGTCTCATCCCTTCCCAAGACAATTTATCTATTTTGTAAATTGCTGATTTTCTTGCACCATTGTCCCCATAAACTTTTCATAAAGCATCAGTGATTTCACCATACTTCTACCCAAGCTTCACCATAAATTTGATGTTTGTTCTTATTTAAATTTTAGCATAATTTATATTGCTCTGATAGGGGCTCTTTTCAAACCGAAGTCTCACCCTTGTTAGTGCCTCAAACTAGATCCTGTGCAGACATGTTATAACAAGTAAGTATGAGTTTATTTTGATGAAATCCATGCATAGTTTTTTCATGATATGCATTTTCCATGAAACTTTTGAAGACCCCTCTTATAAGGAATCACATTGGGATTTAGAGACCCAAATCCTTAGTTTTGCCTCTAAGCAAACCAGAGGAGTATGGGTTTGTCCTTTCATTTCTTAGGGACTCAGTTTCTTAATCTATAAAAAAAGGTAGATGTTCAATTAGGTGTAACCATCAGTCTTCATACAACTTAGTTTCACCTAAAATCTCTTTTGTCTGACTCCCTGCTTCTAAATTCATCTTCTACACTTGATCTTAGCCAAAAGGCCAAGAAGTGATAAAATTCGTCTTCTAAGGACGCTTAAATCTGGGGCTTCCATCCCTGGTGTCTGCCCCACTTGTAAACAAGGTCTCAGAACTTCACTGAAGTTCTTTTTATTTCCATAAAAAGATTCATGAGGACATTAAGGTGGTTTGCAATCAGTCTCTCATTTTTTTCCAGAGCTATATTCCATATTTAGTTTTATTTAAAAGTAAAAAGCATTAAGTAAGTTATAGCTAGGCAGGCTTAGGTAATTAAAACATTTTTGGAATATCATAATATGCAATTGACTACTAAGGATTTTTTTCCCTGTTAATTGGAACTTTTAAAAATTGAAATAAATAGCTATGTGTTGAATCTGATTATTCCCTACAGGCATGAAAGAGAAGGTTATTTTAAGGGACTGTAAGCACGTTCTGGTTACACAGATTCAGAACTCAGAGATTATCTTTGGGGCTGTTTGAGAGCAGCTGATTGTTGAAGCCGTAACTCCTTAGCAAGGAAGCATCATCCCCTACAAAGGTGGGTTGCACTGAACTCAGATTCAGGGCACAGGAATGGGAAACATAGATGTGTAATGGTTCAGAGTTGAGACTCCAGAGACAGTTCTCTTGTGTTTTATTCCCAGGCCCATCCCAGCTCTGCCACTTAGCAGCTGTTTGACCTTGCACAGGTTACTGCCAGTCTGGCTTTGGTTTATCATCCTGAAATGTTGACAGTAGTAAAATCAGCTTCAGAGGATGTTGGGAGTATTCACTGAGTGAATATACAAGGAACCTTACCCATAGTGAATGTTGTATCTACTTATAAGAGTGAGTGAGCCAGATGGTTAGATAGTTGAGTGTTATAAGACAAAGCATGGTCATTACAGATTGGGGGAATTGGGGAGGATTTAATGAAAGAAATGAGTCATTGAGAGGCTAGGTCTTAGAGAATGTCACATGAAAGGCAGAAAGGAGGAAAAGAATATCACAATGTGTGAAATAAGGTTGTTTAGAAACCTACTATAAGGATTTAAAGAACTCTTTGTCCCTTATATATTTTTTAATTGACTTGTGGTTTTTCTTTATACATTTAAATAATTAAAGGATGTTATTTTGGTGTATTTTATAAATTTTAATGGAAACATTTTTCTCAATGGGTTGTACCTTTTTTATTCCTAATGGATAATGTGTCCCTTGGTGAATGTCACTCGTTGCTAGAATGATATATGATTTTATTTTTAATTTTTGTTTTTGTAAATATCAGTGCAAAGGGAAGTTATTAACATAAATAAGTAGCTGGTAATGGAAGGAGTTTTGTTATAGGAATATCATTCAGTACTTTGAACTCCTGGGTTAAATGCCGAAAGTCACAGACTGACCTATCGTCAAACATTAATTTTAATCAATTATTTTTAAAGTCCTACTGCCTGACAACCTGATTAGGTACACTTTCAATTTTGTTGAAAGCAAGCAATTGGAAACCACATGTTTTGCAGAAATATTTGTTACTTGGTCATTAAAGTCCAGTCAGACACCAATAAATTGAACTGTCTTTGTTCAGTACCCACTAAACAGGGTGAGAGAGATGCTGCTGCTTGTTTTATTTATTTATTTATTTATTTATTTATTTATTGTAAGTTGGGAGAAGAAATAGAGTGGTGGAAAAGAAAGAAACATCTGCATAGTATAGTTTGTGTCCTTTGTAGGGACATGGATGCAGCTGGAAACCATCATTCTTAGCAAACTATCACAAGAACAGAAAACCAAACACCGCATGTTCTCACTCATAGGTGGGAACTGAACAATGAGATCACTTGGACTCGGGAAGGGGAACATCACACACCGGGGCCTATCATGGGGAGGGGGGAGGGGGGAGGGATTGCATTGGGAGTTATACCTGATGTAAATGATGAGTAGATGGGTGCTGACGAGTTGATGGGTGCAGCACAGCAACATGGCACAAGTATCCATATGTAACAAACCTGCACGTTATGCACATGTACCCTAGAACTTAAAGTATAATAAAAAAAAAAAAAAAGAAAAAGAAAAACATCTGTCATGGAGGCAGATCATTGTGAGGAATCTTTTCCTGTCTAAAGGTGCCTTAGAAAGGAGCATGTTTGGGAAAACAGGAAATAGGTGAGTTCAGAGTAACTGCCAGTGCCACAGATGTGCAGATCAAATATCATTGTTAGTTCAGCCAGCTTCTCTCTTCTGTCTTAGACCAGCCCAAGCCTGGGTCACAGGGAAGGCGCCAAAAAACTCCAATGTTGTGAGCTATTTTATTCACTTCCTAGGGGAGTGTTTTAGTTAGACCTTTTTTATTTTATCTATTTTGAGGTTAAAACTGATGTCAGTGTTATGATCCCTCCAAAACAGAGCTTCCAAAAAATTCTGTTGTTTCATAACATTAATGGTTAAAAAAAAAAACAAAAAGCCTTTCAGTTTTGTTATATGTTTTTCAGTTATTACGTCTTCTTCAAGCATATCATAGTTTATTGGTATAATCTTTACCCAGCATTTACAATTCTTATGATCAAAATGCCATACCTTTCCTATTACAGATTTAGTTTTTGACATTTTTGTGAGAATTATTGAAATGAAAAGCGTAAAATAGGTACACTAGTGCCTAACTCGTAAGTGATCGATAAGTAATAGTAGCTGTTTATCTAGTAGTATTTTATGAATGGCACAAAGCAGTATATCATCATTTTCTTAAATTTGCGACTTGGAATGAAATTTACTAAAATTTGTATTTGTGAAAGCAGATGTTAAAATTTTCACTTGTGGAGAAATAATCAATATGAACATTTACAGACCCAGAAATCAGCAGTGACTCAGAGGATAAATTAGATCTTATAATGAATGGTAAATTGAGTGAGTCAACATGGAAAAAATGGTCATTCAATAGTGGAAATTATTACCATTTTTATTTTGGTACTTTCAGATATAAGTACAGTTTTTTAAAAATGTGGTCACGATAATATTTTCTTTTTAGAAACATTTAGATGTTGACTTACTCAGTTTATCGTTGTTGTGAGAATGTCATAAAAGCATACTTACGAATTAAGCAGTATATGTTAATTAGTAACCATGAGCTTGAGCTTTAAGCTAAGTTGGATAAATTTTACAAAAACATCACTAAAGTAAGTGCATAATAGCAAAGGTAGTTTTATATTTTTGATGATTAAAATACAAAACAAAATGTTTCCCAAATCGAAGAGGGAATATTCAAAATCAGAAGCCCTGGTTTTTTATGATTATCCTACTTCTACAACAAAGTGATGATTCTGTCCTCCTCTCTGCTCAGACACAGATTGGAGGAAAGGAGATGAGCACAACGATCAGATAGATAGCAAGGTTCGCTTTGCCTGAGAGTCAGTATTTTTAAGACACTCAGACATTTCTTTGAATCTTAGATGGGTATTTTGGAGATTTATTTTATGTGATTTGATAGCCATGTTAAATTTCAGTTAGACTTTTATTTGCAGACTTAAATATGTCTCTTAGGATTCTTGCCATCACTTGTCTTTTTCCTAGGTGACTGTGGGCCATTTGCTATTGTCCCTCTTGATGTAAAGAGTTGTCCTAATCACATTAGGTGCCACTGATAAGATACTGGACTTTGCTGGGATATGAGTGAGGTTCTGTTTTGTCCTTTTTCCCGAGTTGTTGCCTCTCACTCCTATAACTGGTTGAGTGTGGCGAGAGTGGTGTATGATTTATGAGTATATTCCTTGGGAAAGTGTATTTTGCATTTCAAAATAGCTAGAGTAAGACGATCTGGAGAGGTGGAGAGGGTTGAGCTAACTCAGAGATTCTGCAGTTCAGGGTTGAATTAGGTGGCTCCAGATAAATTGTTGAGGAACTGAGAGAGTTGGTGGTACAGAGGAAGTAAAAGCCTGGGATTCTCCAAAGGCTGTCGTGAGTTGTCGCTCAGAGCTGTGACTCCAGGGTTTCCATTTGCATTTCTTGGAGTCCTTACACCCTCCTGGATGTTTCCTCTACTCATATTTCAGGCATGGCATGTGTCAGGCTTGCCCTCCAGTTTTTCTCTCCCCACACCAGGGAGCACCCCCTTTGGTTTCCTTAGACTGGTGCTGAGCAACAGTGAAGAGGGTGATGCCTTTTGTTTTCTGTTCTCTCTTTCTGATCCACCCAGTGGGGGAAGGCTCTGAGAAGAGCAACGTCATTTTGATAGTGGTGCTAAAACCCTGTAAGCCTGAGTGTTCTGTCCTCCTAAAGCTGTGGTATGGCCCAGCCTCCTGACGGTGATCTACTTGGTTTTATTTTTTCTTGCTGTCTCAGAAAATATTCTAAAAATGCTTAATATTATTTTATAAATACAGGTATAAATAATATATATGTGTACTACTCTTCTGACAAATTCCACACATTACAGATACAAAATAAAATTCCTCTGGCATCTGTGTCTGTCTCCATCCACTCCTCAGGAGAGGAATTCAGATATATGTGCAAGCATACATGCACCACATGGTCTTAAAACTGTAGAAAAGTATAGTATTGTGTTTGTGTCGATTTTCAGCATAGTTTATCATGCTATACAAATGCTACATTTAGCTTTTTTCTTCTCATGTTTCTCTGCCAAGAGAGACAGTTACCTCATTCTTTTCATTTGTGACACAGCATTCCATAACATGGGCGTATGTGATTTTATTTATTCATTTCCCTATTGTTCCTAGCACCAGTATGCAGTAAACATGCTGGTGCACGCCTACTGGGCTCACCATTTTGTACATCTCAGCTAAGTACAGTGGGGAGGAACTGCTGTGCAATAGAGTATCTGTCTTTAATATTAAATATGTATTACTTTCTTGGCTTCTAAGGTGAGCATGCCATTTTGAAAGAGAGTTTTGGGTTGTTACAAAGAGTTTTTGGGGTCTGGAAGCCTCTTGTGCCTTATTTCACTCAAATAGCTCTTGGAAGATACCAGATTTCAGTTCAGTGCCCTCTCCCCTTAAAAACAAAACAAAACAAAATCTGGAGGTCTTCTCTCTACTCACTACAAGGCCTCTCCCAGTCCTTGGTCCCAGAGTAACTTGAGCCTTCTTCCATAGTTGGTCTGCCAGTGAGGCATGATGATGAAGTGATAGAGTCCTGGTTCTGCCAGTCTTGTCCTTGGGAAAGTGATTTCTTCCTTGGCTTAGGGTCAGGACGAAAGGAGTCATTATATATAAAGCTTGTAGTAAACATATGGTACATAGTAAGCATCAGTAACTCTTGGCTCCTGTGATTGCCACATAGCTGCCACCCTTCACTCAGCATACATTTATTATACATGTCTACGTGCTGGGAACATGAAGATAAATAAGACATGGTCTCTAGCCTTAAGGAACTTACATTCTAACATGCATGTAACATGTATGTAAAATGAAAGTTCTTATTCTCTCATCTTTCCAGCTACTTAAACTTTATCCATAGCCCAGTTTGCTTTCCTCCCATGTCAGCTAACTTCTGCATGATAAAGGACAGGCTTTCATATCTTAGCTATTTCTGTCTAACAGTGATTCAGTACTTACCATGTACCCCAAATGTTGTTAAGAACTGTAATGCAAAGATGGTGCATAAGACAGTCTGTATTTATGAGAAGCTAACGTTCTATAGGGAGATAAAAAACAAACAAACAAAAAAAATCCTAGCTCTGGGGGTGGGATCTACCCCCATCTATAGAACACTCTGATGTAGTGGGACCTTCTGAAGGACTCTTTCTGGCCTTTTTATTACCACTTTTCACCTGTGAACTGGCTCTGTTCTACCTTGCGTTGCCTATGTGAATAAGGATAAACAACCTCCATTATCTCTTCCAAGGAGGAGAGAATTAGCAGCAAGAAGGCACATATTTCTTTGTTGAAACCTGGGAATGGCATCACTCCTTTCTTTCCCTAGTGACTAATCTTGTAAAGTGTTGAAGAAAAACCAGAGGGACTTAGAAAGCCCTGGCCATTCATGCCCAGGTGGAGCCACTTTGGTAAAAAAAAAAAAAAGCATTTTTGCTGCCATGTGATGTACAGGTAAAACAGACCACTGGATACTGCTGGTTTGCATTCCTGCTTCCCGGGATGTTCTCCCTTCCATCGCATGAGCCTCTTTGGGAAAGGTACAACTTAAGGAATTACTGACACAGAATAGGAACAGTTGGCAATCCTTTCACTCTTTCACATATACTGTTCTTTAAAAAAATAATAAATTACCATTGAGAACTCAGGGATACCTCCTTGTTTTTATGACCATTACAGGTTTTGTTTGGCTTGTTCATAATAAGCATGTTTAATCTTATTTTAAAAGTCTGTCCTGATACAAACTTTAAATTGGTATCTTGCTGAATTGTGAATGGACATAAAGTTCCTTTTAAAGAGCTTTAAGTGTTTGTTGCCACAACAGGATCTAAGTATAATACTGAGCTTGAGAAAGATGATTTTCTCAACAGAAATACTTTATTATTGATAGAGGTAATGTGAAATAATTATTTTTTCCTTGAAGCATGTTCTTTTATAAATGCTTTCTGGAGGTACATGAATTAAAATTAATGATGTTCTCTTTTGTTAAGGCTTTATTTCATTTCATGTATTCTGTTGCTCTTTGAGAAAATATCTAATCTAGAGCGAAGAAAACATAAAACAGTATACTAAAAACCCAATGGATGCTTTTATTAAATTAGAGTTTACTTCTTGTCATCAGCCATGCTCCCTAGTATTACATGAATACTATCATGCTTGGTGCTACATTTTGTTTTAGATGTTTTTGGTTCATTTGTAGATGCTTATTTATTATTATTAAAATTCCATATATATTTCATTTTGGCTTTACAAAACTATTTTGGTTAATGTAAGCATACTGAAAAGAGGGTTTGTGTTTAGAGTAATGCATTTCCTAGGTCATAGAAGATACTGTTATTTATCATCAGTTATATATGTGATTTGTTTTTCAACTTCTCAGTAGTGATGGAGTTATTTGGGTCATCTGTCTTTGCAGGTCCTTGTAGTAACTGTCATCAGGAAATGTACATGTGTAGGTAACTGGCAGAGGTTGGTGGTTCAGACTGTGGCCATTTAAAAAAAAAAAAAAAGGCATCAGCTGGGTGCAGTGGCACATGCCTGTAGTCCCAGTTACTCAGGAGGCTGAGGTGGGAAGATTGCTTGAGCCCAGGAGTTGGAGGCCAACCTGAGCAACATAGTGAGGCCCTGTCTCTCTCTCTCTTTTTTTTTTTTATTTAAATAAAGGACATTCCACATTTCCTCACCCATGGAGATGGTACTCATAATAGTTTTATGAATGTAGTAAGAAACTGAAGTTAGCTCCATTTGAGTTGGAAGAGCAGTATATACCAGAAAGAAGTTCAGTGAGCATTCTGAAAATTCTGTTCCTAGAGGCTTCAGCCCATTTAAGTGTTATTTATCACTAGATTGTTATTTATATTTTAGAATTTCCATTGTACTTTTCAGATAAATCTATGGTGTTTACACTACATCTACATTCTTTGTTTTTTGTTTTTTGTTTTTTTTTAACAGAAATGTCTTAGCTTCTGGAAGTCCATTTTATTCACTAACACATGCTAAAAGGCTTCAGCAATATCCTGCTCCATTCTAGAAAACAGCAATCTGATCCTTTTTTTCTCCTCAATCATTAGCAAGATTATGCATTTGGGGTGAGATGATCCTTCTTGAACAAGTAGCCAGAAATCATTTGTTCCAGTTTCTTCTCAAGGTGCTGAATTAAGTCTCGCCTCATAAATCTTGTGGCTTCCTTGATGATGGAATGATTCAAAAAATCATTTCTTGACTTCCATAGGTCCTTGCAGTCCTTCAAGCAATTTGAAGAGTTTTTCATATTTTCGTCCAAAGTGTCGAATTTCCTTCACTAATTGACATTTTATATCAACATTAATTTCTTCTTGGCTTTTTGGAAAAGGGAGTATTTCTGTGACTTTTAGGTCATCTCCAGAGAAATTCCTGGTAATGATTCCTCCTACAGGTGCATTTCTACCAGGTTTCTGCATTAGCCCATCTTTGCTGAAACCACTGAAATCATCAAACCAAGAATCCAATTGGCTTGGTGGAATACCATCTCCTGCCATAAGCTTCTTTTCCTTGGACATGGTAAAACCTCCAATAAGGCTGTCTCCTGCTCTTTGTTTCCTTAACAGGGCCATCTTCTGCCTTTTCTGAGATGAAGGACTCTCGATTCCCTATGATATTTAAACACGTTTTCAGGTTCTACAGCAACCTTCTCTGCTTTATCAGTCATTGTTTCCAGAAGGACCGATCCAGTATAGCCCAAGGGGAATGGAAGGGAAACTGCCTGCCATGGCGTGCCCTGCCCCAGCCAAACACTGGGAACACTGGGAACCTGTGTGGTGTGCCAAAGTCCCGAGGAGAAGCCTTGTGTTCAGTAGGACCGCGGGTGCCAGCCCCGAGAACCGAGAACCGTGGAGCCTGCATTTACATTCTTTCCCACAAACCTCACAAAGTTAAACTTCCTTTCTTTAACTCTTTGCTGGCTCCTTCTGTTAAACTCTGGGGATTCTTCTTGGCTCCTAGGAAAAAGTCTTCCTTACTCCTTTCCTTCCTTCCGCATTTTCCCTTTTTTCCTTTCTGAACCTCAGAAGGCTTCAGCTTTATTAAATAGAATAACGTCACTCTTTCTTCTTATGACCACTTTCCTCATTGCTGTCTTTAGAAGGTCCTGTAATATCTCTCACACACCCTTTTTAAAAAAATTTTCCATAGGTTATTGGGGTACAGGTGGTATTTGGTTACATTAGTAAGTTCTTTAGTGGTGATTTTTGAGATTTTGGTGCACCCATCACCTGAGCAGTATACACTGCACTCTGTTTGTAGTCTTTTATCCCTTGCCCCCCTCCAACCCTTCCTCCCAAGTCCCCAGAGTCCTTTGTATCATTCTTATGCCTTTGCATCCTCATAGCTTAGCTCCCACATATCATTGAGAACATACAATGTTTGGTTTTCCATTCCTGAGTTACTTCACTTAGAATAGTAGTCTCCAGTCTCATCCAGGTCACTGCAAATGCCATTAATTCATTCCTTTTTATCTCATACACCCTTGATCTGTATTAAGTGTGTTGGATTTCCTCTTAACTTCTCTCTCTATGAAATTGACCCAAGGCCTCACTGAGGACCTGAAGATACAATTAAAGTAGAATGACAGAGACTAGTAAACACTTCAGGCTTGTCCAAACGAATGTTTGATATGTTAGGGACTTTTTAAAGCTGTCCTCTGCTTTATATAACAAAGGACAAAATGGATCATTTCATAACAAGGGGTCGTAAGAGATACTAAACTCAACTAAAATTGATTTAACTTCTGGAGAGCTTTCCAGATTATAGTCCACAAATACTAATATTTTAATATCACTTTCAGCCATAAACCATCTCCTTGGATCTCCTGTCTCTTTTCCTAGCAATAATACACTGTCACTTGAACCAGCAGAATGTAAACTTTACTGGCTCATAATATCTGGTCTGTAAGGAGAAAATGGTGAAAAGGTAGGCTAGAATGGCTCTTTTGGGGAATGGTGTTGCAGGTGAGAAGTGGACTGGCCTGTAGCTGAGTAGCCCTTTTTTCATTTCATGTCCTGTTTTGAACTCAGAGAGTCATTTACATGTTATACATCATCTACATTTTTCTCATCCCAGCTGCTTCATTCTTTAGTTGAATAATATGCTCCCCTGAATAAATGTTATCTACCTTCTGATAGTTTTTAAAAAGAAAAGTTAAATTGTCATAGCATTTATTATATGAGAGATGTTAAGACAGGAAGTAGAAAACAAGAAAATGTATGTAACTTTGGAAGGAGTTCTATATCTATATCTATATCTATATCTATATCTATTTTTTTTTTAGGAATAGAAGGACAGTCTGTGGAAGTTTCCAATATTGTGGACATCCGAAAAGTATATAACCGTGAGATTGCAATGAAAATTTCTTCTGATATAAAAAGCCAAAATAGATTTTATACTGACCTAAATGGATACCAGGTAATTTTCCTTTAAAATGTTTAAGTGATGGTTGTATTGGTGTATGATTTTTATATATAATAATGCCCCAGTTAATTTTGGATCCTTTGACAAAGTAATACCTAAAGTTGCAAATTATTTCTAAAATAAAACTGAATTTTGATAGATAATTGCGGGTTCTACAATTAGAACAAATATTTGGGAGACCATTTTTTTAAGAACATCTTTTTGTAAGGATTTATTTGTTCAAAGGGTAGATTTGGTGACCACTATGAATGTTAAATATCTTGATGCTAAAAAATATATATGTGTATCTGTCTACCAGAAAGGAAACATAATTAGGGATTGATGGATTATTATACTTTCTGGGATTTTTTTTTCCTTTTTTTTTTTTTTTTTTTTTGAGACAGAGTCTCACTCTGTTGCCCAGGCTGGAGTTTAGTGGCACGATCTTGGCTCACTGTAGCCTCTGACTCCCAAGTTCAAGCGACTCTCCTGCCTTAGCCTCCCAAGTAGCTGGCACTACAGGCACACACCACTAGACCCAGCTAATTTTTGTATTTTTAGTAGAGACAGGGTTTCACCATGCTGGCAGGCTGGTCTCGAACTCTTGGACTCAAGTGATCTGCCCACCTCAGCCTTTCAAAGTGCTGGGATTATGGACATGAGCCACTGTGCCTGGTCTGTTTTTGTGTTAGTCCATTCTCACACTACTATAAAGAAATACCTGAGACTAGGTAATTTATAAAGGAAAGAGGTTTAATTGACTCACAGTACTGTATGACTAGGGGGTAGCCTCAGGAAACTTACAATCGTAGTGGAGGGGAAGCAGACAAGTCTTACATGGCTGCAGGCAAGAGAGAGAAAAGCTCAGGGGAACTGCCATTTACAAAACCATCAGATCTCATGAGATCTCCCTGGCTATCAAACAAACAGCATGGGGGAAACCACCCCCATGATCCAGTCTCCGCCCACCAGGTCTCTCTCTCAACACCTGGGGATTACAATTCAAGATGAGATTTGTGTGGGGATACAAAGTCATGTCAGTTTTCCTCATAAGGAATTGATTCATGCCTATTAAGTTTATTCCTTATATATTGGTTTAACGTATGATCTAATAATGGGCTGTTGTAAGTTTCAGGAAAACTCTTCCTCTGTCTTTATGTGTGTTTGTGTATACCATTATACGTACACAGACACACATGTATACATATACATAGGTATATCTGTTTAGAAATAGGCAGGTATATATTTAATCAAAATTTTCATGAAATAGTTTCAAACTCTAGTAAGGAAGTTGATTTATACGGTCTTATCAGATTGTCAATTCTCCAATTTAGTAGAGCACTTTTGATTGTTACCTAAATCTCTGTTTTCTGAGTGTATGTGTTTGATAACATATCTTTGAAATACCATTAAAACCATAAGCATGTTTTTAAAACAAGTGTTTTAGAGATTTTTGGCTGTGAATAGAAATAATTTTATAATAAACACTTTTACTTTGATTTTCAACTGGGGGTGGGTGAAAAAGATTTTAATAATTTTCTCTTCTACGATTTCCTGCAAAAGTTAAATTTAAACTTTTTCCAAAACATAAAAATTTCAGCATAGTTTCTGAATTTGCATGTTAATTCGACTACAGCCATTTGGATTCCAAATAAAATCTCAACTTTATGGTGATTAATTTTTTTATATACAAAAGGAAGTCTTTTAAAATCATACAAAACCAGTTATTTGTATTTGTGGTTGTAGACATGAATGAGGAACTTAGTAAAACTGAATAACTAAGAATGTGAATTTTCTTTTTGTGGATGGAACGTTTGACTAAAAAAGAAAATATTACTTTTAAGTCTGTAATATTTATGCTTTTAAAATTGGCCGTTTTTTAAGCTTTGGATATAGTAGTACTTCAGCAAAACTAGATATCTAGCTCCACCAGTGAGGAGTGGCGGTAGCAACAACACAATTGTGATGGTTTTACATTTTTAAAAATAAGTTCACTTATACAAGTTAATTTGGTTTGGAAAGGAGAAATACAGAATTCTTTTAAGGTAGGTTTACTTTTTTTTTTTCTTTAAACATTTTACAGTTGTAGCTTTATCAGTTTATTAATTTCCCAAGGCTGCCATACAAATGGAATCATGTAAAACAACAAAACTTTATTCTTTCACAGTTCTGGAGACTAGATTTATAACATCAAGGTGTTGACAAGGCCATATTCCCTCCAAAGGCTATAGGGAAATATCCTTCCTTGCCCTATCCCAGCTTCTAGTGGTTGCCTATGCTTGGCATTCCTTGGTTTATGTATGCATCACTCCTGTCTCTACCTCTTTTGTCATATAGAGTTCTCCCTATGCCTGTCGTATCTGTCTGTCTGTGTCCAAATTTCCCTCTTGTAAAGATGCTACTCATTAGGTTAGGTCCCAACATAATCCAGAATGACCTCATCTGTTTCTGCAGAGGCTCTATTTCAAAATAAGATCACATTCACGGGTTGTGGGTGGACAGGAATTTGAGAGAGGGAGGCATTATTCAACTTAGTACGGCCAGTAATTTGAGGGAGACATTGCAGGGTTGTTGGGAAGATTAAAGATAGATTTGTGAAATACTCAGGACCATGCCTTTCGTTAATGGGCACTTAATACGTATTAACTATTATGGTAACTTTGTACCTCTTCTTTTCTTCACTTTTATGTCTAACTTTAATGAGTTTAAATGAGGAGATGACATTTTTATGTGGTATCATTAAGATTCACTGATAACAGGGTTCTGAGCTTAGAGTCAGTCACTGTGACCCAGATGGGCTTTGGGGTTACCGACAGTCTTTCTCAAAAAATAGAGTCATATTTCGAACATTCAGGTACTAGGTTACAAGGAATTGGAATTTGGAACTATCTACATTGAAACTAATCAAAAAGAGTAAGCACTGAATGGTTTTTAAATATAAATATGCATTTGATTATAATGTAATATCTTAGAAGATTTGGTGTGGAGATCTGTGGTATTTATTAAAACCAATTCAAGAGTAAGAAGAGATATTTCTTGAAAGGGGATAGAGAGCTATTATACTCAGCATTCATTACAAAAGCAGTATGTTAGATTTAGATGAGAAATGAATACTTAATACTTTTATAATTTGTTTTATGCAAATATTGGAGAGTTAGAAGACTTTTAAGCATTTTTATTCTGAATTTAAATAGGAATGCCTATTTTAAAAATCTGGGCAAGTGCTACCTTTCCCACCTAAAAATTGTTTTCTAATATCCTTGTGGTTTTTCTTTATATTCTTTTAAATAATGCTTTAATTTTTAAATTATTTCTTCCATTGAACAAAAAAGGAAGCTTTGTCTTAAAGCTCTTAGAAAGAAAAATCACCTGTCCTCCAGTTTTTAAAAGAATATATGTAAATATCACTTTTTGTAGATGAAATTGTTGTGTTTTATAGATTCAACCTAGAATGACACTGAGCAAATTGCCTCTTCAAGCAAATGTCTATCCCATGACTACAATGGCCTATATCCAGGATGCCAAACATCGTTTGACACTGCTCTCTGCTCAGTCTTTAGGGGTTTCAAGTTTGAATAGTGGTATGTATTGCTTACACTCTTTTTCACTCTGAAAGGTTTCAGTTCCAAGTGTATACTTTTTCTGTTGGTCAGATGTGGTATAATCTCTAGTTAAAACCTCCCTGTCTTCTTTTCAGCTTTTTTCTTTCAGCAACCAGACTATTAAGTTTGGGTTTTGTGAGAACAACATAAAAAGATGAATCTCCTAAATCTTCAGATGAAGAACAGGAGACCTAAAATTCCATGTCAAGATTTCTTTTTAAAGATAATTTGCTTCTCTTAATAGTGTTTACTTTGCAGAGGTCTCTATCATCATCGTGATTTAATGGATGTGGAAACTCAGATTCGGAGGTTTAGATAAGTTGCCTACGTTTGCACATTTGAGAAGTCGTGGTTCAAACTTAGGTCCTTCTGTGAATCATGGTCTTTCTATTCTGCTACCACCTGAAAGAAGGAAGGGAGTAGAAATTACAGAGATATGGGGATAAAGAGGTATGGCTTTAGGGATTCCAAAAGAGAAAAAGTGATGCATAGGAAGTGAGAGAAAGTAGTCAGTAGACACTGATTAATTTTTGCAAGTCTTTCTATTGAGAGACTTTGATCTTTTATAATACATATTTTTAATTGGTTATCATACATGGTATCATTGGTCTCCTTTCTTACATTCTAAGAGTTCGTAGAGATAAATGTCTGAAGGAGCCAGATAAGTGAGTGCACATGCCTAGTGTGTCCTTTGACACAAGCCCACTTTTTACATGAGGCGTATACATGCATTCTGTAACTTACACACACACAAACTGCTACTTCTCATTTTTCTTTGTGGCCTTCATCAGATAAGATCATGTAAACTCATGCCATAAAGACATGAATTCGGTTATGAAAATAGTAATGACTCCACATCAGGGATCCAATAGGGAGGGTTAGAGACTTGAGCAAACTGAAGAGCATGTTCCCAGTGTGCAGTGGGGCAGCATTGTTACTGTGTGGTTTGGGGCCCAGTGTTGCTAAATTCAATTTTTGAAGAAGAGTCCAGAAGTCTGGAATTTTCCGTGAAGTTGTTCAATCTGAAAAATATTGATATAATTTGTTAAAAAACACTATGTTGACAAAACATAAAACATTTTTGTGCCGTACATGACTCTTGAGCTACCCATTTTTAAACACTGCCTTGAATTCTCGAAGCTGTGCCCTCAATAGAGGACTAGACAGTAAGACTCAAGCCGTGATGAACAAAGCAGCATTATCTCAGTTCCTGGTAAAGACAAGCTAAGAAATAAAGTTCCTCTGTTTCTGCTATAGCCACCAAATACCTTAGTATTTGAATTAAAGCAATTCGAGTACAATCCAGTAAATCACTAAGTGCCAGTCACATGTTATATGTACCAACATTTGGAGACAGGAGAAGAGTTAGAAATTGCCAAGAGGTTGATATGCTAAATTGAATAGGTATGTTATGCCAATCATACCTATCTACAGCTTGTCACTTCACACCCAATTTAATCCCTGAGCCTAGGGACTAAATCTTGGACAGTTGTCTTTTAAATTATGAAGGTAGTGACAATGAGATTTCTACTCATCTCTGGTAATTTTAGGTACTAGATACATAAACTCAGAAGAAAGAAGCTAAACAGAGTTGGTATGACTATGTAATAGTAGTAATTGTTAGTCTTTTGTGTTTGCTATTTCCCTTTTGTACCAAATGATCATTTAATATAGTAATGGATATGAATGAATATGCACGTATTTTTAAGTATATAACTTCAGTTTTCTAAGTCTTATTTGAGTATTAGCTTAAGTGTGTGTGTGTGGTATATACGTATGTGTATATATGTGTGTGTGTGTATATGTGTGTGTGTATATATATATACGGCTCTAGTTGGTTTTTTAAATTTTTTAATCTCGTAATGATTAGCTTCCAAAACTTGAGCTAGGGGAAATATGGAAATATTGCATAGCAAATGAAGGAACCAGGTATGACCCCTTTTAAGCCAGAAAGGCAGGACAGTGGTGCTGCCACTAACATAGTGTCAGAGAAGCAAGGGAGTATATCATGAGTGTGTCCACATTCTAGGGCTTCTTCAGCGACCTGCTTCATATCAAGTAACCTAAATTTTATTTGTAAACCTGTTTTAGACCTACCCATCTATGTGTATTTTACTACTCTGTGTGTGATGTACATTTCCTAATAAACCTCATAAGCATTTTTGATTCCAAATGGTGCTACTAAAAGTTTTGGAGAACTTAATTTACTGTTTAGGGTAATGTTTTGGAAAAAAATTTTCATTTAAATTTTGATCTGTCCTGTCTCATTTTTAAATTTCTTATCAGATATTGTGAAACATTACTAAAGAAACACAGAAATACTCTTCTGTTTTATGAATTTGTAGGAGCTACTTTGAGCTATTATCAAGAGAAAGCCCATAGTGTAGTGGGTTGTATAAATCCACCTCCTTGACTAGAGGGGAAATTTAGAGCAAGACATCATGGCTTCTACTTAAGTGATGCTCAATGAATGTCAGTAATAAATAACTCTGGTCAGTTTTGCTTGTTTGTTTGTTTGCGTATTAGGTCAGATTGAAGTTATCATGGATCGAAGACTCATGCAAGATGATAATCGTGGCCTTGAGCAAGGTGTCCAGGATAATAAGATTACAGCTAATCTATTTCGAATACTACTAGAAAAAAGAAGTGCAGTTAATACGGTATGAAAAAATAACTAGCATGATCTGATACTGAAATTATGACTTTCCACTTTTAAAATTTTTTGAATCATTTCCAATATTGAGATTTCTTTATAGTAGATGTGGCCCACATTCACAGAAAGAGAACTCAGTTATAAATATCATGTAAGTTTTGCACTTAGGTCTTTCTATTTTTTATGTTTGCTTATTATGTAGATAAAAAATAATAACAGGAAATCAGCTTGGGTAAATATTTCTGAAATTATCTTGAAAAAAATAAGAATTGAAAAATTGAGCTAAATAAGTTAAAGAATAGAACTTAGTCATATACTTAGGAGATTAAATTTGGTAAACTTTATTTGAAATCTTAGTAAAATTTATTTGAAATGTTAGTGTACTTATTCTAGTCTTAGACTCTTCAGTTGAAAATGTATTTATATGTAGGTTTTCCATGTTTGATTTTTATTCCTCAAAGCAAAAATCTAGTACTCTGTGTTGAATGGTCTGGCACAAGCCCAGCTGGACCTGAATGACCTGACGATATGCTTGTTCAGGTAAAGTTATCTTCAGAGTTCTCCATAAGTTATCACGCACCCTGAACATGGGCTTTTTCTTTTTGCTCTATTTTCCTTTCTGCACTGACCATTTCAAGTCTTTTCTACTCTTTTCAGCCAGTGACCGCACCTGTCACTTTATAGAGAGAACAGCCATTAGACAGGGCTCTCTGTTCCAGTTACCTAACATCTACTTTCACCCTTCCCATCTTTCCTCCTGATACGTTAAAAAGAGACTTTACTATCCATCATCCTAGGCAGATCCCACCACTTGTCCTTGGAACTTACTCTCTTCAACCACCTCAGCATCCTTTTACTATTCATTCTCTCTCTCTTTCTCCCTTGCTCCTCATATCCAACACTTCCTGGGAGATTCTTTCTGTTAGCTTTTGAACACTCTTTGTTTTCTTCTGTTAAAAATAAAAATGGAATGCAGCCTTCCTTCAGACTCTTACTTCCATTTCCTGTAAGCTACTGTCCTCTCTCTCCTACCCGATTGAGCCAGAGTTTATGAGATGAGTTTATTTCATCACTTCCTTCTCACGCTCAATTTGTTTCAGTCTGGCTTTAGCCTCCATCATATTATGAAAGAGCGATTTACGATGTCAGTAGATCCAGTGGATATTGACTTTCGTCATCTTACTTCACCTTTCAGCAGTGTTTGACACTGGCCATTGTCACTCTGTAAGATACTGCCTTGCCAGGGCTTGTATGGATCTATGCAGCTTGGTTTTCCTCCTACCTCTCTGGCAGTTCTTTATCTCTCTATTAGTTCTCTACTCAGCCATTAAATCAGCTCTCAAAGCATGGCCCCTGGCCTTCTCCTTTTCTTATTTTTTATGCTATACCTTGGCAATCTCTTTTACTCCCCTGGTTTTGTTTGCATCCTTCACACAGGTAGAAGCCACTAATATATATCTCCAACTTAGGCTTGTCTCTGACCTCCAGATTCATCTATCTAATTGCTTCCTGCCTGTTTATAAGGACACCTCAAGCTTGGCATATCCAAAACACTCATTATCTCTCTTCCCTCCCAAACCTGACCCATTTCCAGTGTTCCCCTCAGTCAACAGCAACCACCGTCCATCCAACTCTAAGACAGACATGGGTTCTGCCTGATAGACGCTTCTTCCCATCAGCCTTTTCTCACAGAGTAATCGCCGTCACCTATCTATCTCATTGCCTGAATATTTCAAATTTATAATCTTCTTTACTTCCACCACCCTAATCTAAACTAACTTCCTGTATTTCCTGGGTCTAGCCTATACACATCCACCCTGTTCTCTTTCTGCCATGTGTCTGTTCTTAACCACCCAGAAGGCAGAATGTTTTTTGTTTTTTTGTTTTTTTCAAAGCCAAATCTAACTTTATTGCTTCCTGTTGAACCCTCTGATATCTTCTCATTGCTGTAAGTATAAAAGTCAAAATTTCTTACCATGGCCTCCAGAGCCCCTCATGTTATGGGCCCTGCATGTCCCCTAGGCATTGGCATGCCTTTTACTGTGTCTGCTTTAGGCCCACTGGTTTCTTTTAAGTCCCAAGTACTTTCCATCCCCTCCTCCCCACAGCACTTTTGCACACGGCCTGTTATCCTCTGCCTTTGGGACTCTTGGTGATAGTTCGATTAGTGCTTACTTCATTACCTGTTTCTGGACCAGATTAAAAGCTCTTACCCTATGCTGCCTCCAAACTGTGCATCTCACCTTCCTGCAAGTGTGTGATTATTTGATCCATGTCTTTTTCCCTCCTTTGGACCATAAACTCCATGAGAGTGGGGATTGTGCCTTTCTCTGCTTCTAGGATTGTTCCTGGCAGAGGACATGCCAAATATATGTCATATGAATGAATATCCAAATGCATAGATGAATGAACTGTTAGAGCACATTTTGCCACTGTATTTATTGCAATTTCTGCTTATTACCTTGTCTTCATATGCATGTTCCATTCCCCCTACTAGATTCCAGGAACTTGTTGCCTTCATTTTCATATGTCCTTATATGTGGTAGACATATTTTAAATAAAATACTAGTTGATTGAATTAAATGGCAACAGCTAATTAAAGCAAAAATTCTTCCAGTATTTAGAATATCTTAGAAAAAAGAATTAGTATCCACTTTAGATGTCAAGAGCCATACCATTCTTGAGACTCATGTTTTAAATCAATTACTGACAAGACAGCCTAGTTTTAAGGACTAAATCTGCCTAGGAAAATCATTGTCTGAGTGCTGACAGCTACTGTCTTTTGCTCCTCCTGAAAAAGTTTCTGGTTTATATGACTTTATATTGACACTAATCTACAAAATTTCTGTTAACTACAACAATAAAAATTTTCACATCAAATCAATAAAGCTTTGACTTAGAAGTGAAATAATTTGTTTATTCCCATTCAGAACTCCTTGGATAGTAATTGATTTAAATTTAATCTAATGTTTTTATATTGGTTAAATTTTTCTTTTACTCAAGTATGGATTCTGGGTCTTCAATTAATGGTTTCTTTTAAATAAGAAATGAACTAGAGAAGAGAAAATACATTTTAATGTCTAGTGAAAATAATTAAAAAGACACTTAATTGAGGAAAGTTAATACCATGTAACTTGAATTTTCTAGAAAGCGTTCTTAATTTCAACTCAGACTCTAATATCTAAAATAATGATGGAGGGAATTGAAGAGGGGGGATACTTCCTGAATAGGAAGATATTTTAATGGGAAGCCCTGAGCATGACAGAGACTCATGGAAATAATCCCGAGCTAAGTGGAAGTAAGTCCTGTCCTCAGAGAATTCTGCAGAGAGTCAGTAAAAACAAGGACTTGAATGATATCCACTGTGTGATATGTACAGGTGTCCAGCGAGGACTGTGGCTGCACAAGTTTGACCATGATTTATGCTAATCATCCTCAAAGGCGAATAGAAATGGAAAATAGGAATCATCTCTTCGGCATTGACAGGGTTGAATGTGTCCCCCAAGAGTTCATGTGTTGAAAACTTGGCTACCATTGTGGTAGTGTTGGGAGTGGGACCTTTAGAGGCTTTTGGGTCATGGGGGATCTGCCCTCATGAATGAATACCATGGGAATGGGTTAGTTATTGCAGCAGTGGCTTTGTTATAAAAATGAGCTCTCTTGCATGCACTATCTTGCCTTTCCACCATGTGATAACGCAGCAAGAAGGCCCTCACCAGATGCCAGTGCCATGTTCTTGGACTTCCCAGCCTCCATAACTGTGAGCTGAATAAATTTCTTTTATAGATAAATTATTCAGTCTGTGGTATTCTGTTATGGCAACAGAAAAATGGACTAAAAACAGGCATTGATGGCTTTAGGATTTGTTTCTTTGACCGTTTATCCTTACCCCTTTCCTGCTACTGGTTGGTTAATAAGGCACTGAGCTAGGAACCTTGGAAATGTTCAAGTGTTAAAATTGTGTTGTTTTACCTTTAAATATAAGGAGAAGAAATTGGGAGAGATCAGATTAAAATCTTAAATGCTTATATGGTTTAGAAAAGTGACAGCATGAGGGAGGTCAATGATAAGGGTAAATACTTAGGTGACCAGAAGATCTACATTAAACTTGAGGACATATCCCACTAAGACCCACAACTCAGCTCCAGCTGATTGTTTCCACATGGGACTGAATGCCTGCCCAGGGTGACACAAATTTCCAGTTTCTTGGGTAAAAAACAAAAAATGTGTTTTGGGTTTTTTGGGATTGATTTTTTAGTATGAATTTTTTATTAAAGAGTTGGCTTAAAAACAAAAAAAAACTTTACAGTACCATACAGACCTACCAAAATGTGTGTCTTCAAATTTGCCCCATAGTCTTCAGTCCTGGGCTACAGATATTTACCTCTAAATGTTATGATTCAATGTATTATTATTCATTTTATCTCCTTTGTCTTTTTAGCCCACCCTTCCTCTCTAGTGTTCTTGTTTCATTTATTTATATTGCATTTGTTTATTAAATTAATAGATTTACTTCAACAGACTTATTAAGTTCCCACCATGTTTCAAGTCAAACTGAATAAACAAAGGTAACTTTAAAACTGGTCTCTTACTATCTCACCATAATTTAACAGAATTTGATGTAAATGAAGTAGAAGCCTTTGATGTTTAAGGATCGTTTAACTCAAAGAGAGCTTAATTAAGGGCACCAAGGAGTCTAGCAGGAAGTTCTGACTTATGGAATAAGGGCTGGAACCCAGTGAGGAAGAGCTGTACTTTGTGTGGTTTGGATCAGAAGGTGCTAGAAACTTTCTTTAATGTCAAGCAGGCTGCAGAGAGAAAGCTACACTTATACTATCTGAAGCCTTCCAACCAACAAGAAATTAAATAAGATTTATAGTACTAGATTAGTTAAGTACAAGGCTGGGGGATTCATTTATAACTTAAACACATAAACTTTCCTGTAGAAAGCATGTTTTTAAAACTTTGGGTTTATCATGTGACTTAGAGTGGAAAGGTTACCTTTGTAGAGATTAATTTAAATATCAATGGTTCAACAGTTAATATCTTGTTGAGCCTCTTGTTGCTGTAAAATATGATAAGAAAGTACATGAATGGCGGAACCCTGGGTGAGACTTTGCCACTCCAACCTGGCGGTGTTATTTGTTCATGGTGCTCTTAGGGTAGTGAACCACAACTCTTTTCTAAACTTCCTTAGCTTGCTAAGGATAGTAAACTACACAGTTTTTAAATTCTTGAAGTCCTTAACATCCATGACGTTGTTTCCTTTTAAAAGACTGCCCGTCAAAATGTCTTTGAAACCGAATCTTGTTTTTTTAATGCAAAGGTAGTTAAAAGGTAAAGCTTATCTTTTGATTCTAAAGGGAGCTCTGTTTTCTCTATAAGGTTGGATGTCTGGGGTGGCAGTTCCCAGCACAGGGTCACAGAGCAGTGTGTGGCTGACTCCATGAAATTTACCTGGGGAGGCTTTTCAGCTTTGCATTTTCAGGACCCCACCTCTCAAGATTTTGTAGATTTGGGATAGGACCCAAGAATCTGTGTTGATTAAAGGTACCCCAAGTCATTCTGTTGTATGGTTAATTTGGGGAAATACCAATGGTTAGGAAGAACTAATCCGATGTGGAGGATTGGTATATATGCACGTTATTGTTTCTGAGGTATAGAAGATTAATCAGGAAGTGTTCTGGCTATTCACTGGAGTGGCGAGGAATTACTCCAAGAGTGTAGAACAAAGCCAGAGCTTTCTCTGAATGTTTCTTGACCTAGAGTGGACTTAATACTTCCCAAATTTGTTTTCTTTTCTGTTTCAATCTTTTATGTTTTATTACTCGTGAGTGACTTTGTCAGCAATCCTAACCTAGATTATGAAGTTCTTTGATCTTGGAGAGTACATTTAAAATATCTTGTTGAAATTATTCCCTTTATTCATGTTATTCTACAAGCTGCATTAAATTTCAGTATTGTTGGAGAATATTATTTTGTATGCTTTATTTAATCTTTCTTTTTAAAAAATGTGGAATGGATACATTTTTTACAATTCTTTCAGACCTGATTTTTTGTCAGTATCTTAATATTGCAGTGTCCCTCTGCTGTCTTAAATTTTTCTTTTTCTCTCTCCATGGTCTGAATTGTAATGACATCTAATGTTAGCTTCTGGCACGATGCTAGTCACTTTTTGCTCGCACCCTTCTGTGCAATGCTAATCTGACATTCTGAATTTTAAGCTCTATATCTCTATAAATCCTGTCTTTTCACACAGATCAGTAGCCAAGCCTTTTATCTGAGCCTTATATTACAAAAAGGATGCAAAATCAGAAGATATCAATGGAGTAATCATTTTAAAAAATAAGATACAAAATTAAATTTGATTCAAATATAACAGGTGATCAAAGGACCTTTCTGCATAAATTATTTTCTAAATTATTTTTGTCTGTTTTTACTCCTTAGGCATTATTGGTTAAGATTCTACTCAGTCATTGACTTAATTTTGCATGTCGTCTAGCATATTTAATCTACCAACATTAGTAGCTTATTTAATGTTTGAACCTACAGAAGTGTTGCCTTTAACCATGTATCACAGCAAAGACTAAAGCATTTTAAATTATATGGAATAATCATATACTATGTAAGTGTGTGATAACTTGAGTAATGTATTTAACACTTCTACTTTTGGAATAAAATAGTGAAACAATGGGCATTGATTTACCAAGTTGAAAGAAAACAATCAGATGATCTAGGCATGCCACCTATGTTATTTATATTTTAAAATTGGATTTATTTTGAGAGTTTTGTTTTCTTTAAATTCTATCATTGGGTAACATTTGGTTCCTATCATTTGGTAACATGGATGGACTTTAGCTTCGAATCAGTACGTGCCTTTATGGTCTTGTTAAGGTGTATAAATGAAACCACAAGAATATGGTGGATGAAACCTGGGAAGGGAGATAATATTTGATGATGCACAACATATAATCTATGTACAGCCCAATCCTTATACTTTGAGAGTTTTGTGATAGGTTGATAATTTTCATAAAAAGGTGTGCCTTGTCCTAAAATGTTTGTAGGAAATGTTTTCAGTATTTTTAGTATTAAATCAGTGGGAGAGATATTTTAAACATATGAGTTAGATGTGCACTGTTTATTTTCTTGTATTGCTTACAACTAAACTTGATAGTTTATGGAGTGTTTTCTAAGACTTATTTATAAAATAAAACCAAATTATTCATATATTTTTATATTTAAATCCTCTCAGATAGTTCTTTAATGTGATGAGAACTGGAAATACAGACCTCTTAAACATTTTTGTTTTTTCTTGATAGGAAGAAGAAAAGAATTCGGTCAGTTATCCTTCTCTCCTTAGCCACATAACTTCTTCTTTCATGAATCATCCAGTCTTTCCAATGGCAAATAAGTTCTCCTCACCTACCCTTGATCTGCAAGGTGAATTCTCTCCATTACAGTCATCTTTGCCTTGTGACATTCATCTGGTTAATCTGAGAACAATACAGTCAAAGGTATGTCTCAAAATATGTCTTATACAAAATTACTGTTTGTTATGTACTTGTTTTAAGGGGGTAAGGAAAGGGGAAAAAAGTGTGCTTTACTATGCTTTGAGGAATTATTAACAGGCTTCACCTTTAGCCGAAAGCTTCATGCCTTTCATTTGACTATTGCTCTATATTTTAAAGCATATCCTGATACTAATTTACTCTTAAATTCTGTATGGCAAGCAGGTCAGGAAATATTATTAGTAGGTGGACAATCTGGGCCTTAAGTTTAGCACTACTGACTTTTCCCATTCATTTCTCCTTATTAGACAGTATCTCTCAGAAGCTAGAGAAATAGTACTTAGTTATTTCTGTATCAGAGACTTTGCATTTTCGTACCTTTCTCTTGAGAATCACTGCAACTCAGTTTCCCATTAGAAAACCAACTGTTTAGAAGAAATATTAGAGGAAAAGCATGGGGAAGTTTTATTAGGTATGAAATTTAATTTGGTTAGACTGCAGTTATATATATACCTGTTTTTAACATCAAAAAAAATAGCATTTGGAAAGAACAAAAATTAGACATTTGACATTGTTCTTATGTGTTGCAAAGCTGTTTTGATATTGCAAATTGACATAGATTTAGCTAGAAATAGTAAGTGGTTATGGATTCTGTGGAAAATACCTCATGGTAAAGGCCTAAGTATGAAAAGAAGAGGATGCTCATGTTTAAAGAACATACAAGAGGTGAGAAATGTTTAATTTAGAACAAAGAACTAAAGCAATAAAGTAAGGATAAATGCCTATAATTTGAAAGTTAGAGATTTACAACTTTATGTCTAAGATATAGGATAAAAAATATAATTTCTTTTTTTCCTTTATAGATTTTTAGTTGAGACACTTTTGAAAATAAAGGTCAGATAAACAGGGGAAAAATAGCAATAGTATATTGTACATGCTGTACCCGTCACTTGGGAGAGGGCTCAGTTCAAAAGTATATTTTTCCCAAGGCAGTGGTTTTGGGACTTTGCCTAAATAATGTTTTAACAAAGAGCCATAAATCCTCTAGAGACAAGACAAAGAAGAAAGCATCTTCAGGCTTCCAAAAGGCAGGAAAATGTGGGAGGATAAATTTATGGGAAGAGTGAAGTCTGCTCTTAGATGCTTTGGCACTGCTGTCTCAGCTGATTAGCAAGCCTTGTAAAGGGGCCTGTCTTTAGACAAGAAAAGGCAGAGAGGCAGGGCTGAAGACCTCTTGTATTTGTAAATTGCTGTCCTGCCATCAAGCAGGCAGAACAAGGGACAGAATGGCCCCCTGGTTTTTTTCCTTCTTCAGGTCAATAATCCTCAGGTTTTTGAGAGAGAAGTATTTTGGTTTCCTTCAGAGATAAGGAACTTATGCTTGGCCATGCAGGCAAACATATATGACTTGTAATAATGACTACAAGCAAATGCTTAAGGCGTGTGTGTATATATGGAAAGGCTTTTTAAAATCATATGAGTGAACTTGCAGGATTTATTTCCTACCCACTACATACCAGTTACTGCCATAGGCACTAGGGATACAATTGTGAACAAAACAGACAAATGCCCCTGCCCTTCTGGAGCTTAGAATCTAATGGGAGGAGAAAAATAAGAAAAAGTAAGAGAAATATATGTTAGATGGTGTTAAGTGTTATGAAGGAGTA
Organism: Chlorocebus sabaeus; assembly: GCF_047675955.1. Taxonomy (NCBI): domain Eukaryota; kingdom Metazoa; phylum Chordata; class Mammalia; order Primates; family Cercopithecidae; genus Chlorocebus; species Chlorocebus sabaeus. Next base: position 72,109,890 of record NC_132926.1, on the reverse strand, counting down.
AAAAGTGAAGAGCCATTCAGAGGAGGTACCACAATTTTGATTAAGGTGTGTAGAGAGGGCCTCACAGGGGGTGATAATGGAGTAAAAATCTGAAGAGGGTCAGAGAATAAGAGACTCCTGCAGATTTCTGGGGGTAGAGTGCTCCAGGAAAAGAGCAAGTGTGAAGGCCCTGAGGCCGGAGAGATATGTGACCAGAACAGAAGCTCCATGAGAGCTGTGCTTGTCCTTTATTCATTGCTATATCCCGGTGAAGAACAATGCTTGCACAAAGGATCTCAAAAACTACTTTGAATCAGTGAATTGTGTAGATGTTTTTTCTAGGATTCTGCTGTGGTTTTTTGTAGGTCTACATTTTGGCTCCCTGAGGTGTCATGTCATAAATTAATGGGCTAAAAGAAATGGAAAGAATAGAGTAGAGGGCATCAAATACTCTGGGCTTCAGGTTACCACCGCCCAGCACAGATGGTAGAGGACATCAGCGACCTAAAGAACCCAGAAGCTTCTGGGGAGGATGGGTGGTCACTGTCCCTTAGCCTCACTTCTAGGTGGCTCCTCCACTGTAGTTGTTTTAAATGTGATTGTTTTCTGGAAGCAGCTGGAGCTGACTAGAGTCAGTGAGCATAGGGTTTTACCTTCTGTAAGCAAAGCCTGGAACTTGTTTTTTATGTCACCTTTTTTTAGTGGTCACTCACTTCTTCACATCCTTCCTGCTTTGACTGTTTTCTTGTAATACAAATCTAATCCCTTCTCAGATGAAAAATCCCATTGCCTCCGGAATTGGCTCAGACACTGAGCATTCAGGCCCTCTGCAGCCTGGCCTCTACTCACTGCGGCCACCTGGCTTCCCGTTGTTCTTTGTGCCTTTGGACAGGTGGGCCACCCTCCCTACCTGTGGGCTGAGTGACTGCTGACTCAGCTACCATTTATAACATGAGGTTAATGTCACATATTACTGTGTCAGGTCTTTTGCTAAAAACAGATGAAATCCTATTGTGAAAGCCTTTTGAAAACAAAAGCATTTTGTAAACATACCTTGTTATCCTAATGACACTCCAACTTGGGTGCAGATTGGGGTTTTAGCAGAGGGAATAGAGAGCAACTTAACAACATAAAGATTTGACCAAGAGGATTAAAAACTGAAATGTTAATAATGCCTATTGATAACCACCATGCTGGCACATAATCATAACTAAATACTTGAGAGTTTTGCATTATCATATAATATCAGTTGGTGCCAGTTCTTGTGTTAGCCTTTGACTCTTAGCACATATTTATGACAGTTGTTTAAAAGCCCGCTAGTAATCCAAGAGGAAGAATTGGTCCATTCAAAACCACTTCTTTGAAGAATTGCCCTAACCTGATAATAGAAAGATAATCATTGAAGGGAACTGTTGTGGGTATTGATTCAAAGAAAGTTGTACTTACCAAGTGTCCAGTGTAATTCCATGCTCATACTAAAAGAAAGACCAAAATAACTCAATGAATAAGTGCAGAAGCCAGACCTAAGCATTTTGGTTGGGTTCCTGTTTCTGTGAGCTGGAAGCTTCCAATGTGCAATAGTGGGCTGTTCATTTGGAGAATGCAACTCATTTTTCCCCTTGAAATAATGTCAAAATAGACATAGGTTCCAAGCAAGACCTGAAGTCTGCATTGGCTTGTATTTAAGTAAGCATTTTCCTAACCACCAGAGTATTTCATGAGACATGTGTTTGAAGGCCGCTTTAGCATGATAAGGACACATATCTTCCTGCCTGACCAACTCCTACAGCACCATGATAGAGATTGCCTTGCTTGGCCCTCCTCTGGGCCGCTGTCTAAAGGTTTCTCAGTTCTAAACCTCAGTTGGTTTTCTTGACTCCTGGGATAAGGGGTTATATATTCAAAGAACAGTGAGGGAGGCAAGTTGCAGGCTGCAGGTATAATAACCCACTGAGGTGGTTCAGCAGTTTCAACTACTAGTCCTCAGATTCGCTGTGTCTGGATCACACGGGGGAGATTTTAAACATGGAGACTTTTACAAATTTCCAGATCTCTGAGATTCTGATTCTATAGGGCTGGGGAGGAGAGCCTAGGAATTCATAATTTTTAGAAATTTTTCTGATGAAATTGCTGAGTTATCTCCATTTCCTAAATTAGGAAAGTAAGAGTTAGAGCTAAGTTAAATGATCAAAAATAAAATCACTCAGCCGCAAATGGCAGAATCAGACCTACAGCCAGGCCTCTGAATCTCAGTGCTATGTGTGGCCTCAGAGGGTGGCATTTGACTTTTTTAGAATTACTACATTTGTTTGTAAAAGTCCAAGCTTTCCGGGAATCCTCTGTATTAGTAGATGAGTTTACATTTTTGTATAGACATATCTTGCTTTTAGACAGACATATCTTGCTTTTCTGCTTTATATCAATTTTTGGAAATGATTATATGCCATATATTTGTATTCAGATGAAGAGGGGAACAAACATCTCTTGAAGCCCTGCCTCACAGCATGCTGTGTGGCCTCGCCCATTCCAGCCACTATCTACAAACTTACCCATTAGCCTTCCTATTCTGTTGACCCGTCTTTCAACTCTTTTCCTTGATCACCCCCTTTCCTTACACCATGAAGAGCTTGAGATACTACAAAGAAGCTTCTGTAAAGGTTTGAAACCTAGGAAACAGGAACACCACTCAAATATACTAAATGCAAAAGCCTTGTCATCAGGAAAGGACCATTATTTAAGAAGAAGGGAGATTGGGTAGAGAAGATGCTGGGAGGATCTCATGGGAGGACAGATCATGAGTCAGGCATCTGAAGCTGGAGCTGCAGGTTCAGCCTGGAATAGAGGGACAAAGAGGAAGCTGGTTAAGCTCAGCTTCATGGAGCCATTCTACTTGGAATCACTTTAGAAAAGTGATATGTAGTTCAACTCTTTTTTTTTTTCTTTTTTTTAAGATGATTTCCTTGACTTTTATATTTAGATGTATTTATTTTATATAAACATGATATATATATATCTTTTTATTCTCTATGTAATTTATTTTGATTTGTATTTAACTGTTTCTTGCAAATAGTTAACCATCATTTCAATATCAGCAGCACTTACTGAATAAGATTTTATCTCTCCACTTGTTCATTCTGCCTCTTCTTTTCTTATAAAAGGCAGTTTGAGGATTTTACTTTGTCTTTCTTATAAGAATTGATTGGTGCTTTATTGATCTCCTAGCTTCTGGAAAGGTGAGAATTGTGAGAAAAAAACATTCCTTTGTTGTACATATCTAAGAACAGCCGTTTACCTTCCCTTTCTTTCTGTCATTTTATCTTGTTGATCAAAACAGGATAGCTATTATTGGACATTTTAATGAGCACCCTAAAAAATGAATTTCTGCTGGTTATTTCCTGTCTTTGGACTTATAATGAAGCATGTAATTTTCTAACCTTTCCAGCTGCTAGAATGCACTAGAGATGAGTGTTAGATATTTTCAAAGAATCTGAATGGGTTGGAGAAATTTTCCCACCAGATGTGTAGCCTTGCCTTAATCTATGTGCACCTTACTAACTCTGTAAGGAGGGTGGTGTCCCATGAGTCCTGGAGAATTTGGCCAAAGTTATGGTCCCTCTTTTCCCCATAAATGGTGGGTGCACACATAGTGTTTACTACAGTTTTCAAAAGTGTACTGTTTCTTTTGTTACGAGAGAAGAATGACATAACTCACATCTTAAGATCTGCGGTAGAGGACTATTCACCTGCTTTTTCCTTAGAAGAGACTGTCATATGTATATAATTTCCAGAATGGCCTTAAATCCTATTTGAAGTGGGGTAAATGGATAGGTGGATAGGTGGTAGGTGGAAGGAAATTACAATTTCCAAAGCTTAATTTCTGAATTGATATATTTTTTGATAAGTTACAGTTTTATCTCTGCTGGAACCATCAGTCAATACTCCCCTTTTTCAGCCATAAATTGGAGGGGTTATCTCCTTTAGTTTACAGTATTTTGTTATTTTACATCAAAAATAATTTTTATCTTTTCTCTCCTGGCTAGGTATCTATGAGCACAAATTCGTAGCTAGTGCAAAGTTAGGAGAAGGAAGCTGTTAAAAGCTTAAACTTTGGAATCAGATGTCCTGGGTATGAGTGTGTCTGCTTCGCTTTCTAACCACGTGACTTAGAGCAAGTCACTTAACTCTCTGAGTCTCAGCCTCCTCCTTAGTAACATGGAGATGGTAATAATACTTACCTTAGAGATGTTCTGAGGATTGGAGATAATTTTAGTGTCAGTAAAGCGCTTAGAACAGTGTGTGGCACATAGTAAGCCCTATGAGTGCTTGACAAGTAAAGGTTCTTACCTGTGATCGTTCAGTCATGAACAATGGTGATTATCACTAATAATGAGGTAAAAACATTGGCACTTCTTTATAAATTAGAGGTTGACATTTATTGCCAGAGTAAATCTTGATGTCATTTTGACTTATTCCTGATATTTTAGGTTGGTACAAAAGTAATTGCAGTTTTTGCCATTAAAACTAATGGCAAAGCTACAATTACTTTTGCACCAACTTAATACTTTGTTACTAATTCCTCAGATATTTAAAAATAACATATCTAAAGTTGTCTGTTTGCCAGTCATTGTGCCAAGTGCTTTACATGAACTTTAAAGCTCTCACAACAACACTAAGAAGGTAAACAGTATTTTCATCCCATCTTACAGAATAGGAAAGTAACTGACCTAGAGATACGATAGTTAACTGTCTAGGGCACACAGCCATTAAATGTGGTCCTGGGAGCACACGCAGGTGTGTCTGAGTCCAGATGGCTTCTCAGAACCTTACACTGTCTTGCATGGGAACAAGAAGGGAGAGGGAGCACTGAAAATGTGAGGGAATACACTGTCTATTTTTCTTGTGTCCTCAGTAATAATAGGACACCTACAGAAGGATATCCCAACCATTGGCGGGAAAAGACTTAAGGGCTAATCCAGGATCACTTGTGGTCATTGCTGTTTGAGTATAAGAGAGAATGCTTTGTGATAGAGATTTTCCCGTATATTTACATATTTTAATACAAACTCATATACCACCTCAAGTATTTCAAAGGTTGTTGTGAAATAAAATGAATTAATTGATGAAAAGCATTCTGCACAGGGTGTGGCACACAGCAAGTGCTCAACAGGTATTAGCAATGACTGATATTGTCACTGCAGTTGACCCTCAGTCCTCAGAGGGACTCTTCACAGGTCCCGCTTAGCTTGCTGAATTTGTAGAGGTTTACTCAAAGTCACATAAATGGTTCATGGTAGAAAAAGTCATTGGTTCTGATCCAGCTTTCTCTAAGCACCGCTTTATCTGATGGCTTCATTCTGCAAACCAAATCACCTTTCCCCATACTCCACCAAGTTGCTGGAAAAGCCTCAGAGGCCCAGCTTAGTCTGTGAGCTGAATGTTGGTTTTATCCCCTGAATTAAGTTTGCAATGGGTTTTCTCTGTGCAACTTTTGAATACGCCAGCCTTACTTCAATAATCCAGCCTTGAAAGTGATCTAATTTGTTTTACAAAGATAGTTACCTACCACAGTGCTTGGCACAGTTTCAAAAATTGTAAATTTTCTTCTCCACATCCTCCCGTTTTGTGGGGTCCAGATATTACTAATGCATTAATGAATGTAAAAGCAGTTCTTCCGAAATGTGTTTACTCTCCTAGAGCATACAGTGTAACTACTTAAAGGTATCTGTTTTCCTGCATGCATATTCAATTTAAATTCACAGTTTCCCTACTTTGAAAAACAGTTTTCTTGGAAATAAATGTCTAGACAGGCTTTGAAACTGAAAAACTGCTGCTTTGCCTCAGGTATTTTTGCTTGAAAACTGATACTTTCATGAATATTTGATTTTTTTAAAACTTGGACAAAGATGATTGCTATTTCAGTTTGTTCTTACAAAAGTGATGTAATTTTAGTTTTGAGAGAAAGTATAACTTTTTCTATCAGTGAAAGTTAATTTTTATGACTTTTATCTCTATTTTTGTATTGTTGGTTTAAATCTCTTGTAGAATTCAAATGTAGAATTCCAAAGGTGTTTCCCTCCCAACTTTTTTTTGTCCCCTTCTGTTGCTATAAAGGCCTTAGGAATTCATTACTCCAAGAGCAAATGTGTTGCAGGAATTGTAGCAATGCATGCTATCAAGTGATAAGTAAGGATGGACCCATGAGTTAAAAAGGCCAAATACTTTAGGTTAATAGTGATATGTGCTTTTAAAAGAGCTTAATGAAGAGGGTTTCTAACCTGTTAATCTGAATACAGACTTTGTTATGATTTTGATATATGACTCTAGACATATAATTTAGGAGTTCCCTGAGTCTTTAGCTACAAAGTTGTAATGTCAATAAAGGAAATTTATGCTAAGGGCTTCCTGTGTGCCAGACACTTGACCAGATCTTCGTTAAGCTATTTCATTTCATTTCATCTTCATTTTATGGAAAAGGAAAACCTGGTTTTGTTGAAATCCACAGCTAGTAAATTGCAGAGCAAAGATCCAAATCTCCAGGTGTCTGACTCCCCACTCAGGCTCTGAACCACTCTTACTACACAGCTCCTGCACTAGCGCATTCTGCCCTACAAGGCAGCGTGAGGCACTTACATAGTATTTTCAACAGGTTAATCCACACAGTGACTCCATGAAGGAAATAATACAAGCATTACCTCCATTTTGCAGGCAAAAAAATAGATATTTAGGAAGAAGAAATTACTTTTCTAAGGTTTCACAGTTGGCACATGATAGAGTCCTCTTTGTTTTTCTTTGGGAGATCTAATGATACCATAAATGAAGGATTTCCTATTTATTTTTATACTACATGGGGAGGGTGTTTTAAATGTATTGAAATGCATTAGAAATTTTTATTATATGATTTAAAATTGCTGTGTGTATCTTGGTCTTGTGATGACTCAGAATTCCTTAAATGACTTTTCCTTCAAACAAAATCTTAGCAGTATAGCAGCACCACTACAAAATATCAGTGTGAAACATCATAACATAGGTTATTCCAGCCAAGACTCTGAGGTGAGGACAGCTTTAAACCGTTCAGGCACATTAAAATCAAATCGGTGGTGGAGATTCTGGCAGCTATTCAGGAAAGATGTCTCTTTAGTACATTAAAAAATCTTATCCCCTGGTGAAGATGATCAAGAGTTTGGGCATATTCCTGTCTGTGACCAGAGAACAGAGGAAAGAATCAGTTTTATCACAGTGTCAGTGCTAAGCAGCACATGACTCTTTTTTTCAAAAACTGTATGTTTCTTAATTTTTCCAGGGATTTTAAATTCATTTATCTTATCATAAACACCTTCCAACTTTAGGAAACATAAAATTTATTAAGATAATTGTATTTTTTAATATTCAGAGGCCTGAACCATTCATGACATTGATACTTAAATGGATATGAGAAATTTTATTGTGAGAAAAGGTATACTGACCCTCTTAGCTGTTGTCATGTGGATATTTTTATTTTTGCCTGCCCATCCACAATAGCTTCTGTAGTATCAATTTAAATGATACATCAGACTGATAAATGTGAGCTGGCCTACCAAGTGAAAGCATAGCTAAATTTAAATAGCTCTAATATAAAAATAATGAATCAATACATCAAAGATTAAGAATGCAGTTAGCAAAAATTAGTGTTCAATAAAGAAGCGTGTGTGACTTCTAAGTTAGATGGTATATCTTTCAATGACCAGATAAGGACTAAGTTCAGGTGTAGTTTATTCAACTGACATGTGTGTTCAAAAAGTAAGATGAAAACAAAATGCTTTATTTGAAGAAACTTTGATAAAACAAATAATATATGGACATAAGGAAACCTAAGATTATAGGAGAAACCAAGGCATGAGGTTACCTAACAAGTAACCTTAGAACATAATCTCATCTGGCTCAGTACAGGTAGGAGAGGATGCTAGCAGGTGAATCGACAGTGAGCATGGACCTGAGGAGAAATGAATTTGCCTAACTTTCTTGCTAAATAAACGTGCTTTTGGATGCTGACATCAAGAGAGTGGTGTGTGAAGTACTGTAAATATTTGCTTTATTGTCTGCGCGGTGTGACTCCATTCTGCTCATTTGCAGGTGGGCAGTGGGCATTCCAGTGAGGCAGCCTTAATCCTCCACAGAAAAGGGTTTGATTGTCGGTTCTCTAGCAAAGGCACAGGGCTGTTTTGTTCTACTACTCAGGGAAAGGTAAGTTGAAAAGGTTATTTTTGCTTACTGTTAATGTGCTTTGAAATCTCTTTCTGCAAAGAATCTTGACAATAAGATCATATTTCATTGCCTCTTTACTGTCTCAGTTTCATCAGTCTGCAAATTAGTTTGAATCTCCCCATCTGAAAAATACACTTTCTCAAAACTTCAGCCTGCTTTCCTTGTCAACATCAAAAGGCATAGCTGGAGTTTATGCACGTTTGAAGGCAATGCTCTTGTCATTTCCTCGGCCTTCTATTTCCAGCCTACAAAGTGCCTTGTTCCCAGTCCCCCAGTTTTCTCCTCCCCCGAACCATACATGCTCACATACCATTTAGTTCAGCACTGGTACACCCAAGTCCTACAGAAGCCAAGGCAAGTTTATAGTAACTGAAGCTTTATAGAGGTAGCCATAAAGAAGCAACTGGGAAAATTGAGACTGTAGGCTAGTAGGATAATCTACCCACAGCCCAGGAGGCAGCTGTACGTAGCACCAATCAGTTGTTTTCCCTTGGGAAATAAATGTAGGTCTTGGTCTTCTGATTAATGCAGATTTGCAAATGAGTCAACACTGTGCAGGCCAAACAGATCCTCAGTCTGAACACAGCTTGCTGGCTGCCTATTTGTTATTTCTCTTCAAGTTGGTCTTTCTGGCAGTTCCATCAAGCCTGTCCTTGGAAGGAAACAAACCTCCAATCTCCTGCCTTTGTCACTGAAAGGGCCATGACTCAGAGAAGGCAGCTGGGCTGATTTAGGCACACAGGTAGGTCTGCCTCACCAGGCAGCTCAGCTGACCCAACTTTCCTCCAAAACCCCATAAATAATGCTGTAGACCAGACTCAAGTGATTCAGTTCCAATCCTACAAATTAGCGTGTGTGGGGTCCAAAAAGAAAAGAAAAATGTGATAGGAGCCCTAAACCTACTTAGATAGATTAGCTTCTACATTTCTTTTACCCTACCCTGCTTGGAGTTGATGCCAAGAAAGCACTGATATTTTTATTACTTTTTTATTATACTGTATTTGCACTCTATCTTATTGTTGATGATCTAAGTATACTTGGTTCTGAGCATTCTGACATTAAGGCCTTGAATCATAAGGGGGTTATATGATCCAGAGAGACAGATAACATGGCAACAGTGAGGGAAACACTTTTCAAATGACCTGTCCACTCTATAGACTGGGACTCAATGACATAATGATCCTTCCTTGTAGTTTGCCTGTGTGCTCTCTCTCAACTCTGTTGGAACAGGAAAAAGTGGTTGAGGACTACCATTGTTAGGGATAAGTATGGACTAAAAGAGAATAAGGATGTTTTTAAAGCTTCTTGGCCATTGGGTGTCCTTTCTTTTATTGAAAAAGCCCCTGTGCGTGATAAAATTCTCAAGCAATAAAAAAAGGAATGCAGAATATGTTGCTCATGACCATTGCTGGTTTCCTGTGTCCTTCCAAGGATAGTCTATATGTTCAAGCATGTATATATGTATATTTAATTCACCCTTTTTTCCATAAAAGAGAACTTATATATGTATGTTTAATAACTTATGTATGTATATTTACTCTACCCTTTTTTCCTCAAAAGAGAATTTCAACATACTGTTTTATTCCTTCTCATACTGATTTTCACAGCATATATAGTTGTGTTGTGCTGCTAATCTTCAAAGTTGATCTAAATATGCAAATTTTATCATTTACTTTTCAGATGTTGGTACAGAAACTTTTTAACAAGTTTATTGTCGAAAGTCTCACACTTTCATCATTATCCTTGATGCATTCACCTCCCGGCACTCAGAATATAAGTGAGATCAACTTGAGTCCAATGGAAATCAGCACGTACCGAATCCGGTTGAGGTGAACCTGACTTTCACATTTAGATTGAGAATCATTGGCTTTTATACCTTTCTTTGTTTGACGTGCAATAAAGAAGCACATTATTTTAGCTTCTGGCTACTGTGAGAAGATAAATTCTGTGATTCTGTGATTTTTTTTTTTTTTCTTTTACCACTACAGTAAAAAAAAAAAAAAAAAAAAAGCCATGCTATCAGTCAAGTTTCTTTTTTTTTAAACTTCCTCCCATGAACTACCACCATCAGTATGAATTGATGCAACAAATGAAGGAATATTTAAAGACAGCCTCTCAACAGATTGTATCTCAGGTTAAATGCTAATTAATTATGTCTGTGTTGGGGGTTGTGAAGAGATTCTTATAATATCTGTGTGCTGATCCTTCATTAGTTTTACAAAAATACCTATTTGGCTGAAATGGAATAAAGTGTTTGTGGGTAAAAGCTAATGGCCAAAATGGTTGCAATCATTCATACTAGTTTGAAAAATTATGTGTTGAAATAAGTGGAAAAGTGCAATCTATCCACCTTTATGATTAATATAGTTGATTTTTATAACTTTTTCTGGTGTACCTCTTGACCTTTTCCTTCCCTTCCTACCCTTTCTAAGTATTTCCAGAAATACCTGATTTTGAATCATTCAACAGTAGAAAAAGAGGCATATTTTCATTACTTGACAATGTGGGATGGGTGCAATTTATTCCATCTTCACTAAAATAGAAGCAATTCCATAGGTACCATAAACCTATTTTAGGTACCACAAGGTGTCTTTTTACACAGCTCATTTGAATACAGGTGTTCTGAGAAGGGGTTTCTATTTTAAAATTACCATATCAAAATAAATGTGCCTTATTTTTTTATAAGTCTTGTTAAATCAGTGTCCATATTACTGTCTGGGGAAGGGGGAATGTTGCGGGATCGGGGAGAGGGGTGGGTACTTTCTATGACACATAAATTGTGTGATTTTTGCCTGACAATGCTGGCCACAGTCTGATCTGTTTCATTAAATTTGTGGTGATGTTACTCTAAACATTTTGACTATTTGAATGTACTGAGATGTCGGAAAACAAAATAAGGAAGGAAAATATTGTTAATTAAAATATGCTGCTGCCAAGGAAACTGCAACTTGAAGCAAGGATTTTGTAAAATGCAAAATCCAGCTACTGTTTCCATTTCACAGTAGTTAACTGTATTAAAGAGAGAATGCTTTAAAATTGATCTTGTTTTGAAACCCACTTTTATGTAGCTCATCATGGTTTATTAAACTAAGGAATATGTTTGTTCATTCAATTCTCAACTTTTGTATGTGCTAACCTTAATGAAGTTCTGAGCCCATGTGCCATTACAGTGCTTTTAATAAAATTTATTTGGGATTATTGTTTCCTTAACATTAAAATAATAGCAACATTGAGACTATTCAGTTTTAGCATAGAAAGGAGTCTTTGAGTATGTACAGTTTTGAAAATTCTCTTTGAGTTAATCGATTTCGTATTCTGTGTCTTTCAACCTCCATTTACCTTTTGTCTTTCCAACATCTTTATAGAGAAATAAAAACCCAATTTCTCTTTCACCATATAGTTTGATTATCATCTGGATTTTCACTCAAGATGCAGCTCCCAAGATTATTGTTACGTTAAATTCATAAACTCATTTGCCTTTAATAATTAAGGAAACAATACCAGTGTTGATAAAGATATTACAAGGGGTAATTTCATGCAATAAACATGTACTGTAAGTTTTCTTCCACATTTTTTGGGAAAAAAACTAAAGAAAAAGGACTTCCTTTTTGTGGACATCTACAGATGTTAGGGTTGCCAGAAGCAAACCCCAGGAATGAGATCAGTATTTTCATTGCATCTTAAATGTAAAACCTTCCTGTGGGAGTTCAGTGTGTTCTGTGGTTAAGTGGGTGTGCTTAATCATTCTGGAAATTCTGATCAGATGAAATAAAAAAAAAAAATCTTGATGCAATAACAGTGATTTTGCCACTTCTGGTTGTTTGAGATAGATCTGTCCCATGTCAGTCTGGGGTTTTATTCAGCTTGTGTTGCTACCAGCAGTTCACAGGTAAAGCAGAAATTCTCTTTAACCAGCAAGTTTCTGCTTTTTAAAGTTACTTTTAGAATAAATCATCAGGGAAATGAAGAGAGGATGCTTTTGCTTTGGATTGTGATCAAAAACTGATTAAATAATGTAATGTCTCTGGCACACACTAAAAACCATACACTTCAGTTGTGATCTCAGTGGCATATTTATTTGGTTAGGTTTCATTACATTTATTATTACAGATGTTCAATTGACCAAATAGTTCAGTGTTTTCTTTCCTTTTTTTGGAAATTTTGAGTTTGTGACTGTAGTGTTCAAGAACTCAGCATCCTTATTTTCTACAAATACTGATTAAAATAAAATGCTGTAAAATGTGTTGTAAAACATTATCATGATCTTCCCATGCCTTTGTTGTACTTGTGCCGAAATGTTTTTATATTCCTTTGTCTGGAAGAAAATGTTTGCCTTCATTTTGATCATTTTGTTCATCTTGGAATCAACAGGTTTTGATATTTTTCTCTTGGAAGATTTTATATCTTTTTGGGAATATGTAATATAAGATCTCTAATAAAAGATAATCTTATCATGTACATGGCCCTCTAGAGTAGTTCTTAATCCTATTTTGTAAACATGTTTTAAAACATAGTGAAAGGGTAGGGGGAGTAGTGAGAGTCTGTTCTTTGTTCCTTCATGATGGATTGCTTTTTTTTTTTTTTTTTTTTTTTTTTTTTTGACACAGAGTCTCGCTGTCGCCCTGCAGTGATGCAATCTCAGGTCACTGCAACCTCCGCCTCCTGGGTTCAAGCAGTTCTCTGTCTCAGCCTCCCAAGTGGCTGGGATTACAGGCACCCACCACCACTCTTGGCTAATTTTTGTGTTTTTAGTAGAGACAGGGCTTCACCATCTTGACCAGGCTGGTCTTGAACTCCTGACCTCGTGATCCACCCACCTCGTCCTCCCAAAGTGCTGGGATTACAGATGTGAGCCACCACACCTGGCCTGGATTGCTCTTTCTTTAGTCCAGTTGTAGTTAGAAAATGTAGTTGTAGAGAGAAGATTGTAGATGGGTGGTGTCGAGTGTTACATCTGGGTTTGGAGGCACCTTTCAGGTTGAAGTCTAGGGACATTCCTAGCACCTGTGCCCCACAGGGCCTTCTGAGCCCATTAGGAGGTAGGTAGCTTGTGGTCATATTCCATATATAAGCAGGACAAAGTTGTGGAGGGGAGTAAGCTCAGACATGAAGCTAAGAAGGTCCATGTGAGTTGATCTAGAAGGGAGGGTGGGTTGAAAGAGTCAGATCTGGAGTCATCCTCCAGCCTGCTGGCCCAGACTACTACACAACTTCAATAGATTTAGAGGAGTCCCCTCAAAGCTGGGAGGCAGGCGCAGGTGGAGGATATTCTGGGAGGTACACATGGGTTAGCCAGGTAAACAGTACATGTTAACTAGGAAATCTGCACTTGGTTTGGATAACTTGTGCTATTAAGAAATAATCCACTTAAGGCCAGGTGTGGTGCCTCACACTTGTAATCCCAGGATTTTGGGAGACTGAGGCTTGTGGATCACTTGAGACCAGGAGTTTGAGACCAGCCTGGCCAACATGGTGAAACCCCATCTCTACTAAACATACAAAAATTAGCTGGGCATGGTGGTGGGCACCTGTAATCCCAGCTACTTGGGAGGCAGAGGTAGGAGAATTGCTTGAACCCGGAACACGGAGGTTTCAGTGAGCTGAGACTGCTCCACTGCACTTCACCTTGGGCAATAAGAGTGAAATCTGTCTCAAAAATAATAATAATCCAGTTATGTACACACAGGAGTGTTAACAATCTGTAGAAGTTAATAAAAATAGATGTCATTGAGAAATAGAGACTTAAGTCTTTGGCTCCATAAAATTAGATCATTAACATGTTAAAATAATTTGAATATTAAAATTGGTAAAGGAAACTTTAGGTGGGCGTATGTTCACAATGCCTTTTACAAACCTTTGAATCAGACTAACAAAGGGCAGTTATGATGTTGAAAAGTTGGATCACAGGGGAGCTGGAAGAATTAGCAAGTACTTGGTTACTACCACATATCAAAGCAGAAAACAAACGTCTTAAGAGAGGTTGTAGAGGGCGAGATTTCTCCACTACACACTAGATGAAGCAAAAATAGGAAATTGTAACTGTCCAGTAACTAGTGTTCAAGGTAGATAGCACTCCAAATACAGCTATTGCCAGGTAAGAGATGCCATCTAAGCTCTGTCTGGATCTCTTGGTTTTTCTTTTCCCCTGAGTTGTCCTCATTCTTGGGCAAGGTCTGCTCATTGAATGGCAGAATGGCTGCCAGCAGGTCCAGACTGACATCCAGACAGCTCAGAGATTTCAGTGGAAAGGGTACTTTTATCTACACTTTTATCTAATTTTTTCAGCAAATGTCCTGGGATTAATGTCACTGGCTCTCATCTGGCTGATGTGCTAATGATTATGGCTAGGAGTCTAGACTTAGGTTCAACTGAATCACATGGAGAAATGGGTGAGAAGTAGTGCCTCATCCCCAACCCAAAGAAAATAGAGTTCTACAACCAGAGAAACAGGAGCTGGATGCTCAGATACTTTGGATACTAGGCAGGCAAAATACAGTAGAAATACATTGCAGAGGAAAACCAAATGGAGATTGCAGATTTAAAGGAAGCTGAAAGCAACACCCAGTTTGAGTTTCAGGAAAGGTCCCATAGAAGAAGTTGACTTGAGATAATTAATTCTTAGAAGATGAATTCGATTTTAGCAGGTAAAGACAATATGTGTCCCCTGTTACAAAAAATGGGGTGGAGAAGACTTGATAACAGCAAATCCTAAAGAACTAGAAGTAGTATCTTCTGTCTGAAGCAGTGCCAGCCTATAAAGCTTTCTTTCATTATAGAAATGTTTATACTTGCTCTGTCCAGTGTGGTAGCTACTAGCCTCTTTTAGCTCTTAAATATTTGAAATCTGATTAGTGCAACTAAGGAACTGAGTATCTTAATTAAATGTAAATAGCAACACATGGCTACTGTGTCTGGAGTGCATAGTTAAGTATAAGATATTAGCAGAAAGTACAACTGAAAATATGAGTTAAGGCCACATTTTGCTAGAATCCTGGTATGGTCCTCATCCCAGAAGCACTGACATTACCTGAAACATGTTAGAAATGAAGATTCACAGGTCCCACCCCGGACCTACTGAATTGGAATCTGCATTTTAACAAGATCCCCCAAGAATCCATGTGCTCATTAAAGCTGGCCTAGCACATTTTTCAAGAAGTCAGGTCTCTGTCTTGTCAAACTTTTCTAAATAACTCTTAAGTCCCACCCTTACAATCTCTACTGCCTGAAAACATCCCATAAAATCTGTGCACTTGTCCTAACACCAACCAATTACAAGCTATTTCCAGCCCTGCCCACTTCTAAAAAGTGACATTCAAAAATCTTCCTTGTTAAAAATCTTCTGTTCTCTTGGAAAAACACAGATGCATATTAACTTGGATTAACATAGAAACTTTTGCCATGGCCTAAAAACCCTACCTGGCCTGGTCCCTGCCCCTCCACATATATGAACGTTATTGTGTGTGTTGCTTAACATTTTTTTTCATGACCCAAGCCAGTCTTGCCTTCTACCACTCTCCCTCTTACTGACAGTTATCCAGGATTTTCTGGGTCTCTAGCTCGCCAAGATCATTCCTCTTAAGGGCCTTGTACTTCCCTCTGCATCCAAGGCTCTGCTCTCAGACCTCCCTATGTCAGGCCTCCTCCTGTCCTTCTCATCTTAGTTCAGTTGTCATCTTAAGGCCTTCTTCTCTTGGCCAGCCACTTTATCAGAGTCCTACCTCCACTCCTTCACTGAGGTATCTCCTTTTTCTTACAGCAGAGCCAAACCTGAAATTTTGTTGGTTTGACTTCCCCATTAGAATGTAAGCTCCTCTAAGGGCAGGAACTGCAGCTGCCTTGCATTGTATCCCCACGCTCGGAACAGCAGGGGTTCTATAAATATTTGTTCAATAAATGAATAATGATTACCACCTGTAAATGTAAAGAAACAAGAATTATAATTTCAGAATAAAAGGCTGCAAAATCCCTTACATCTAATTATTTGTTCATGTTATTTCCCTGCTCAAAACACTCAGGGAATTCCCATGGCCAGTAAAGAATGTATGAATTTTCAAGCTGCATTCCTAATCCCTTCAAAGGATATGACCTTGTGGAATATACCATAGGTTATTATCAACCAAAAGCTGTCCCTTCACCACCTTCTTCCTAACAAAACTGATTTTATTCAAGTATCAGGTAGCCATGGGTCTCAGAGGGTGAATCATGGTTGGTCTAAATCGATCATGATAATTTTCGTCTCCAGGCTGGATTATCGATTTAGGAATTGACATGTGATACAATTCTGGCCAATCCAATGACTTATCATGGAAATTAGTTGGGAGTTTCTGTGACAGGCCTCTTTCCTCCCTCTTAAAAAGGGGAGAGCGTCTTACTCTCACATGACCGTGTTCAAAGACAGCACTGGGTAAGTGTTGATGCTGGAGCTGCTGCAGCCATTTTGTAACCCTGCAGGGAAAGCCTGAGGACAGAAGTCAACTGGGTAAGTAGAGCCTTGGTCCCTGATGATGCTGAGCTGGTGGATGAACCAATTCCAATTTTCTTGTTATATGAAGTAATAACTCACTTGAGTATTTGGAGTTTAGTGTTACATGACAAAGAGCTAAAAGCATTGAAACCACTGCTCTTGGGTGTCACCACTGCCCCAGTACCATGCTCTTACTTATGTAGATGCTTTGCCGAATGGGTACATGTGGACTTGAGTGACTAAGTCCACTCAAGGGGACCTGATTGCAGAGTCAGTCCCTTGGAACATGGTCTCTTTGTCTCTCCTCCCCTCACCACCTCACACATTTTGCTCAAAAATTTTAATAAACTGCACTTTATTACATTGCAATATCTTTTTTCAAACATAAGGTGTGTAGACAGGTTTTTAAAAATGCAAAGTGAATTAAGCATGTGGGTTATCTGAGTTATCTCCTTTTTCTTACAGCAGAGCCAAACCTGAAATTTTGTTGGTTTGACTTCCCCATTAGAATGTAAGCTCCTCTGAGGGCAAGAACTGCCTGAAGGGAAATGCCTGAAGATTTTAGAGTTCCTTTAGCATCTGCTCAGAGAGTCTTTTAATTCAGATGTGGAACTGGGGCTGGCTCCTGTGTGGCAAGATGACCCTTCCAAATGTCAACCAAAAACTGGAGGTAGAGGGGAAGAATAAATAAAAGGGGCTGGAGTGGGAGCGATGAGTCAGTGGCAGCTAGCTTCTTTGAAGTATGTCAAGTAACTCTTTTAAGTACTTTGAGACTTTTTCAAACATCACTGAGAAGCTGTCTGAATTTCTAAATCTACAAAGGAGGGAAATTGGAACACTGCTATTTAAAAAGGTCTTTTTTTTTTTTTTCGAATTTATTGTTTAGATTCACTTTGTAAAAGGGCCTGTTTTATGGGCTTTACGTGTAGACTTGAGTTCTTGGCTCCCATATTTTTAAATTCACAGTTTAGCCTTAGGACTCATTTTCTGGTCCCAGAGCTAAATGACAATGCTAGCGGGCAAGATGTACCTATCAGATCTGGATGTGTGAAATACCGGTAAAATAAAATGGAACCCTCACTGGTTGGCTTTCAAAGCTTGATCTGAAGTTGGGGTAGGTCTTTATTTGGGTCTGAAACTCCCTCCTGGAACTGGAGACTCAGAGCCTTTGCATTTCCTGGGATGGATTTTTCAGTCATATGCAGGACTGAAATAATTTCGGACTGGCTATATGGAAGTAAGTGTTCCAGAAAAACCATTTGAGTCTTTCATTTACGTATTCATCTTCCTAAATGAATTTTCTAAGTGCAGTTAGTAAGATTATTTTGAAGTCAAAATATACTTTCTTAAGTAAAATCTGTAAACTCATCCTCACTGAATTTGTGGGGTACCTTTAAGAGGAGCCTGAAGGCAATCATTTTTCACTTTTGCATTGTGCCATCAATAAACATTAACTGAATTTATCATTTGGGCAGGGCAGCTGTGCCAGGCTCTGAAAGGGGGGGATTCCAATAATCCTGCCCTCCTATTAGTAAGGGAGATAAGTCCCAATGCAGTTAAGGTGCCAAAAGATGAGAGCAAGAGGGTCACATTAGTGGCACAAATGACAGATGCTCTGGGAGTACAGAGGAAGGAGACTTTCCTTCCATCTGGAATGATGAGGAGGGAAGGCAAGGGGGTAGGAGAATTAGAGCTGAGCATGAAGAGTAAGTGTGTCACCAACTGGGTGTGTGAAAGGAGGGTGACTTGAAACCAACAGCACGAAGGCAAGAAATCTCATTTCTTGTAGAAGTTTCATGGAGGGAAATTATTGGAAGTTTGGCTGGAAATGTTTTTGATTAAAGACTCTGCAGTCTGCATGTGGAGCTTGGATTCTACTCTGCAGAAGAAAATGGGGGATTGGCAGTGTGCCCATTAACATTGGTCTGGAAACATGTAAGCATATGAAAGGAAAAAAGCAGTTTATAGTTTTCAGGAAAACTTAATATAACCACACAATTACAAATAATTGTGAAGGAAAGGGCACATATATCTCTGAATTTGTGATTTTTTTTCCTCGCAGCCCCACGATACTTAAGGAAATGATGAAATATAAATTTCTTATGTATGAGCCTGTTAGCCCCGGAACTCTACAGTGATACAATGAAACCTTCTCAGTGAAAGAGTAGAATCTAATCTAAGTGTGGACAGAACATTTTTCAGAGTATTAAGTAACTAGCCCCTTTCATTAGTCCACAGCCAATCTACTTCAGAGCCGTCTCTAGGGTTTAATTTGTTAACCATAAACTCAGGAATATTTGTCACCCAGATAAGAGGTTAAAGAATTAATGAGACACATTATTAAAATACTTCTAGCTTTAAAGAGTTCTATTATTTTAAGGTTTAGTAGAAACTTGTCATCATGCAATCTCTTGGGCCTGTGTCATTGAAGTGTAATAATGATGAGGTTTTGCAATTAAGTGGAAACTACCCGAAGTGGAAGAGTAGACCACCTTATCCTGAAACCACCCTGTCTCCACCATGGGTAATGAGTGGGGTTTCTATGAAGTTGTAGAAACATAAGCACATAGGCACATAAGCACATGCCTTAGTTAGTTCTTGTAGCTTTGACAAGTAGAGGAAACATGAAGCTCTTTGGAATACAAAATTTCAAATTACAGGGGAACACAAGGGGCAGAGTGGCATGAGAAATAATGGCGGCCTTTGAAACTGTGCACCTGGCTTCATTAAAACCTCTAGAAATAAATAGTGAAAATAAAAACTGTTCAAGTTTAAAAAGAAAACTATCTATTTGAGCACCTGGTTTCAAGGAGCCAGGCAGGAGGCTATAGGAATTCAGAATTTGCCAGGGTTCCAAATAGAAGGCAAACTGTCTGTCTCAGGCTTGCAGAGCCCTGGGAGCATGAAGTCTGATGTTGCCATCTGTGTGATTGTGATAGTCGCCTACCTGATGAAGTTTGTAAAGCATTAGAGGGTGGCTCATGGCAGTGGGTAAATCTTGACTTGTCTGGGGGCGGGAGAAAAAGAAAGGATTGCTAAATGGTGATATCTTTGTTTCTCATCCTTTTTCAGAAGGCACAGTCAGAAATTATATGATGATGATAATAATGATAACAGCTAACATTTTTTGTGTCATGTGCCAGGTAGGTACTATAAGACAGCATACCTTCTGTCATTTAATCCTCACAGCCACCCTATAAAGGATATGCTATTGTTATACCCATTTTACAGAACAGGAAAATGAAGGCTGATGAAAAACTTCTATCTGGGAGTCTGCATACTATAGTCCACAAGCCAAAGCTAGCCCACTGCCAGTTTTTGTAAATAAAGTTTTATTGGAACACAGTGATACCATTTGTTTATGTATTTTCTGTGGCTGCTTTATGGCTGCAAAGGCAGAGTTGAGTAGTTTTAACAGAGACTGTGTGGCCTGCAAAGCTGAACATATTTACTAATGTTCCTTTACAGAAAAGAGTCGCTGCCGTCTTGTCTGTCTGTAGATGTTGAGTTCTTAACACTATCCTTCCACTTCAGATGGAAGTCCTAAAGTTGTCATTTCAGGGAGTATTTTTATTACAAAAGAGAATGAAATGATGCAACAGTAATGGAGAGAACACCAGATTGGGATCTGGCAATCTGGATTTCAGTCTCAAATTCTGCAAAAGTAGCTGTGGGACCTTGGAGGAGTCACTACACCTCCTAAGAACTCTTTTTCCTGGTCTACTGATTAAAGCTACACTGCCAACTTTCCAAATTAGAAGGTTTCCTAAACACTTTTTCTGGTTGCAAAAAACTATTTTAGCAGATGAAATAAAATGCATTTTAAGTGATTCTCTATGGCAATGCTTGCAGCTCTTTCCAATAACCTTTTGAAGTCCGACTTCTCCATGTTGTGGTTATGGCACCTTTGGGTAGATAGATATTTGGGGATGGGAACAAAATGATCTGTTTAATGCAAAACTTATTTTGGTTTTGTTTTGGTTTTGTAAATGCCAGGGTTTCCTTTCCCAGAAACAACATAAGCCTGAAAAAAAATGTACCTGAAACTTTATCTGGAGTGGTTAAAGCCCAAATTTTAAGAGTAATCTGAAAAATCTTGAAAGGATTACATGAAAACAGCTGAGTTTTGACCTGGGAACCAGCAACCACAGTTCATAAATGCCTTCGGCTTCAGATCAGTGTGGGAACTTGCAGAAGAGGAGATTCTCTTCAATTGAAGTACTAAGAGGAGAAATGTCTTTAGATCTCAAGAAATCTTAGTTTTTGCTATCTGTGGTTAAAAATCAGTCCTGGTGTAGCTTTGCCCTGAAAGATTAAGGGAAAGGACTGCTTATGAAAATATAATGACTGCTTTGTAAGAAGTGCTTGAGCAATGAGTTTCACATAGGGTGGATTTGATGAGGTGTCTGCTTACAGGGACTTCACCTTGTTCCACAATGCATCGTGGTGGTTTGAAGCAGGAAGCATGTGTAATTTGGTGATGCTGTCTTGACTCTTCAATTTAGAGTATGAAGATTTGGAGTGGGAGCAGAGAGGAAGTAATTAAATGTATATCTTTTTAAAATGCAACCTCAGTCAAGTTTGAATCTGACAGAAGTTATGTGTATATTTTAGGAACAGCAAAATGTCAGAACTTCAAGCCCATCATTTGAGAGTGAGCTCCCATTTGGCTAATTTCAGCTGTGTCCTATTGAGACTCGAGTTGGCAAAGCACTGCAAGCACAGAGCCTGTTTACATTTACTTCCTCTGAAGATACGGGGCACAGGTAGCGACGTGAGTGGTGGCTCCTGAAAAGATATCTCCATGCCCTAATCCATTGAATCTGTGAATGCAACCTTACTTGGAAAAAGGGCCTTTGCGTATGTGATTAAGTTAAAGACCGTGAGAGGCTATCATCTGGATTATCTAGGTGGGCCATAAATCCAAAGACAAACATCCTTGTTGGAGGCAGAATAGAAGAAGACACAGGGAGGAGAAAACATGATCATGGTGGCAGCGCTGGGAGTGATGCCTTCGCGAGGTAACGAATGCTGACAGCTACCAGAAGGCGGAAGAGGCCAGGGAGGAGTCTCCCCTAGATTCTCCAGAGGGGGTGTGGCCTGGCTAATAGCTTGGTTTGCAACTTCTGGCATCCAGAACTGTGAGAGAGTAAGTGTCTCTTTTTTCCAACAACCCAGTTTGTTGTAACAACAACAGCCTCAGGAAACAAATGTAGCACCCAAAATACATTCATCCAACCCATCCCACGGCCCCTGTGGAGAAGCACATCAGAGCTTTCCCCACCTGGTCTTGCCGGAGAAGAAACGGCTGAGGGAGTGTGCTGACTCCTGATAGACAAGGCGGTGTGCCAGTATGACAGAGGCACAGAACTAGCCAAGAACCGCTCGAGTATTGGATTCATTTGACGGGACTACTTATTCCACCTGCTTGGAATAAAAACAGGAAGATGTTTTCGGTGATTTGCCTCCATTTACCACAGAACCTTATTCATCCAGTTCCAGTAGATTTGAGTCATCTTCTCAAGATGAAATAAACTGGATACTTGTCAATAGTAGGGAATATGAATAATTTTCACTTCTCAGAAACTTTTAATTTTTAGGGCACTTTAAGTATGCAGATCAATCTGCACTCTTGAGTCTCACAACAACTCTGTGAAGCAGGTCAGACAGGTATGATTATGAATCCTTTTAAGCTGTGCAACTTAAAGCTAATGAGTAAAGCTAGATTGAAAGATGATTTTTCCTCTTCCAGTGTCCTGCTTAACTGGCTTACTCTCTCTGTAGGGAGTGACTGACTGATTCAACAGAGAGTTGACAAATTGAAACCGTATTTACCTGGAAATGTCCTTGCATGAGAATAGGGGAAAAAAAGTTTTAGATAGGAAAAATAGAGATATACCCTACCACACACTGAAACACACGTATATTAAAAATTTATTCTATCTAGAATATAATAAAGATTGCATTTCGCATTGGTGGTAAAGACGTAGATCACTCAATAAATAGTATAGTCTTTATATAGAAAAAATTAAATTGTTTATCTACCTTAAACAGATACAAAAATAATTTATAGATTAGATATTTAATTGCAAATATATATATACAATAGAAAAAATACAAGAAATGTATTTTAATGACTTGGGAGTGTAGAAGGACTTTCTATGCATAAAATGAACTTAAGAGCTGTAAAGAAAAATAGACAAATTTGGTTATAAAAATTAAAAACGATGTGGTCAAAGATGCTATAATAAAGTTAACAGAAAAACAAAACAATATACAGTGGTAAATATTTGCAAAATATGTGCTATTTATTGATTTATTCAGCAAACAGTTTTGCAGCACCAGGTATGCCCCAGACACTACGGTCAGTGTTAGGTACTAAACCCTGAATAAGATAAGCAGTCATCATGACCTCATGGACCTTGCCATCTAGCCCACATTGACCAAGTACTTTTGAGTATAATGAGTATTATAAAGGTCAAGCTGGATGCCATGGGAAAGTGTGATGTGGATAAGTCTTGATAGGCAAGAGTTAGCATCTCTAAACAACTGACAGAAATCAATGAGAAAAATATTAACCTAGAAAAGTTGAAAAAGATGTGTACTGAAAATTTCCAAATGAAGAAGTAATAGTTGACCAATAAACATAGGAAAAGATTTTATCCTTATGAACAAAGATATTCAAATGAAAATGACACGTAATGTTTTTCCTATCAGATTACTAAAGAATCAAATGAGTTACAACTGCGGGTGATGAGAGGTAGGAACCTGGGCTTTCTCTCATTCTTTGGTAGGAGTGTAAATTGTAGAAAATCATATGATGCCTATCAAGATTTGCAATTTAAAAATCGGTTTCTGTATTCAAAGTGCTATGGACTGAATGTTTGTGTTCCACCCCACTGCAAATTAATGTATTGAAGTCCTACCCCTCAAGGCGATGGTATTTTGACACACATCTTTGGAAGGTAATTAAGGAGGGATGAGGTCATGAGAGTTGGGGCTTGCGTGATGAAACTATTGCTCTTATAGGAAGAGACACCAGAGATTTTTTTTTCTTTTTCTCCCTCTTCCTCCACTCTGTCTTTCCCTGTCATGTGAGGACATACCCAGAAGTCCCGTCTGCAAGATAGGAAGAGAGTACTCACCATATCAGCAGGCACCTTGATCTTAGACTGTCAGCCTCCCAAACTGTGAGAAATACATTCCTGTTGGTTAAGCCACCCAGTCTTTGGTCTTTTGCTATCACAGCCTGAGCAGATAAGACTGTGTGTGTGTGTGTGTGTGTGTGTGTGTGTATGATTTAAAAGCAAGTAACAGGAGAAGTCAGAAAAAAATGTAAGTACTACAGTATCAATCAGAACATTATATTGGGGATTGGCAAACTCTGCAGCCCATTGCCATATCAAGCCCACTGTCTGTTTTGGAAATAGAAAATATTGGAGCAGAGCCATACCCGTTTGTTTTTGTATTGTTTCTGGCTCTTTTTATGCTACAACAATAGACTTGAATAACTGCAACAGAGACTGAATGGGCTGCAAAGCCTAAAATATTTCTTATCTCTTCATTTGTTGACAGTTTGCCAATGCTTCTATTGAGATTAAAACCATAAACAACTCAAATATTCATTAATTATGCTTAAATAAAATTATTTTATATTCACAATGTGGAGTGTTATGCAGCAACTGGTAGTCTTACATATAGATGTGTAAATATGGCTTAAGAAATTTTGTTAAATGAGAGTTATGGCTCAATATGTGTAGCATAATTCGTTTATGTAAACAATATGTATAAAGAGAGATACATACATATGTATGCTACCATTTATAAAGTGCTAAAGTACTGCACTAAGCACTTAACATAATTTGTCTTATTATATGATTCATTACATATAACATTCGTATGTGTTGGGTAATATTATTTACTATTTTGCAGTTAAGAAATTGAGGGTTAAGAGACTAATTTGTCTAGTCACATAGCTAGTAAGTGACAAAGTCAGAATGTGAATTCACACTTTTCACCACTGTACTGTGCATAAATGTTCAAAAAGGGTAAACACAAACAGTTTTTACTTGGGGAGTAAGGAAGGGAATGGAAGTGGAATTATAGGGGTCTTTAATTTTCTGATATTCTTTTTTGTGTTTACTGGTAAGAAATGATGGTTGTTACAGATTCAAAGGTGCTTCCATTTTGGAAAAAAAAGAATGTAGGAAGTAATTTCATGAACTTTGTCTGTCTATAAGTCAATGTTACTGTCAGTAAATTTTGATACTGTCACATTAATGCCAAATACATTGAAACCTGTCATTTAGAATTATTTTCTAATCATTTTAACTAAGAATGAATAATTATAGTTCACGAATAAACATATGAAAAAGATGTTTATCAGAAAACCCATTCAGTTTATAAATGAAGGAAAGAAAGCTTTAACATCGATTATTTTCTAGGAAACTTGCAAAACAGGGAAAACTAAAATGTCAAAGTCTGGGGTAACCACCATGGATTCTCTAAGTTTGCATTATTCAAAGGGATATAATTTTCCTGCCATATCATTTGACAGGCATAGTTGTGGCCTGGTGGAAATAGGTTTACACTGAAAATAAATTAGATTGAATTAAATTAATGATCTGGCTATAAATTTTGGCCCTGTTCTTTTACTAGCTAGGTCATTAAATAACAAATAAATTATTTAGTCTCTTGAAATTTTATTTTATATTTAAAATGGGAATGTTAGTCCCTAAATTTCTGGGTCTACATACATCAAAGCCTCTAATACATCCAGCACATTGCCAATTATTTGCCATTTTTATGCATCACTTAGTAGGTGCTTAATAAACACTGGCGATATCTACAGAGATAGAATTTATACTGTCAAGTAGCAAGTTAAATTGGTCATCTCAGATATTTCTGTCCTCAACTCTACTAGTCCAGAAGGAAAGTGGTTTTCTCCCACTCACTAGCACAAGCCGGCAACAGCACCATCCGGACTCAATGCTCATCACTATGGTAACAACCGTGGTCTCCCTGCTTCCTGCTCAGTGTTTATTCTTCCATTTTCTCCCCCACTTCAGAGCCAGACTCAGCCTGTGGCTCCTACTCAGAAGTCTTTCTAAAAAGAAAAGACAAATTATAGAAAACGGTAATTGGATATAATCTCTTTTTCCCTCAAAGTAAGATACCACTATGATCCACTGGGTTTTTTTTGGTACAAGGAGCCTAACTAAATATAGTACTTCCATTCTTGTAACAACACATGATTCCTGTGTTTGATGGAGGTAGAAACAGGAGGCATGCTTATTGATACTCACTTAATCCTCATGAATTTGCTCGCTAATCTTCAGAGCCCTACTGCCTAGGGGCATCCCATGGAGGGGATTGTGTGAGCAAAGACATAGATATAGGAAAGCAGTTGGTGGATCTGAAGGTCCATGGGTCTGCTGGCTTTGTAGGAAGAGTAGGTTGACACGGGTGAGGAGGGGGAGGTAAGGCTGGAGTGCTAGATTGGGCCAAGTTGTGAGAGAATTGATACTGTTAATCTTGTCCTTTTCCTAGGAAAAATCGTCTCTCTTAATTATACCAAATTTCACTGTCAGGATCACTTAGGTCCTGCATTTCTTATGTTTCTATGATTGTAGCATCTGCAAGAGAACCAAATATATGTAAACTCAATGATGCTTGATCTTAAGCAGTTTGCCATCTATGGCCCTTGATGCAACAGTTATACTTGTATAATTTATTTTCTTAGCTTTTGGTTTTCCAAAGGCAGACCTATCTAGAAAATTATTTTATTTATTTATTTATTTATTTATTTATTTATTTATTTATTTATTTATTTATTTATTTTTGAGATGGAGTCTTGCTCTGTCGCCCAGGCTGGAATGCAGTGGCCGGATCTCAGCTCACTGCAAGCTCCGCCTTCCAGGTTCACGCCATTCTCCTGCCTCAGCCTCCCGAGTAGCTGGGACTACAGGCGCCCGCCACCACGCCTGGCTAGTTTTTTGTATTTTTTAGTAGAGACGGGTTTTCACCATGTTAGCCAGGATGGTCTTGATCTCCTGATCTCGTGATCCTCCCGTCTCGGCCTCCCAAAGTGCTGGGATTACAGGCTTGGGCCACCGCGCCCGGCCAAGAATTATTTTTACAGGAATAATATTTTCACAAATGTTAAGTTCACATTTTTCATTTTCAGAAATCACATTGCTATGCAGCTCTGCACTTATTAAATCACTGGACTTCATTTTATGGGAGGTTGGAACAGAGAAGTCATTTCTTGGCCATCCATGGAAAACCATATTTTAAAAAATTCACTGTGAGAACGTAATATTGAAATCCAGGCTTTGCTGAGAGGGGAAAAATGTTGTTTAAATTTGCCAAAATTTCATTTACAAATCAAATGCTAAGCCTAGGGAATCTGGATCACTGAATTTTACTATAAGCCATTATGTAGAGAGGACCGATACATGCTGCAACGGACATTTCTATCTAAGAATAGGGAAAGCCCCTTACATTTCTGAGAGGAGATGGTTGGGAGGAGTAAAGAGAAGAAAGACAAGCCATCAGACGTGATTATGCCAGCTCTCTTGTCCCCTTTGGGTAGTAGTTTCTTGGAAGGTGTGGTAGAAACATGGTCCAGGACAGCAGGTGTATCCCAGCCTGTGCTTCAGAGCATCCCACAGTTGACGTGGCACTGCATCTAACATGGTGCCAGACTGGATGGCGGAAATGGCTGAGTGAGCTGTCTAGAGGGCTGAGCTTTAGATATCACCTCATTTCTTCCTATCCTCCAATATTCTGTATCCTTGACATGAATGAGAAATGGAAGAAGCAGTAGACCAGAAGAGGACTAGGGTTAGAAGGAAGAGGTCATGAATGTAGTTAGACTTCAGCAGGGGATGCCAGCATAGCATTTGAGGGAAGCAGGTGGGACAAACCACACCTCTGTGGGCACCACCACTGTTTCCTGGGCACCGGACCAAACAAGCTACAACATGTTGGAGACCAGCAAGGACTCAGAGGCAGTATCTATCCCTAAGGACAATTCATTTATTTTATGTGTGATACATAGGCATACCTGTATGTCCAGGTGCCAGTTTGGGAAGTATGAGAGGAAGGGAATACTTAGAAGGAGCTTAAACTTTGAATTATCCAAAACTGAGGCATCTTTATATAACAAGTAGAGAATAAATAAAGCTATATTTTCACTCTGAGTGTGTAACTTTTGAACCATCAACATCAACATTCTTAACCACATGGAGAACTTCCTGGAGGCCTTCTGAGGGAGTACACTTACGTTTAACCAAATAACAGAGAAAAGTTAGCAACTCCTAATGGATGACAAAATTAGAATCAGACCTAATAATATGACAGAATTAGAATCAGAATCATAGAATCCCATAGTGATGGGAATCTTTCAGTCCAACCATCGAAGCAACCCGAACCAGGAAAAAACAAGACTACCATGTCCAGCCAGCAGAATGCTATAATATGCTATGATGACTGGAATCCTTGTTAACCAATTCCAGCACCCAGTGAGTATGGATTTCAAATAAAACTATATTCATTGAGTACACTAGATTTTGTAAGGCACCATGCATTCTCGAAGTGAGCAATAAACAGTTGTGATAGACTAGAACAGAAGAAGGGTTAAAATTGCAAGAGACCTTCAAGGTTGTGTATTTTAATTTTTGTTTTGATCATCTGCATCAGAATCAGTTTAAATGTGTGAACATGCAGATTCCTGGATCCTAGTCTTCATCAACTGAATCACAAATCTCTAGTGATGGGCTCTGGATATGTTTTTATTTTTTATGTATTTTTTTTTAAACCAGTAATTTTTATGATGTAGTCATTTCCAAAGTTGACAAACAAAGAGATTATCCCAATTAGTTGTATTGACTGCAGAAAATGTTCACAATCATGTTGTAGAAATTGTTTTTTTCTAAATTAATAGGATGGTTGTAGTAAATATTTGAGATAGACATATCACGTTTAAATATTTCAATCCCCAAGCATAAAAAATTAATCAGAAGCAAACTAGGATTGAGCTGTCAGTCTGGGATTTATTATTGAATAAGGATAATCTCCTCCTGCTGGGTTGTCACCAGCATGTCACCCGTCCCTTGAGATCAGCATGAAGGTCGAAGGTCCCACCACCTCTGCAGACTCATTTCATCCCTCACCTGCCCATGGTCACCTGTGTAGTTGGTAAGTCCTTGAGCCCTCAAAGGCCTAATAACTTAGATGAATTCAGATTCAGAATCATCAGGGATCTGTAACTTTGGAGTGAGAAATTGGTTTTCAAAGCAAGAACCCAGATGAGGAAAATCTATAATGGATGAATATTTAAGTGACAAAAGGGTTTTAAGAAATTAAAAGAATGTGAAGTGAAGTGAGTTGTGAACAAAACCTCTGTGCCCTTCTTCTCAGTGTGCCTCAGTTACCCTCGTGCCTGACAGGCTTTCCCCCTGGAGCCCAGCGGACCCTCAGCAACAGCCTGCTGTGGTTGTCAAAGTGATGGCCTGGGTCAGGCCTCATTCAGTCCCCAAAGCAGGCCCGAGCTTCGTCTGAATTTTCACCTGAAACCCCACACCATCGTCCTGGCAGGTCATGGTAATATAGAAAGCCTTGCAAAGAAGTCAGGTTATCTGATCTGAATTTTTCTCTTGTCAGCCTGGGCCAGAAACAAGTACCCTAATGCAACATTTGGGAGATTTCTACTTTTCTGTCCGCCTCCTCGAGAACAGCACGTAACTGCAATGCAGTCTGTATGGGAGGACAGAGGGAAGGAAAAGCCAGAGCCAGGTCTTGAGCTGAGGAGGGTAGAGTCGTGTGGACTGCCCTCAGGACTGGGTGATGCCGTCAGAGAGCATGAACCCCGTGTCCCCGAGGGTCCTGAGCGCTACTCGGCCGTTGGGTCGGATCACCAACTGGGTGATACTGCCATTGTTGAGGGAGCAATGGAGCCAGGCTTCGGGAGGAAACTGCAGCGCCGTGCCCTGTCACCGACAACGAATGACATTGGCGTGACGTCGGAAGATGTCCTAATTATCCTCCTCCCCCTGCTTGGCATCCCCCGAGGGATGCAGTTTCAGAGCGCTGCCTCGGTCCACACTCCATCTTCACAACATGCCCAGTGGCCGCTTCCAGTGATACGCTGCCAGGCTGGCTTGACGAGGGGGCTTCCTGCCCCAGGTCTGTGTGGACTTTGCAGACGTTCGGTAGGTGCCTGTTGCTGAAGCCAGTGGTTTCTATGGGGTGGGTCATGGAGGAATGGACGATTTTATTAAACCTCAATCCCAAGCTTGCAAATTGGAGTCCAATTAGTTCTACTGGTTCACGACCCAGCGGGTTCAGACCGCAGTCCTTTTCCAGGGAGCCGTCCACATGGTATTTATTGGCAACACATGATGAGGAGGATGTACGCTGTGGTCTTGGCTCTGCAGTGGTCCAGCCTGGACGCCAGCTCTTCTCCAGATTCCACGTTCCTCTTCCTTAGGTTGTTCAGAGACAGAGGTTCTCGCCTGTCCCAGTTGGGGTCCCAGACGCTGAGACCCGGCCGCGTGCCCCACGCCCAGGCCCGAGGCTCAGCTGCCCGCAGCTTCCCCACTGTGCCAGCGAAGCAGAACCTCGGGACCAAGCCCCTGGCCAGCTCGCAGGCTGCCAGCCTTAGCACCTGCCGGATCCCCGAGCCGCCAGCTCCCGCGCAGGTCCCGGGCGCTCAGTGCCTGGCAGGCACGCCGCCTCTGGATATGCTTTTAAATAATAGATTTGGGCCGGGCGCGGTTGCTCACGACTACCTGTGATTCCAGCCATACAGGAGCTCCACACCAGCCTGGGCAACATAGCGAGACTACAAAAATGAAAAAAAAAAAAAAAAAATCAGAGTGTGGTGGCACGTCCCTGTCATCCCAGCTACTAAGGAGGCTCAGGCGGGAAAATGGCTTGAGCCTGGGAGTCCAAGGCTGTAGTGAGATGGCGCCTCTGCACTCCAGCCTGGGCGACACAGCAAGACTCTATCTCAATGAATAAATAAGTAAGTAAATAAATAAATAACTGATTTGTTTTGTGCCACCTATACCACTTATCTAGTCCTAGCTCTCATTTAGCAAATGAGAAAAGTAAGGTCTAGAAGAGCAAATGATTTGGTCCTGATTACTCCACTAGTTAGTGGAAGAGCCAAGATTGTATCTAATAATAGTCTTTCATAATTATTAATAGAGAAGGAGAGTGGAGAGGCGATGGGGATGGTTTATGAGATATACCAGGCTGGTTAATCTTGTCTTTTAGTCACAGGATGCTCATTCCGCTCCCACACTCCAACCCCATGACTCTCTTAAAGTTATCGTTTAAATGAGTGTGGCAAGGTTCGTGAACTCTTATAGCTGAGAGTGTCAATTCTCAGTCCCTTGACATAGGAATTTTCAGAATATCCCAATAACTGGATTCTGGAAGAACTTGTAAACCGAACTCATGCATAGGGACTGCTTTATATTGAAACACCAACTGTCTGCATGTTATGGAACACATAGCTCCAGAAGCGAGATCAGTTGTTCGTCTACAAATCTCACTCCCTTTTATTTGATGAGTTAACTGAGGAATACTTATTTCCATATCAGCAGACAACTCTAAATATATAACATATAAACCTCTCTGTTTATATGTTTGTTTTCCCCAAGAAAAGGAAATTGGCTTTCAGTCCAGAAATTATTATTATTATTTTATTTTTTGAGAGATAGAGTCTCACTCTGTTGTCCAGGTTGGAGTGCAGTGGCATGATCATTGCTCACTGCAAACTCAGACTCCTGGTCACAAGCAATCCTCTGCCTTGGCCTCCTAAAGTGTTGGGTTTACAGGTGTGAGCCACTGTGCCTGGCCCAGAGATAATACTTTTCATAAGACACAGTTGGAAGCAGATGCAGTTACCAGAGGTCCCTTTAGTTCTACTCTGCTATTTTCCTAAATGCAATGCCGATTCTTGCCTTTGTATCTCCAGAAGATTTTCACAGTTTCCAAATTTCACTTCTCTTCAGTGAAATGCCTTCTCATTTCTAGAGTTATTCTACAGGCAACTTTCACCTTTTCACCTGCCTGTTTATATGTTTATGCTCATTTTTATGTCAGCATTGCATTGAACAAACAAGGGACAATCGAAACAATTTTTTCCCACAACTGCTGCAAGCACAACCACTCTGAGGGCAGGTTCTTCTCTGTCCCAGCTGAAATGAGGGGCAAGTGCCATTGACTTTCCTGGTTACTCTTAGAAAATAAAATATCCTCTAGATACTTTAATCTGCAGAGTAATCTCAGTTTAGTAACCTGGATGTCCAGCCAAAACTCCAAATTTCATCCAAAGTTAAAGTTTCTTTCCTCATCCAGCACTGGCCTGTCAGGGCCCAAGGTGGAAAAGCGAGCAGGAAGTGATTGGCGTCATGACTCTGTCGGTTCTCCCCTGCCCTCCTCCCCAGCTCCCTGACAAGGTAAGAGGAAGGGAGGGGAGGCAAGAGGGTGGGAGGAAGCCTTCTTGACTGGCATCAATCTATGATAGACATTTACAGTTGATTTTGTCCTGGAGCATTTTCATAGGTTCTTTGGACACATCCATTGCTGGAAGTCTCCCTGGATGTGGGCACATGCTTCTGCTAATCACTTTGCCTTTATCTCACAGCCCCTGGGTATATTGTGGTACACCTCCATTTTTAAATGCAATAGCTTCCTAAGACATAGCCCATTTTTCCTTTGAGCACCTGGTAGGCATCCAGCCCTAGCCATAAAATTAACCTTTAGATTTCTCAGGCACTAGTCACATACCAGTCTGGTATCAGAGGTCACATCACAGGTTCTCCTTGTGGTTTATCTGAAGCCTCCTCACTAGATTTGAAGTCAGGAGAAGGCAACATCCATCCCTTTCCCAATCAGGAGTGGAGAGTGCAGGAAGAGTTGAGACTCAGCACTATACCAATTATTCCTAAAGAATTTTTTTCTCTAACTGCAATTTTCCAAGCATTTAATTTCATTTTATACATTTTTTTGAGACAGGCCAAGATTTGCAAAACCAGATTTAGACTACATCCATTACACGTTGTCCATAAATAGCCTTGTATGTCATTTTGGAACCTGGAAGAAGTTGTTTCTACCTATTGCCTTGGGACCTCAGCCTAAACTGAGACCAAATCTCATTTTACCTTCCTGTTGCATTCAGGTGGAGACAGATCTGTACAACTAGATGGAAATGATGTAGACTTAACTTCTGAGCTCTCATCTATCTCTGCAATTTCCTTATGTTTGGGACTTTCTCTTCTCCCCTTCCCTCCTACCTGATAAGGACCTCCACTTTCTGTGAGGTCACCCCCATAACATCTATTTCATGTCATCACTCATTCTTTGATTTTGCAGCTCTTTCCAATTCAGTATTTGCTTGCTTCATATCCTTCCACCCTCAAACTTAGGGATTTTTAACTTCTGTTTGTGCTATCAATTCAATGCAAGATTCCTGTTTTAAAAAAGGTAAGGACTATAGCTCTTAGAAAGAGATGTTAGAGAAATTTTTCCAATATCCTGGGACTTTGGTCCCCTTGGTACCTCATCATCCAGGCCCCTGCAGATTCCTGCTCCCTTCAAGGGAACTCTGCCTGCTTGCAGAGACACAGGAGACCCCTTTTTTGTTGCCCACCTAAGTGTGGTATCAATCATTGAAAGCAAGCATGTTGTGAATTCTATTTGCCGGTTGTATTTCAGCTTGTATGTACTTACTTTTTTCCACTTCTTTACTTGCAGCAGAAGAATAAGGCAAACATTTTTAAAAATTCCTTTGATCAAAAAACACAAAACAAGCATAGCCATTTATTTCAGACCAAAATTTTTTGAAGTATTTTATTTATTGTCAAAAATAAAATAGTGGAAATAAATTAAGATGATGTAGGTGCAGAGCTAAGAAGACAGATCAATACACTGAATTATATTATTATCAATTACATATTTGGCCATGTGATAAATGTTATAAATGCTTTCAACTTTCCTCTAGATCCCAAAAAGAACGTTTCATTAGACTAATATACTTTGGAAAATAATTTGAATTTAGGAAGCTAAATATTTAGAACAATTTTGATTAGACTGCATGTTAAAAAGGGTTTATATATTCACCATTAGTAATTCCCAATCTAATATTGACAATGAGGAAACTCTGAACAGCTGTCATCTAGAATTCTAAAATATCACTCGTTGATAAATGTGCAACATAAGCACCATAGCTCAACAAAATGAAGTGCAATTTTCTCTTCAGTCAGAGAAAAGAGCAAGTTCAAGATTAGTTATGCATTAAACAGTCCATTTGGGAAAGCTAATTAGGGAGAGAGAGAAGACCTTGAAATAGAAGTCACCAGAAAAAGCTAGCAGATGAGTCTTTTTGGAGACTTAATTTGTCCTTTGTCACAGACAGAACACCTGTGAAAAGTGCATGTTGCCCTCATCCAAAGTCTGGTTATGAGGTTCAGAAGGTTTTCTGATGCCTGATGAAAAAAACAAGCAAAACAAAACAATAGGTAGTTCATGAAATTGTCTTTAGAGATGCTGAGGCCTTTTGGGCATCAAGTTTCCAAAATGATATAATAGGTGTGCAAACTCAATTCCAAAATAAAGACATGGGCACAAGATTTTGGCTTGTTCTCTTTATCCCCAGTACTTCAGAAGGCCTGAGAATGAATAGAACAGACCGCATTTAAGAGAGTCACATTTTTGACAGGAAATCTAGCACATGGAAAAAAAAATCTGAACTTTCTCCAATTTAAATACACTCAGATTAGTATAGCTCTCACTCCAACCAAATACCAGTACGCCCAGAAGCTGCCCCAGTTTAATATCACATGCTATTCTTTGTAGAACACTAATCAAGCACAAGAAAGAAGTTACTCTTGTGTAAGTTGCATTTACTTTAGTATCACTAATGTGTATCTTTCTTGAAAATCTAGACAATGTTTTTCTTTACAAAATTGTTTTAGAGTTTTGGTATTCCTGTTCCTCAATATTATCTCATACAAGCTAAATAAAACAAAAAGTTCTAGAGGAGAAGGGTAAGAGTGTTGGTTGTTCATTATTGGAAGAGGGGGATCCCAGAATTAGTGATAATTCTTATGAAATATCTCTGAGCAGGTTGTCCTAGACCTGTCTTTGCTAAGGAATGGAACAAATGCCCTTAAGAAAAGACCAGAATCATAAGTTAAAGAGTTTTTTCTTAGAGCCTTTCTTCTGAGGAATTAGCAGTCTAGGCTTGAAGCAAGAGAGGCCAAAAGTTGTGCTCTTAAACTCTGTCTGTGTCAAGAACTCTCAGATGATCTATTAAAATCCAAGGCCATCTACATTCTCTTAAGAAAATCTGTTTTTTAATGTAAAAAAAATCTAGTTCTCTTTTTCATTTGCAAGTAGCAGGGCTAAGGAAGGCCACTTCTGATGATTTCATAATGAAGCTTAGTGAATAGTTGAACTTGCCCACTCTTCTGAGCTCAGGTTAGGCACTGTCTAGAAGCTACGAGAACTGCTCTGGGGGTCACGCTACTCACTGCTCTTTAACTTTCTCAAGTCTTTCTTCCCTTATAAGGGGAAGTTTCTTGGTCTCATGGGAGAAAAATATACCATTGACCTGAGTGTGTGTGTGTGTGTGTATGTGTGTGTGTATGTGTGCTATAAGTATATACTTTTTGCTAAAAAGTTCCAAATCTCTATGGTCTACAATCTCAACTATGGAAATCATCTTGTTCATCTTTTATTCCCACAACCAGGGATAATATCCAAAACATTTAACAACTAATATGGCTTCTTCACAGGTTGTTCAAATGGCACTGGCATTAGTGCTGGAGTAGAGACCTGAAGGCCCCATTTGTGTCTCTGGTTGGAGGGTAATGGAGAGGTGTGGATAGATGGCCATGGGAAACACTGCGTGGGCTCCAGAAGTGGCAATTCACCAACTTGTTGTAAAGCATTTTAATATTTTAATGATCGACACAGCTGTTAACACTGTGTGCTGTCTGGATAGAAGCCCTGTTCATAGCACTGTGAGGTGGAGATTATAACCTCTGTTTTATAGCTGTGGGAACTGAGACCCAAGGAGATTAAGTAATTTTACTATGGTTACTCAACTAGAAGGAAACAGGGAGAAAGGGAAACCTGAAGGTAAGCCAGGCTTATAAGATGGCCAAGCACAGGCTTTTCCTGCTCCTCTATGCAGCACCTGTTAGCCAGGACCACATTTATTCACCTCCTCAGTATCTGGTCTGCTAAATCAAGCTTAGAAATAACCTTTGATGGTCTCTCATTCTGTGAGGTTGGCCTGGCTGGAAAAGTCCGCAAGAAGACCATAGAAGGGGGTGCACCTCTACAAAGTGAAGGTTGTTACTGCCTTACCCACTCCCCTCCAAGCTTCAGGAGACCCTGGCTATTTTCAGGCCATACAAAACCCCTTCGATGGCTGCTTTCCTGAATGAGATGGAAGTCTCTGAGACCCTCTTTTCTGAGACTGCTTTGGCAACAAGAAGTTGAAATATACTCTCCAGAAAGGATTTTTTCCCTTTTTCCTTTCCTTCCCAAAGATCAATACACAAAGGAAATACATTTTCTTTATTTTAAAAATATCTCTACATTTAAAAAAATTGGGGATTGACTATAAAATTAACTAATACTTATTGTAAGAAAGTGTGAAAAAAGCTGGTTTGCAAATTAATAAAATTAGTTATATTCCTACTACCTGTTATTTTATTATATTTATTGACTTATATACTCCTGGAATCATACTTTTCAGCATTTTTAAGTTATTTTTTTAATTCTTAGTTTTTTAAAGTCACTTTGAAATAGTTTTATGAGTTTTTTCCTTTTTTATTACATTATCTTTGAAATGTATTTAATTATTCCTTTATCATTGAATGTTGAGGATATTTCCAGTTTTTCCTCATTATACATAAGGCTTCATTCAAATACTGATAATCATGAATCTCTTACTTATCATGGACTGTTTCCTTAGGTAAAAAGCCTAAAAATTGAGATTATAGGAACAAGAGTATTAATATATTGCACAGTTACTTTCCAGAAAGTGCCAATCTGCACTTGCACCGTAGCATATTAAAGCACCTGTTTCACCTCATTCTTGCCAACACTGATAATTTCGGAAGACCTTTCCAAACTGAAAGAAGAAAGATAGTGCCTTTTTTAAAAAAAGGTTCAGATTTATTTTTTAATTTTTATTTTTTTAGATGGAGTCTCGCTCTGTTGCCAGGGTGGAGTGCAGTGGCGCGATCTTGGCTCACTGCAAGCTCTGCCTCCTAGGTTCAAGCGATTCTCCTGTTCCAGCCTCCCAAGTAGTTGGGACTATAGGCGCATGCCACCACTCCCAGATAATTTTTGTATTTTTAGTAGAGACGGGGTTTCACCATGTTGGCCAGGATGATCTTGATCTCTTGACCTCATGATCTGCTCACCTCAGCCTCCCAAAGTGCTGGGATTACAGGTATGAGCCACCATGCCTGGCCAAAAGTTCAAAGTTTTAAAGCACTAACTATAGCCAGTTTACTGGGCTTAGTATTTTTTACCTATTATTTCCCTTTAATATCGACTAAACCCGATGGAATAATTATTGTTTCTATTCTAGAGATGAGGACCTTGAGGCAGAGAAGGAGTACCTGGCCTGAGGGCATACCTGCAATAAGGGCTAGTGTCCAGGTTGCACTGGGTCGCTTTCAGGGCTGGTTCTGTCAACCTTTCTACTGTGCTGCTTTGCTCTGCCCTACTGTGATCTAGTGAAGAGTAACACATTTTTAACATTCACTTTTCCCCCAATTATAAAAGTATTATAAGGCCATTGAAAAAGAGTGGATATCCAGAAAAGCCTAGAAAAGCAAAAATCCACCTATCCAGAATCAACTACATGTATTAGACATATTTGTGTATTAATTTCTCTCTCTGTGTGTACTCTGTGTATACATATATGTGTGTGTGTGTGTGTGTATATGTATACAATTGATTCTTGAACATTGCAGGGTTTAGGACATCAACCCCCTGCATAGTTGAAAAATCTGTGTATAACTCTTTATTCCCCCAAAACATAACTACTAATAGCTTACTGTTGACCAGAAGCTTTATTGATAACATAAGCAGTAGATTAACACATATTTTCTAGGTTATATATGCTATATACTGTATTCTTACAATAAAACAAGCTAGAGAAAAGACAGTATTATTAAGAAAATCATTAAAAAGAGAAAATATAGTCTCCATTCATTAAATGGAAGTGGATTGTCATGAACATCTTCATCCTCATCATCTTCACATTGAGTAAGCTGAGAAAAAGGAGGAAGAGGAGGGATTGGTCTTGCTGTCTCAGGGGTGGTGGAGGTGAAAGCAAAACCACATATAAGTGGACCTGCATATAAGTGCATCATATAGTTAAAATCTGTGTTGTTCAAGGGTCAACTGTATATATATTATGTATATTATCACATTGTTTAAGTTGCTTGATGATCTGCAGTATATGTCATTCAATAGTCTTTTACAAAATGATTTTAAATGGATACACAGTGTATTAGTCCATTTTCACACTGCTGATAAAGACACACCCAAGACTGAGAAATTTACACAGGGAAAAGGGTTTAATGGATTTACAGTTCCTTGTGGCTGGGGAAGCCTCACAATCATGGTGGAAGGCAAAGAGGAGGAGCAAGTCATGTCTCACGTGGATGGCAGCAGGCAAAGAGGAAGCTTGTGCAGGGAAACTCCCATTTTACCATCAGATCTCGTGAGACTCATTCACTATCATGAGAACAGTGCAAGAAAGACCCACCCCCATAATTTAATCACCTCCCACTGGGTTCCTCCCATGACACGTGGGAATTGTGGGAGTTACAATTCGAGATGAGATTTGGGTGGGGACACAGCCACCATACACATAGTATTTTATTAAGAGGAATACTGAAATTTAATTAAATAATTCCATAGTGTTGTACATTTACATTTTTATAATTTTTTCATTTATAAGTATCTTCAGTAAAGAGATGTATAATTAGGAAGTTCATTCTAGCATTGATTGTAAAAGTAACAAAAGTTTAAACTACCTAAATGCTTACCTACCACAGAATGGTTAAAATTAACCTAAATTAATATATATGCATCTGTTTAATAAATGAAATAAATCGACATGTATTTTTCTAGGAAGAGGTGTACAATACACACAACCCTTCATCTCACACACACACACACACACACACACACGTATGTCTATGTGTTAACCCTTCTTAACACACAGACTTATATCCCTTGGATATCTTAGGCCAGACCTGTGATTTAACAACTATTGCTTTCTATGGGTTCAAGAAATGTATGCTATCAGTTATTCTTCTTTTTTCCAGCAAGTTGTTTGCTTCATTTCTACTCAATTCTTCCTAATGATATTAAATATGTCAAAATCTTTCCTATGTTAAAAAATGAAGGGAAAAAAACAAATATGCTTCCTAAACCCCTCATCTCCCTGTAGATTATCTCCTTATTTTCCTTCTCTCTTTCGTAGCTATGATAGATTGGAATATTTTTGTTACCTACTGTGTGATAGAATTAAGTATTCCTTACCATCATGTTATAGTCCTTTTTTTGTGCCTGCTGAAGGAGGAATATGTGTCTCTCTGTTGTAGATGAGCATTTATTAATAGGTAGTTTGAAGTTTTGTTATTTTTACAATCAATGCTACAATCATCTTCCTTATACATACATCTTTACTGAAGATATTTAAGAAATGAAAAAATTGGAAGTACTGAAATGTGCAATGCTATGGAATTATTTAATTAAATTTTGCTGCAACTTGGACTTTGGGCTTGGCCATATGCTTTGGCCAAGGCCACATTTTCATGTATTAGCAGAAGCTTTAAATGCCATGACATGGTTTGTCTCACATTTCTATCCTCCACTATGAGCACAGAATATCCCAGTAGCTTCTTCAGCTTGGATCCCAGAATGGAAATACATGCATAGTTGAGTGGAGCCCAGTCAAACCCAGAACTATAGCTGGTCCACTGAAACAAGTCTTTGTTGCTCTAAACTACAAGGATCCTGAAGATGTTTACTATCACAGCAAAAGTTGATTAGCACAATAGCTAAACCTCTTCAAAGAATTGTCCATATTCACCATTTTTATTTATTTCCTGGTCTTTTTTCCAATTCACTCCATATGACTTTAGCCCAATTGTCTCACTGAAATAACACTTGCTATAGTCAGT
The DNA here is from genome assembly GCF_047675955.1 of Chlorocebus sabaeus. NCBI lineage: Eukaryota > Metazoa > Chordata > Mammalia > Primates > Cercopithecidae > Chlorocebus > Chlorocebus sabaeus. Next base: position 72,069,966 of record NC_132926.1, on the reverse strand, counting down.
AATAAACTCAATAATGCTATATGCAATGGATACATTTTAAAACTCGCTAGGCTTTTCACCTACCTCAATGGCCATTTTGTTCTGTATCTTTTGCAGACTATTCTCCTTCTACCCAGAAATTACGCATTGACATTCTTCTCCTAGAGTCTCTCCTTTTCTCATTTCATAATTTATTCGTAACATCAACCAAGTTCAAATCTTCAGTTACCATTATTATGTAAATATAATATTTAGCCCAGACTTATACATTTAACTAACTACTTGAAATCAAAGTTTCTTACTTGAACGTGATCAGGACTGAATCCATGATCTTCCCTTAGACTGGTACTTTTCCATTGTTCTTACTGTGATCAGTGGTACCACCTTCTATTCACTCAGTTGCACAGGACTAAAACTTAGGCAATGTTTCTTTCCCTTACATCATCCCCATATCCATACTAAAAGCATTGTTGGTATCACCTCCAAAAAATCTTTTCATTTATAAGATTGATGCAATCACCATTTTAGCCCAAGGTACCATCATCTCTTGTCTAAGTAATGCTTCTGTGCTTAATTGCCACCTTCTCCTGAGGAATCCATTCAAAGTTTCAATTGGATTTTAACACATCCACTGGGCTTGGGATAAAGAATAAAGACCCAAATCCTTAGCATAATGACCAAGGCTCTGCATGCTAGATGCTACATCTTCCTCAAGCTTCCTCTCCTACTCTCTCTCCTCATTTTTCATGACCAAGTCACACCAGTCATTTCCAGTTTCTGAATGTGCCTTCTCTTTCCAAACAGAGCATTTGCAATGGCCATTTCCTGTCTTTTGAATGTTCTTTTTCATCTCTCTACTTTCACTTAAGTTCTACTCATATTTCAGATTTAATTTCCTTAGGGAAGCCTTCCTAACCCCCACACTTGGGATCAGTTTCATTTGTCATATAACCTAATAAGACAACCTTTTTATCCCTTGGGATGATTGTCTTAGTCCATTTGTGTTGCTATAAAGGAATACCTGAGGTTGGATAATTTATAAAGAAAAGAGATTCAGCGTGAACCCGGGAGGCGGAGCTTGCGGTGAGCTGAGATTGTGCCACTGCACTCCAGCCTGGGCGACAGAGCGAGACTTTGTCTCCAAAAAAAAAAAAAAAAAAAAAAAAAAAAAAAAAAGAGGTTCATTTGACCTATGGTTCCACAGGCTGTACAAGAAGCATAGTACCAGCATCTGCTCTGGTGAGAGCTTCAGGCTGCTTCCACTTATGGTTGGAGGCAAAGTAAAGCTGCCATGTGCAGAGATCACATGGTAAGACAGGAAGAAAGGGAGGGAGCAAGAAGGCGAGAAGGCGCCAGGCTCTTCTTAACAATTGGCTGTTGTGGGAACTAATAGAGTGAGAACTCACTCACTACCTTGACGATAGCACCAAGTCATTCATGAGGGATCCACCCCGTGACCCAAACACATTCCATTTGACCCCACACCCAACCCTGGGAATCAAATTTCCACGTGAGGTTTGGGGGAACAAATATCCAAACTTTAGCACTTATCTTCATTTGAGAGTCTACATTAGTATTAGTTGACTTATTTCTGTAATATCTTCCTTTTTTGTTACATCATAAACCCCACAATAGTAGAGTTCAACTATTTTTACTTACCACTGTATTCCTTCCCCTTAGTAGATATGCAGTAAAAAAACTGATGGATGAGTATAAATATACACCTAAATTAAAAATAAATTATAGAAGAGTGTGAGCTGATTGTATTCTTTTTAAAATAAATGCATATGCATATGTGCTAGTATTCATCACTACCTGCAACTTTATCATCCAATATAAGAAATAGAATATATTCAAATGTTGGGGGATATTTGCGTGTATTTTTGTGTAAAATATAAAAGAGTCTTCGGATACTAAAAAAGTCAAACATTTGTAAATGTCCTTTCTAAATAATTAAACTTCAGTGAGACTCTTCATCAACCTTTAGACAAATCTCTGATTATTTCCTTTAGGTAAATTTTGAGAAGCAAAATTACTATATCTAACTGTGTCAGATTATTTATGTTCATGCATATTGCCATTCCTTATCTAATGACAAGGGGCCCAGTGACTGGGCTTGCTCTAGGAATCAATAGGAATAAAAATAAAAATAAATATAGAAAATATATAAAATTAAAAAATATATAGTTCTATTTTGAATATTATATTGGCTAATTCCTTAAAAGTCACTCCACATCTAAGGATCTGATAAAATTAAACATATTTTCTTCTCATTTATTTGAGGCTAATTTTAAACATTTCACTCTTTAAGCCATCAGAAGTTTTATTTGCTTAAGGTTACTTTTTCCCACTAAATAGTGGTGTAATTATCCCTGCACTATTTACTGAAGAGTCATCCTTTTCCCCATGAAGCTGTGCTATTACATTTGTCTTACACTAAATCATTATATATACTAGTGTTGGTTTCTTGGATATTTGTTTTGTCCTATTGATATTTGTACTTTCATGAACCACTACATACTACTTTATTCATTTAAGCAAGGATCATAGGGTTACTATAAAAGTTACTACCTATGCTTTAATCATCTTTACAAAAAACTTACTTGTTTTAAGTAGTTGAAAAGTTACTAAGATACATAAGTACATGATTTACTTATATACCTTTCATTACCCTCAAATTTGAAATATTTTACAGAAATGTGTATTGCACAATGGAATAAAAATAAATGAGAACATTTGTAAGAATTAAGATTAATTTAGGAGTGAGGTTAACATATGAAATCATTTCCATAAGGAACTAGAGTTACTTTAGAATAGATCATACGTTGATTCTAGATGTGATCAAAACAAAGAAAAAAAAATGTGAGCAGTTACAAGATTCCAAGTTTATCCTTAGAGTAATTTTTTAAAAGTATTATGTTTTGAAGTCCCACTCCTCTGGTATTGAAGCCCAAAAGTGGTGGTAAGCAACCTGGATTATATCCCTGCACTTGGCAGTGAGTCTCTCTCACTGTGCTTCCAAAGCATCTTGTGTCACTATCCAACACTGACTGTGTTGTGCTACAATAGTTATGCATGCTTTGCTCTGTCCCCACCAACATGACCCTCCCAACCCCAGCCTGTAAACTTCTTTGATGCCTGTTGTCATAGCCCTTGTGTCTGGCACAGTGCTTGGAACAGGAGAGGGTTCAAAACTGTGGGGACAAGGGGGAAGAAGAAGCAAACAGACAGAGAGCTGGGAAAGAGGGAGGGAAAAGGAAGTTATCTAGGATTCCACATGAATTTGTTTGAAGTTAGCACTAATATGTTGGTGCCTCTGGCTTCACATTCCATGCTTCTAACTTATCCCTGGCGCCATCCTGGTCCCAAATTCTGTTCCCATCCCTCAGAGCAATAGAAATGGATTTTAACCTCTCTGCTCACTGTCCCCAGTCCCAGTTCTGACAGTACACTGTCTATGCTCCTATTAAATAGCATATGATGATTTTTATTGTCAACGTGATGGGATTTCAGGGCTAGAATCATTTTCAGTTAATAGTGTGACATTAGGAGTTGATAGATTTAGCATCAGCCTTGGGAGCTAAGTCGAGCTCACTCATCTGCCTTTAGCAATGCTGTAACTTTGTTCAAAAGGACCACTCAGAAAGCAGAGCTGCCGGCTGCTTGCTCACAGCTCCTTAGATAAGGCAGACCCATTCCCTTGGCTTATTTTCTGAGCAAAATGTGCTCATAGCATCTGTCAAAACTCATTACTTATAACAGACAAGGACCTACCTTAAGCCAGCTTAAGTATGAAATGAAACTCATGTAACTAACTTGTGTAACTCATGCAACGGAAACCTCCAGGAAAAGTTGAGCAGGGGCTCAAATCAAACCGTGTCATCAGGGCTCTCTCTCACTTCTGTTCCTCTGTGCTGGTGTCATTCTTAAGTAAGTTCTCTCCCCATAGTGAGCCCAGCATTCTCGGCATAACAACGCTGGCAGAAAACACCTCTTTTCATTTTATTTTCCTCTTTTCAAACAGTTTACAGCAAAATCCCAGGATCTGAGACTCACTGGCCTCTCTCAAACGCAGTAACTCTAATCAGGACATTGGAATACTCTCATTGTCCATTCCTAGAAATTCAGAATTGAAGTCAGCCCTAGCCCACCCACATAGACTGCTGATGGGCAAGGGGTGGCTCTCCATAGGAAAATTGAGTCATGGAGCTGAAATAAGAAGGAATGATGTTGGGCAGATATGAGGTTATTTTACGTGTCAACTTGACTGGGTCAGCGTTTGAACAGACATTTGGTCAAACATTATTCTAAGGGTGTTTTTGGAAGAGAGTCACATTTAAATTGGTAGACTGAGTCAAGTAGATTGCCCTCTCTGATGTGTGTGGGCTTCACACATAGTGGAAGGCCTGCATGGAACAAAAAGGCTCACCCTCCTCTAACTAGCGGAGAATTCTTTCTGCCTGACTGCATTTGAACTGGGACATTGGTTTTTTTCTGCCCTTGGACTCAAACTAAAATACCAGCTCTTGACCGGGCACGGTGGCTCATACCTGTAATTCCAGCACTTTAGGGGGTTGAGGCGGGCAGATCGCCTGAGCTCAAGAGTTCGAAATCACCCTGGACAACATGGTGAAACCCTGTCTCTACTAAAATACAAGTAAATTAGCCGGGAGTGGTGGTGCATGCCTGTAGTCCAAACTACTGGAGAGACTGAGGTTGGAGAATTGCTTGAGCCAGGGAGGTGGAGGTTGCAGTGAGCCAGGATCGCCCCATTGCACTCCAGCTTGGGCGGCAGAGTGAGATTCCGTCTCAAAATAAATAAATACATAAATAAATAAATAAAAAATAAAATAAAACACCAGCTCTTCCTGGGTCTAGTGCCAGCATACATTTAGACTGGAATTTGCACCGTTTGTTCCCCTGGTTCTCAGGCCTTCTGACTCAGACTGGTGCTACACCACCAGCTCTGCTGGGCTTTCAGTGTGCTTTCTCACCCCGCAGGCCTTGGGGCTTGTCAATCTCCCTAATCCTGCAGGCTGATTTCTTACAATAAATCTCTGCTATACATGCATATAACCTTTTGGTTTTATTTCTCTGGAGAACCTTGACTAATACAGAAGGCCAGACAGTAGAAACCCTCTACACTCTCCCTGTCCTCTCTCTGTGTCTTTGAAGTCCCTGTGTTCTGTCTACCCGCATCTTCTCCTTCCTGTCCTTGAAATATATGTGTGTCCTATTCCAAAACTCATTCTTATCCTCTGCTTTGAAGCCCTTCCTTATTTTATTCTTGGAGAACTCAGCATCATCCACCTTATAGTTTCACAGAGTGTAAGTATTTCCCCACCGTTTCCTCATTCTGATTCCACATGGACTGCTATAGCTTCCCTACCTTTAAGGGAGAAGGGACACTTTTTTGTGCACCCACTATGTATACAACCCTGTGTTAATGTTCTATGGAATATGGATAGGAAATACAGATGCTACTTGACTTACAATGGGGTTATGTCCTGAAAAATTTGTTCGAAGTTGAAAATATTGCAAGTTAAAAACTCATGTAAAGGATAAGTCATGACTGTAGACTGTGAATGTCCCAACTCACATGTGATGGCCATTACTGGCCTGCTGCCTTCATGCTGGGCAATTATCTTGAGCTTCATCTCAAGAGTAATTGCCTTCCTCTTCTTCTCACCAGAAGCAGGAGACACAGATGGGCATTTTGTAGACATGATGGATGCGAAAACAGGATATCCAAAAATTGCTGGCAACAGCACACTATAGAATATCAGCTGTTTACCCTCATCCTCATGTGCCTGACTGGGAGCTGCATTTCACTGCCGCTGCCCAGCACCTCAAAAGAGTATCCTACTGCATATCTCTAGCCTTGGAAAAGAGCAAAATTAAAAATGAAAAATATGGTGTTTACTGAATGCATATGGCTTTCATACTACTGTAAAGCCAAAAATAGGAAGTTGAACCACTGTAAGTCAGGGACAAACCACTGTACTTGGTTTCTTCTCTCAAACAGAGTGAGAATTAGATAATCATGATCTTCTCTCTTCCTCTAGCCTTACTTTCTGACTCATCCTCTAATCAGGCAGTTCACAATATTTCCTGAAGACACATTATCCCCAGGACTGTTGTTAGGGTAGTGATTAAGTTCTGTGACTGGTGACAATAAACCAGAGTGATGACAGGAAAAAGCAATGAAATTAGCTTGAGGGCAAGCTAGAGGCAAGTCGTGCCAGAGGTTGCCCCTTAGGGTTGGTGCCTGCCATAGCAGCAGCAAAACCAAAGATGATGCCGCTGCACCTGACTGAGGCATCAATCACAAATGGCCCATCCCCCAAATTATCTGGTTCATCTTGTAGAAGCCATGTTGGTATGCTAGAAGTGGTCAGAAGGCACAGGGTGAAGATCCGGTGTCAATGTTTACCTAACGTGAGATCATGGGAGTCCACTTTACTTCCCTGGGTTGCTTCTTCCTCTGTACCTTGAGGTACTGCAAGGCTGACTTCATGGTCATGCAAGCTCTGTGCAGTCCCAGAGGAGCCCATATGTAGAACAGCCCCACACTTGTCTTAGTGCTTTGCTGTCATTGTCTTGAATTTCTTAATGATTTTTAAGCAAAAGGCTCATTATTTTCATTTTGCACTGGGTAATTATGTAACTTGTCCTGTGGGACATGTCAGTGATTCCACAGGATTCCTGGGGTTGGTCTATGGACTAAGGTGCCTAAGGTCCTATTTGTTTGGGAAAAATGTGGGTTAACCATTCAACAAAGCTAAGTAAGTTTCTTTACTGAAGGACATCTCAGAGTGTTTACATGTCAATGTTTTTGTCACTCTCCAGAAAAAGAAGATGAAAATCATGTTTTAAACTTATTTGACCACAAAGCTCTCCAACTTTATTTTTTTTTTCTCAAGAAGCTTCTCATATAACAAGTGACACACAGAATACATTTTTGAGAATGTTGGCTTCAGCGTTTGCTTGGGTGTCTGTGAAGTCTTGCAACCTATACTTTTTTTTATTGTAATGAGTCATGGATGGAGACTGGGAGCAGGGGAGGGGGAATTAAAGCTGGAATTAAGGAGTAGAAACAGGGTCCAGTTCCACATTCAAAGATGAATAATGCTATTCTATGGCCCAGGGCTCTGTTGCAAGAAAGAGTTACACTGGTCTTGTCTCACTGAAGCCCACATAGACCTACTATTTATCTCCTCTGAATGTCTGTTTATGCTGCTTTGTCTACATAAATGCCCTGCTTCACCTCAGTCTAGTAAATTATTATTGTTTTTTCCTCCAAAATGTATCTTGAATTTATCTACATGTATGTCTCCCAGCTTCACTGTTGTGAAAAACACGTTGTCACAAATGGAGCAATGCTATAGTTTTCTAACTCACCTCCCAGATCCACCCCATTCTCCACTTGGTACTCTGATTTGACTTCTCTCTACAAATTGCAGACTGGCCTTATGCCACTTCCCAGATTAAAACCTGTCAAAGGTCCTGCTGTTTTTAGGAGAAAAATCAAGACTTCCAGTCATAACTAAGTACCTTGCAAGATCTGAACCCCACCTGCTTCTCCAATTTCGTTGCAAATTAGCCTGCCTACTGCTCCTATTCTCTGAACACAGTGACATTTTGAGACTTTCTTGAGAGCACCAAATTATTTTTCATTTTAGGAAATGTTTACTTTCTACTTTCAGTCTCATGAATATTCTTACCCTTGCTATTCAAATGACTGGCTCCTTCTCAGTCTTTAGGTCTTCAATAAAAATCACTTCCCCTTGCAAGATCTTTCTGGACTACTTTTCTAAAGCACCTCCCCCACCCCCACCAATACCATATACGTCCTACCACTCTTAATAATATCAGTTCATCTTGGTCATTCAATTCTTAATATCCATACACGCTATAATTAGTTGTATACTTCTTTATTGCTAGAATGCTGATGCCTTGAAGGCAGAAATTATATCCCTCTGGTATATCCAATTCTTAACAAATGCCTGGTATATAGTAAATGTTCACTATGTATTTGTTGACTGAATGACCAAGTAAGTGAATGAATTCCTAAAGTTCTGTCTAATGCTTATTTCCTATCCATGATATCTCTTCTGATTTTTCCTAACCAGAAAGGATGTCTCCTTTGTCTGAATTCCTGTAGTTCTTTACCTATGACTTCTTTATAGCTCTCGTATTCAGCCCCTTGGCATTATTTGTGAGTTTATTGCATCCTTCTCAAGTTCCTGGAGTAGTATCTTACAGATTTTTGCATACTCCTGCTGTTCCTGGCACAGAATAGGTGCTCAATAATTCTGATTGACTTGATTTGAATACTTGAAAGAGCTTTCAATAGAACAGGCACCTAAAAAGTTGTTGAAGATGATTATTTAAAAATAAAACCACAACAAGTCAAAAATGGGCACATTTCCCAGCCATTTTAGGAGTCTTGGAGAACGGCCTAAACACCAATCTCCACTGATCCAAATCAGCTTCATTAAACACTCCCTGGGCCTGTGAGATGGATGGCATCTGAGCAGAGCCCTGACAGGCAAGAAGAAAAGATCTCCACCTCCAGGTGCTCCTCCACTGCTCCTGGCCCCAGTTGATGGCCCTGCCATGGAAACTTTCAAGGAGGAAACTGCTGTGAGCATGAAGAGTGATGCTCTTCTTTTTTTTTTCTGTCCCTTTAAGAAGTTTCCTCCGATTGAGAATTAATCCTGGATATATATGCATAGGTGAGACTGCAATAAAGACTTGGGAAAGAGGAAAGTGTCTTTCTTGGCCAGGACACTCAAATTTGAGTGACTATTACCATTCTGAGTTTATTTTGTTTCATCTATAGAAATAATAATGTATTCCTGACAGGTTTGTTGTGAGCATAAAATAAGCTAATACATGTCTTAATTTTATATGCATATAGTAGACATTAAATATATGTTAGGTTCCTTCCTATCTTCCCTTCTATTTCAGGTGAGAGCTCTGTGTGTGACCTCCAGCATGACCACATCAGGGCACATGATTTGAATTTATAGAAAGGGGAAAGTTAGATTGAGTTATATGTATATACACATGAGTGGATATAGCTCATGTTTATGTGTTATCTGACGGGAAGCTGGTACTTGCTATGCATTTTGATGTGATAAGTGAACAGCAAACAAAATGACATGCACCCAGAAGAGAATGCAACTGGAACCTTCATCTCAACCTGGACAGTAGTGCCTTTTGGAGATACTGTTAGTTTGTGGGAAGAAAAATTATATAGCCTTAAAGGGTCAAAGGGTGAAATTTTCTTCTTCAAGCTAGGAATAAGAACAAGTTTCATCTGAAGCAAACTAACATCAGAAAAGTCACAATTTCTTTTTTAAAGTTTGTTTCAGAGCCAGGGTGAGGGATTTCCATTGGTAGAACTAGAAGCCTTTTCATATCAGTCTCCATTATTTATTAAATGAACTTCAGAAATAGATGGATAAAGCAGTATCTGACACTTGAAAGTCTCTGCCAGATGCTGTGTTCCTAGTCCAGCAAAAGAGGGGCCAGATTGCATTATGATGTCATTTTTCTCTCTTCCTTTCTGATAATCGCTTCCTGGACACAGCGGTGGAAAACAGATTATTTGGAAACAGAACATGTTTAATAGAAACTCACTGAAGGTTCAGGAATTACCTGAAACATAAAGGATTTTTTGCTGTAAATGTGATGTGACAAGTTCACCTGTGGACCAAATGAAGTAAATGTGTGGAGGTCCATAAAGGTATCCACTTGCTTGAGAATTATCCCCACAGTAACCTGACGTCAGTTTTCAGATGACTCTGGAACATTAGCTGTGGCCTTGGGTTTTTTTCATCTATATCCATGGTATTTTCTTCACTCCCTCATCACAAATGGGTAAGAGATCTAAGGAGAAAATAAAAACTAATAGAAAAAGAAACACACACAGAACTCCCCCTCCCCCAAAACGCCCATGTTTATAAGGACAATGGATGGAATGGATAGAATTTGAGATAAATCTGTCACAATGATAGCTGTCATTTAAAATAGTTGTCTTTAAAATTTTAACTGACTGACTTCTTTTTTTTTCTCTCTGTCATTCAGGCTGTAATGAAATGGCATGATCTTGGCTCACTGCAATCTCCACCTCCTGGGTTCAAGCGATTCTCGTGCGTCAGCCTCCCAAGGAGCTGGGATTACAGGCATGCACCACCACACCTGGCTAATTTTTGTATTTTTGGCAGAGACAGGATTTTGGCTTGCTGGTCAGGTTGGTCTCAAACTCTTGGCCTCAAGTGATCTGACTACCTTGACCTCCCAAAGTGCTGGGATTACAGGAGTGAGCCACCAAGCCCTGGTGTTTAACTGACTTTAACATGGCATGAAGTTTATTTTATGATTGTAAGTTTTGGAAAATAACACATGTATTTGCTTTGTTGTTAATGAAAGCTTACTTTAAAAAGATGCAATAAAAAGGAGATACACTGGGAAAGAGGGCCATCTTCTCTGACATTTAATACATGAAAACACAGCAAAACGATAGGAAAATGATACACGTTCTAGAATGTTGATGTCTCAGAGACTCCTCCCCAACTATTTATTTGTTTATTCTCTCCTCCATCCCACTAACAGTTGTTACAGTGGCACAGCAGCACCAGGGCCATTTATTAGATAAGGCACTTATTAGAATGGTGCTTCACTGGAATAGAGACCCATACAGTCCTTGAGTGAAGACACATGTTGGCAATGGAAGAGGTTATTTTGCCACAAGTCATATTAAAGATGACTGGGTGTTGACACAACACAGAATATCACAACTGAAGGATTTTAACCTTCTTTAGCAATGAGCAGATCACCTCATGGAAAGACAGGGCAGAGTTTTCTGAAATCTTCCCAGGAGCTTAACAAATGGATTTGAGCATGATTATAAAAATGGCTGCATAAATATTTTTCTTTGCTCATTTCAGAGCATAGTAATCAGAAAGGCTCTTCGAAAACAATATTTTTATCTGCACCTCAGATTCATCCATACCCATTAGCTGCTCAATTAGGCGAAACAAACTTTAAGTTGCATGCCAGGGGCTTAATTTAATTTGCCTGGGATAAGCAGTTGGCCATAGCTGTGAAGCCCTGTGTTTTCAGAAATTATACCAGAGTATTGAAGCAAAAGCTCTTAAAATACAGTGTGGGAATTGAAGCAGACCATAGTTCATATTGTGTGGGAAATTAAGAGATCTAATAGCCAGCAAGCAGGTCTGTGAGTCACAGCCCCCTGATGTTCACATTCTAGTTGCTGTGTTTTTTCACTCTAGTCCTGTGGATTCTAAAGTAGTACAACTCAAGTGACATCAGTTCATGAAGACAAAAGAAGCTTTTTGTTTGATTTTGGCTGGGTGGGTGTTTTGTTCAGGCAGGTATTGAGCAGAAGAAAAGATGTCTTTATAAATCCTTAGCCTAATGGATTTTTAAAAAATCAAATGTAAATTCTATTAAACTACTTTTCAGTTATCACATAATTTACTTAAACATTTCTGCATAGCAAAATATATTTGGCCTAAATGCAAGGGGAAAAAAGTGATTTAACTTTGCAAGAAACTGTTCCTTTGTTTTTTTAAAAAAAATATTTTTAAATTTTATGGGTACATAGATGTATTATTTATGGGGCACACGAGATATTTTGATACAGGCATACAATATGTAATAATCACATCAGGGTAAATGGAGTATCCATCACCACAAGCATTTATCATTGCTTTGTGTTACAAACATAGCAATTATACTCTTTTAGTTATTTTTTAAAGTACAATAAATTACTGCTAACTATACTTATCTTTTGTTTTTATTCATTTAAAACAACATCTAAGACACCATTCTTGTAAAAAGGAAAGTTAAAAAGTTGATTCTTTACAACATGTAAAATAAGTATATTTAGGTATGTAGCACCTTCCTAGAATAATAGGGGAGTCAATAGCAAAGCCTGTGTCCATTGTGTGTCACTGACGCATGTGTTGTTGTGTGGAAAATCAGGAGGAACTATGGCTACGGCTCAGGGTATGAGTGCTGGCTCCGATCCTGATATTAGCTGTGTGACTTGAGACAAGTCACTTGACTATGCTGTCTTAATTTTCCAGTGTGTGAAAAAGTGAAATAAATAATATGACTTATTTAGCCCACAGGGTTGTCTACAGCAGAGGAGGAAAAGATGAAAGTGATTAACATATTCAGCTGGGAAAATATGCAGCAAGGTTCAAATGAGAGCTGTGAGGTAGAAAGAGAAGAAGGTTGAGAGGAAATTTGGAAGTGAAGAGCTAAGGGGCCCCAAAGTAGTGTCTAGAGTGAGAAGAATGGGCTAGAAGAAAAATAGCAGTGAGTTTGATGCATAGAGAGATGCTGGCATGAGAGTAGACAAGATACCATCACAGCAGAAAACATAAAGCCACTTGGTGATGGGTGGAGTCTTCTACATCGACCTTTGCTTCAGTGTGTATCTTCTGTTAACTGTCCCTATGCTGCAATCTGTGACAGATGGAATTTGTTATGAATCCTTGTCAGTTCTGGGCCAGGAAGGGAGTCAGTGAGAATGACTGCATTGTGTTGATACTTGAGTCCCCTGCCAAGCCTGGTAGATAGGAACAGTCCATGCTGTGGCTGAGAGAGATGAGGTGATAACTGAAGAGACAGAGTAAAATGAACAGAAAACCACTGGGTGTTCAGTGCACAGAACTTCTTGGCAAGCTGGATTTATCCAGCAAGAAAAAGAAATAGAAGAGATTGGCTGATGATCTCTCGCTTGTAGACTTAGTTGCTTAATTGCCAATGAGGCAGAGAGGCTGCTTGCAGGTGAGTTGCCAAAGTGAATAAACATGAGTTATGTTAAGAAATTAACAAAAGATAAATTTCAGGCAACTTTCTGGAAAACACAGACTGGTGATAAGATCCACTGGACTGTGAAAAAGCCTTACCGTTGGAAAGTGGAGGGAGTGCCATCATTTAAGATATTTAAAACAAGACTAGCTAAAGCATCTGCTAGAATCTTATCCAGAAGGGAAAAATCCAGATCTGGCAAGAGATGAACTAGCTGATGTCTAGGAGCTCTCACACCTCTCATTCTTGATGTTGAAAACTTGTGGTCAAATCCCTGAACATTTTCCGAGCACATTTAAGACTGGGAGCTGTGTGACTCATTAGTCGTTCTGGTAATCTCCAGGAGGCAGTGCCACTTGTGGAATTTTGAGCAGATGTGGCAAAACAGCAGAAACCACCTTTTGGATTTATATCCTCTTGTCTCTCACTCTTATCCTTGGAAGAATTTGAGCATATTTTTAAAGGGCAAGTTAGGTGGTAGTAGAATTGTTAAAAAAAAAAAAAAAAAAAAAAAGAGAGAGAGAGAGAGAGAGAGAAATCTGTTTGAGAGAGAGAGCTTCCAACTTCCTAATTTATATTAAGGGGAGAAGAATTGTAAATGCCTAGATTTAACTACAGTAAACTATGCCTTGATCTAACCATTACAGGACTGTGCCCAACCCAGAACAATTATCAACTGTTAATTATGCATTTGAGCATGAGGCCTAGCAAACTGATAATTCCAGACCATCTTCCCTCTGCTGCCTATCTGTTTCCAGCCTGTCCCTTGGCTATTTGCTAGCAGAATAAACTATATCCTTGATAAGACTGCCATTTGAGAAAAAATGCATCTGGAAGGACGGGCAGAATAGAAGGGATAGGAGTGTTCCCTTGATAAGTCGTAAAGACCATCTGTCAGCTCTGAATCTCTGATCCAGGCTGATTGGGGAAAAGACAGGTGCAGACTGAATTTGAAAACACTTTTTTTGAATGAATTTGTCAAAAGTTTGCCTTACTTAATTTCCATGAGAGTCTAAGCCTGTGGCTTTGAATCGGCCCCTGAGAGTGGCATTTCCACTGCCTGACTCTGACACACATGTTGTGAGGAGAGGCAGAAAGAACCATTGATAAGGCATCAGAAGCTCAGGGAATGAGTCCTGGCTGTGTGTGACTCTGGACAAATCACTTGACCATGTTATTTTAGTTTTCTGGTATGTGAAAAGATGATAATTCTCTTTTAGATTTAACCCACAAGATTGTACTTATTAAGCGAGGAAAAAAAGGAAGCAATTAGTGTATTTTCTTCTGAAAGAAAAGCATTTAGATTAGAATGATTTGTCCTATCAAAAGCCAATTTCTCTATTCACTTAGTAACTGCAGCTCATCTCCTTTTACTTACTTAACTCCAGAAGTTCATCTTGTGTTCTGTATCACTAATTTTCCCCATCAGCTGGATCATTCCCATGGGTATAAAAAACTCTTAATATTTCTCATATTAAAAGAACAAAAACAAAAGAACTAATTCCCAGTCCCATGTCTTTCTCCACCTACTGCCCACTTGCACTGCTCCCCTTCATGACAAAACACTCAGTGGAGTTGTCTATGCTCTGCTTCCGCTTGTTCATCTTCCAGTCTGTTTTTCACTCATTTCATCAGGCTTTGTTCTCACTCCTTTCAATCTGTTCTGGTAAAGTCACCAGTGACTTCCACATTGCTGAATCTAGTGATCACCTTACAGCACTCATTCTCCGTGAACTCTCTGCATCATTTGACACAACTTTTTAGTTCTTGAAACAGTCTTCACTTGACCTCCAGGCTGTGACAATTTTCTCATACTCATTCTGTCTCCTCAACTACTTCTCAGGCTTCTCTATGGGTTCCTTGTCTTCTTTCTGAGCACTGTTTTTGAGTTTTGGGGGCTTATTTATCAGATTTTTGTCTTCTCTGTATTGTTAGGTGACTCCATCCAGTTTCATGACTGTAAATATTATCTCCAGCCTCAACCTGTCCTTTGAATTCCAAACTCCCATCAAGGCATCTCTGTGGCATTGCCAGTGTCTATCTAATACGTTTCTCAAACTTGGCATGTTCAGTACATCTATTCAGTTAGTCAGGCCAAAGTTCCAGGAGTCAACTTTGAATCTTCTTCCTTCAAATCCTAAATCCTACCTGTCAGCAAATCCTGTTCATTGTTCAAATTACATATCCAGCTATTCTCCACCAAGTTCATGACTACTATCCTATCACTTGATCATTCTATTAAGTCATTAATATCCTATCCTATCATTCTATTAAGTCACCATCATCTTTCATTTGGACTAGGGCAAAAGTCTTGTAATGGATTTTGCTTTCACTCCAGACTGCCCAAAATCCAGTCTCCATACATCACCCTCAATGATCTTTTAAAATCTCAGTGAGATTCTTTCACTTCTCATTCAAAATCCTCCAACTCAAATTCTTTATACTGGCCAATAAATCTCACATCAGATTTAATTTTATTTGCTAATTTTGTCCCCATTACACATTCTGTTCTGGTCACCCCAGCTTTCTTGGGTTCCTTAAACATGCCAGGTTTATTTCCTTCTCAGGCTCTTTGCAATTCCTGTTTTCTCTGCCTGAAGTTTCTCTTCCAGATTTTGAAGGAGTTTGTCCAAAGAGTCCTTCCCTGACCTCTGACCTAAAATGGTCTCTGAGTCCCTGCTGTGTCACCACAATCTCTCAACTTGATTAATTTTTCTTTAGAGCATCTATTAGTGCCTAAAAGCTACATTATTTATATTTTTGTATTTAACTTGCTTTTTTTTTTTTTTATTTTCTCGGTGTTTCCAAGTAAAGGTAAGTTCCCCGAAAGCAAAATTTACTGTTGTATCCTCAGTATCTGAAATAAGACTAGCGTATAGTAGATGCTTCATAGTGACTTTAAACAATCTTATGAATTCAACATACCATCTATGTTTCTCTGAAAATCTCTTTGTCATGTTTAACCTTTGATGCACAAGGACATCAGGTCTTCCTTATGGAATCAGAAAATGCCTGCTGTGTTGGCTAACTCCAGTGCAGTATTGTTTATCCTCATAGTGATGGTCCGTAGCCCTGTTTGTGTAGTTGCTGATTCTTTACAACTCCTGTGGATTTTTTCTCTCTGAGGAGTCCTAGATATGCCAGTATATCACAAGGATGCACCACAAGGGAAACTGACCACTTGGATGTGCTTTGGAATGGACTTTTGGAGCAAAATTGAAAAAACAAACAAAAACAAACAAAAACCAACTTGGGTTCTTTTGTAATTCACTTTCCTAAAATGAGGATGTGTCAGTATGGGGACGGTGGATTGAAGCAATTAGGGTGAGAATGGAGGTGAGCTGGTGAAAGAGCAAGGCAGGGTGAGAGTTGGCTCCAGTACGTTGAAGAAAGCAGAACTGAGAGTCAGGGGCACAGACTGATACAACACCTCGAGGCAGAACAGAGAGGCCCAGTGCTGGAAGGTGGGGTGGCTACTGATGGTGACTGGCAAGGTGAGGGAGGTGATCGCGGAGCTGGACCACGGAGATAAATAGCTATCTGCAGGAGAGAGGGGCCAACGTTAAAGGAGAGGCTAACTTCTACTTAGGGAGTTCTCAGCTCATCCTTTCTAGGGTACTAACCACACTCTTTATTCAACTTAATTATTTGGGAATTTGTTAAATGCCCATACATGCCAGGCTCTGTGCTAGCTACTGGAGATAGGAAGCTAAAAAGGAATCTCCCATTCCCATTTTATGCCTTTGAAGTGCTTACAGTCTAATGTGTTGTTGGTCTTAACAAATCTAGGTACACAAGAAATCTTTTTTTAAACCAGATAAATTTGCATTAATTTCAAATAACGATGATGGAAATTAGTTGAAGTTAGGGGGGAAAGGAAAATGGAACAGAAAGAGAAGACTTGAAGAAGTAAGGTACTTCCCTGAAGATACATATTTTTTAGTATTTATCAAAGGTTTCATCAGTGTAACAAGCGTTTCATTGTCAGTAGGGGATTTTTTCTTTTTTCTCCTTGCTCATATCAGCATAGGAGATTGTAAGATGGAATAAGAAAAATTAAATCAGTTACATAGGTATGTTATTCCCAGAGGGTCAAAAAATTTTATATGGGGGATTTCCAATGTAGGCAAACATTTATAAATGCTGTTCTTATCTTCTATGCTGTTCTTTTTTTCTCCCTAGGACTCCTTGGAGAAGTTCACATGACATTCTGTTTGACGTAAAATCAGCATGTGTCCCAAGTAAATCAACAACAGCTGTTTTAAATAGCAGATTGTATTTCAAAGTATCATTATGAACCAGGGGAAGAATTGCATGGATGCCCACGTCTCCACATTACAGTGATGGAACCTAGCATCTGCTCATTGTGGCCATGGGCAGACAGATCTCAGAGTTGGCTGGAAGATGGTGGTCTATTTAATGAAACAGTAATCTTTAGGGGGAATTTTTTTTTCATGATCCATGGGTTAAAAATGCCAGCAAAAAAGAATGAAAGGAAAAAAGGCTCAGTTACATTCAAGGGAGTCATGCTGAAGCTTCTACTCAGAATCCTGTGCATTTCTCTAAATAGGGTAGCAAAGCAGTTTAATACCAGTTTGTTCACTTCAAAAGTACTCATACCAATACACAAGTAAGATTCAGCACCCATCCCTGCAAGAGTTCTTAGACAACGTGATGGACTAAATGCATTACACTGTACAGTCACTAATAAAGTGTAGATTCTGTGACCTACAGGTTGTTCCAGGCACAGGATGCACCTGGCTGCACTTTTCAGTCTCTCTCATTGTCCCCCACTGGTTACAATTCCTTTCACAATGCCAGCAGCACTTCTCTCTGCTCTGATTTTAGACCTCAGAGAATTTAGGTCTTTCCAAGTAAAGGTAAGTTAGGAATTTCCCCTTCACCTTCTAATAAATGTTTATTTGAACAACCTGCTTCCATGATGCTGCCAAATGAGCCTTTCCCATTGGCACAACCCCACTGAGTTGCAGGGCAACAGCTTCCCCCTGTGGTGGCACATGCATACCTCAGAATCTCCATAGCCGGCCCAGTGTGCCTGAGCCAGGTGGGCACCCGTTTCCTGGAGAGTCTCCTGTCTTATTTGTAGGCTGACGGGTCCGTCATTACATTACATGACTGAAAGTGCAACTCTCATGACTCAAGGCTCTCTGCAGGGCTTGTCCATTGTGCACAATATTATGAATCCTGTGGTCAGCCTTAGTACCTCAGGGAACTGCTGGACTTGATCTCACGCTCTAGATTCACTATGGCCTCACTGTGCTGTCTTTAGATTGACAACTTTAGCAGGCTAGCCTGTTCACATATCCAGTCTCTAGGCTCAGCTCTTACCTTCTGTACTTATACTTCTAGCCTGCAGAGCAGCCCCTCCATAAGCCTCCAATACCCAGCCAGAGATAGAGCTGTGGGCCCCCTTCTGCTTTGGGGCAGGAGTTTGAACGTATCTCCATTCGTCACATATCTCCCAGAAAGTTTACTGAAAAACTTCTGTTTCTATCACTTATATCTGAGGTTGTCAAAGTTTTGCCTGTTGTAAGTGAAAATGTGAATCCAGAAAGTTCATGGGTCCAGCGTGTGCTTTTCCACTGTCTGGTGTCCTCTTCTTTGAACTACTTGCTCGCCCCAGGCCACTCTTGCCACAGTGAAAATTCATCTGAAAAAGCAAACAAACAAACAAACAAACAAACAAAACCCCACCTATTTACTTTAGAATATTTACTGTAAAAATAGAAAGCTTACAAATTAGAATGCTTCTGAAATGCTTTCCAGATAGGTCCAAATTATACCCACCCTTTAATGCACAGCTCAAATGCCAGAAGTAATCAATAACTTCCCCTCTTGAATTCTCATAGCATTTTATCTGAAACACTCTTATGACACTTATACTTTTTCCCCTAGATTATCGTTACTGACACATATCCACCTTCCAAGAAAACTCTGTATAGTATAGGCTATTGTATTCTTCTATCTCCCACAATGCCTGTGCATGGAAGACGCTTAATATATGTTTGCTGAGCACAAAATACAGAACTCCTTGAAAGGGTTATGATACTCTGCAAAGTAACGACAACAAACACATTGAAAATGGCCACATTTCTGGCCCAGTAGCTCCTGGTTGGTGCAGATATCTATGGACAAGTGTAGTAGGGCCTTTTTAACTCTTTCTAGATTGTCCTACCCAGGCACCTGGAAGCCTGACTCCAAGAGTGAAGTAGTTAATGAGACAAATGGAAAGTGATTGTAACCATTCACCCAAACCATGATGGCATCTAATTAACAAGCGTCGTTTTGACCACTATGTGAGAATATGAGTTCACACATGTGGTGCTAACCTTGCCAGGCAGACCTTTTGGAGGAAAATGGAATCTCACTGAGTGGCAAAAATGTTCATTCCGCAGAGGAAAGCATCTTGATTGTTTTAATCTAGCACAGGCAGGGAGCTCTGTTCAGCAGGGAGATCTAGACTTCACTCTTGAACGTGAACAACAAAAGCCTCTTGAGCTTTCAAAGCATAATTCTGTCTGCTTCTCTCACCTTCTAACTAATGCTGAAGGTCAGAGAAAGGAAATGGTATATTTGATGTAAAAAACAATGAATACCAAAGTTGCTACTTTTCTCTCCAAGGTTAATTCTGTTTAGTATCTTCTTCACGGTGGACCTTTGAGACAACATGAGATAAAATCAAGAGAAATAGCGTGCAAATTGCTCTCTCTCCAGGAGAGATTTTGACAAACCCTTTGTGGAACACTCTACTGAGCAAAGCATTTTTGTTCTCTTCCTCTTGTGGTTAATAGGGTTACACTCTTTTGACCTCAGAAGCAGCCAGCTTACCCCACCTTACATCAAAATCCTAAAGGTATTTTTCAGTGTCTATCAAAACCAATAAATTTGGAAAGCATATTGTTCATGCTTTCTGATTTACAGTTTTACTCTGTAATATTGAAGAGCCAGGGAATATGTGAAGCTGAATCCTGAAAACTGGGCTTCATAACGCCCTTTTGGTGTGGCATGTCGGTTTTCCCTTCATCAGTCCGTTGGATGGTGCTTATATACACACAGTTGTCATCACTATTCAATATTCATTTAAGTGCCAACAATAAGCAAAGTACAAAATATAAGCTTAAATAACATTTCTGGCCATAGTGAAATGCATGGTGAATACAGAGCAAAATGATTAATAAAGAAATTCAGTGTTTAGAAGATGAGGGAAGCAACAGGGTTCACTCTATTTCTCTTTTCCTAGAGGAGCCTGGCAGAAACCCTCTTTCTTCTTTTCTCGTGGATGTCCTCCATTCTCCACCCCACTAGCCCAGCCCATCTTTTGCTCCTACACCAGATGTGCCTGCAGACTTTAGGACTGGCTCTGACTTTTCTGAATTCCTGAACCATATATTTAAATCCTTTGTTTTGAAAGGCACTTGAGTTTTTCCACCATAGACACTGTTTCATACTCAAACCCTGCAGTAAGTATTTGCTTGGGGGGCAAAAATGAAAATGCCCAGAGAGGGCCAATCTCACCTGAGTATAAACTAATTCTATCATGGTCACAGAGCTGGAAAAGTGTGTTCAGGTATGTTCTATGGTCCAACATGTGTAAGATGATTAAAAGGGCCTTGGGGATTTCCCTGTAGAAGATACAGAGGGCTGTGGTCCAGATTTATTTGGGAACATCCAGTTCTGCCTCGGGAACCCCTAACCCCTACAAATTTGATCTGATTACTGGAAGTGAGATAGTAATACTGAGATGCTCCATTCATTCATTAATTTGTCTTTTCAACTGACATTTATTGAGCGTCTGCTAATGTGCAGGTCTCCGTGTTGGGTACACATGAATATGAGTTGGGCCTTATCCTCAATATGCAAAACTGATCAAACCTTTCACTCCTTTCAGGGGGCTTACAATGACCTTCTCTTATCCAGGTCTTCATCTTTGTTTTAACCTCTCCTCACCAGGCATGACAGACCAGTTTGGGATTACATGAATGAGCTCTATTCTCTCATGCCTCTGAGACTCGGTACATGCTATGTCCTTCCCTAGAGTGGCGTGCCTGCATTTGAGTCCTAATAAATGCATATCATTGAAATTTATGCTCAAGAGTTATCCTTTCTTTTTTTTTTTTTTTTTTTTTTGAGACGGAGTCTCGCTGTGCCGCCCAGGCTGGAGTGCAGTGGCCGGATCTCAGCTCACTGCAAGCTCCGCCTCCCGGGTTTACGCCATTCTCCTGCCTCAGCCTTCCGAGTAGCTGGGACTACAGGCGCCCGCCACCTCGCCCGGCTAGGTTTTTGTATTTTTTAGTAGAGACGGGGTTTCACTGTGTTAGCCAGGATGGTCTTGATCTCCTGACCTCGTGATCCGCCCATCTCGGCCTCCCAAAGTGCTGGGATTACAGGCTTGAGCCACCGCGCCAGGCAAGAGTTATCCTTTCTACAATGCCTTCCTTTGTATCTTCAGTCAGTTTGGATGCTTCTTCTCCAATACCCTTGAAATACTTTATATACACAGTCTCACAAGCTTGATAAAAAAACATGTCTCACTCCAAAATTATAAGTTCTTTGAGGGCAGAGAGCACATAGTTTAATTACTCTGTCTCTATTATCTTCCCCAATGGCTTAGTATATAGTTGACAAATATTTGCTAATTAAGTAAATTATTTAATGTAGAAAGTGATAACTAACAAAGGTACCAATGACAGCTGCCATTTACTGACTGCTTATCCTGTAGCAGGCACTATGTTATGCTTTCTGTATACATGACTTTATTATTTCCCACATTATAGTTTATGAAACTGAGCTTGGAGAGGTTAGTGAAATTGCTCAATCTGACATGGCTAAATGTGATGGAATAATATTTGAACACAGGCCTGTCTTGTCCCAAAGCTTTGCTCTTAAGTGCCACGTGGTGCTGTCTTTGCTGAGGCAAAGCTGACCCAGGAAAATGAGCCTATAA
Organism: Chlorocebus sabaeus; assembly: GCF_047675955.1. NCBI lineage: Eukaryota > Metazoa > Chordata > Mammalia > Primates > Cercopithecidae > Chlorocebus > Chlorocebus sabaeus. The sequence continues at coordinate 72,048,167 of NC_132926.1, read as the reverse complement.
TTTAGAATGCTATGGATCTTTTTAAAGGCAGCAATCATAACCTCTATGTATTATTGTAAATGTATGACCCATTATTTCTGAGTCTGACCTGTAACCTCAAATGATGGCTAAAGAAGGAAACGAAACCCTTTGTGCTGAACAAGCACAGCATAAGCACTGACTTTTCTTTCGAAGTTAGGTCACTACATAATGCACAGTGCTTAATTGATGCCTGATCAAATTCAAATCTCATTTGAATGTGGAAATTAAAGTTCTCTACAGTGAACTCTGAGGGATTTTGTCAACATGAGATAATTCTCTTCCAAGATAATGACTAAATTTAATCTCACATAAGCCTGATAACAGACAATTCTCCTGACAGCCATGAGGCTGTTGGGCTTGTGTGTGAGTGGTGAGAAACTGAGCAGTGGACAGAAGTCCTGAAGTGTGGGATGTGAAGAAAATGATGAGAAGAGAACAGGCCATCTCCAGGGAAAAGAAGGACCCAGTTAAACACTGCTCTGTCTGAAATAGGCCTCTTAGAGCAAACATAGTCCTGTCAAGGCACATGCAAAGATGCTATTTCAAGTCGTAGAGACATTTCTGGATGCATTTATTTCCATTTCTTGTTTTTTAATGCTTGTATTTCTCTTCCTAACAGTACTGCACCTGTGATATAGTTAGGCTTCATGTCCCCACCCAAATCTCATCTTGAATTGTAATCCTTATAACCCTCATAATCCCCACTTGTCAAGAGAGAGACCAGGTGGAGGTAATTGAATCATGGGGTGGTTTAACTCAAGGTGTTTTCATGATAGTGAGTTCTCACGAGACCTGATGGTTTTATAAGAGTCCCTCCCCCTTGGCTCAGCACTTCTACTTCCTGCCTCCTCGTGAAGAAGGTGCTTTGGTTCCCCTTCATCTTCCACCATGATTATGTGTTTCCTGAGGCCTCCCCAGTCATGCTGAACTGTGAGTCAATTAAACCTCTTTCCTTTATAAATTACTCAGTCTTGGGCCATTCTTAATAGCAGTATGAAAATTGACTAATACACTAAATTGGTACCACAGAGAGTAGGGTGCTGCTATAAAGGTACCTGAAAATTTGAAAGCGACTTTGGAGCTGGGTAACAGGCAAAGATTGCAACAGTTTGGAGGGCTCAGAAAAAGACAGGAAGATGTGGGAAATTTTGGAACTTCGTAGAGACTTGTCAAATGGTTTGGGCCAAAATGCTGATAGTGATATCGACAATGACGCCCAGGCTGAAGTGGTCTCAAATAAAGATGAGGAACTTATTGGGAACTGGAGAAAATGTCACTCTTGCTATACTTTAGCAAAGAGACTGACTGCATTTTGCCCCTATCCTAGAGAACTGTGGAACTTTGAACTTGAGATTTAGGGTATTTGGCAGAAGAAATTTCTAAGTAGCAAAATGTTCAAGAGGTGACCTGGGTATTTTCAAAAACATTCAGTTTTATGCATGCACAAAGAGATGGTTTGGAATTGGAACTTACGTTTAAAAGTTTGCAAAATTTGCAGCCTGATGATGCAATAGAAAAGAAAATCTCATTTTGTGAGGAGAAATTCAAACCAGCTGCAGAAATTTGCCTAAGTAACAAGGAGCCAAATGTTAATTGTTAAGACAATGGGGAAAATGTTTCCAGGGCATGTCAGAGACCTTTGCAGCAGCCCCTCCCATTGCAGGCCCAGAGGCCTAGGAGAAAAAAAATAGTTTCCTGGGCTGGGCCCAGGGCCTTGCTGCTTTGTGCAATCTTGGGACTTGGTGCTCTGCATCCTAGCTATGGCTAAAAGGGGCCAACTTACAGGTCAGGCCATTGCTTTGGAGGGTGCAAGCTCCAAGTCTGTGGCTTACACATGGTGTTGAGCCTGCTGGTGCACAGAAGTCAAGAACTGAGGTTTGAGAACCTCTGCCTAGATTTCAGAGGATATATGGAAACAACTGCATGTGCAGGCAGAAGTTTACTGCAGGGGTGGAACCTTCATGGAGAACCTCTCCTAGGGCAGTGCAGAAGTAAAGTGTGGGGTCAGAGCCTCGATACAGAGTCCCCACTGGGGCACTGCCTAGTGGAGCTGTGAGAAAAGGGCCACTGTCCTCCAGACCCCAGAATGGTAGATCCACTGATAGCTTGCACCATGCACCTGGAAAAGCTACAGGCACTCAATGCCAGCCTGAGACAGCAGCTGGGAGAAGGCTGTACCCTGCAGAGCCACAGGGGCAGAGCTGCCTGAGGCCATGGGAACCCACCTCTTATATTAGCATGACATGGAGTCAAAGGAGATCATTTCAGAGCTTTAAGATTTGACTCCCCTGTTGGATTTAGGACTTGTGTGGGGCTTATAGCCTCTTTGTTTTGGTCAATTTCTCCCATTTGGAATGGGTATATTTACCCAGTGCCTATATCCCCATTGTATCCAGGAAATAACTAACTTGCTTTTGATTTACAGAATCCTAGGTGCAAGCTACATGCCTTATCTCAGTTGAGACTTTAGACTTGGACTTTTGGGTTAATACTGGAATGAATTAAGACTTTGGGGGACTGTTTGGAAGGCATGATTGGTTTTGAAATGTGAAAGGGACATGAAATTTCGGAGGGGCCAGAAGGGGAATGATATGGTTAGGCTTGTGTCCCCACCTAAATCTCATCTTAAATTGTAATCTCCATAATTCCTTGGTCCCCATGTGTCAAGAGAAAGACCAGGTGGAGGTAATTAAATCATGGGGGTGGTTTTCTTGATGCTGTTCTCATGATAGTGAGTTCTCCCGAGATCTGAACTTTTCCCCCTTAGCTCAGCACTTCTCCTTCCTGCTACCTTGTGAAGAAGGTGCCTTGCTTCCCCTTCACCTTCCACCATGATTTTAAGTTTCCTGAAGCCTCCCCAGCCATACTGAACTATGAGTCAATTAAACCTCTTTCCATTATAAGTTACCCAGTCTTGGGCCATTCTTTATGGGAGTATGAAAATGGACTAATACACCCTGGGAATTTGTTTCTCCTTCTTAGGACAAGACAAAAGATACAATATTTCCCTCATCCCATGCTCCAATCTAGAAACATTTGAGCCCAAATATCTATTGTCTATGATAGATCCAGTGCAATGAAATTAGCCAATGACCAAATCTCTAGATCCTTTTAAATTGACTTGTTAAATAAAACTTTTATTTTAGGTTCAGTGGTACAGGTGCAAAGTTTGTTATATAAGTAAATTGTATGTCATGGGGATTTGGTGTAAAAATTATTTCATCATCCAGCTAATAAGCATAGTACCCAATTGGTAGTTTATTGATCCTCTCTCTTCTCCCACCTTCCACCCTTAAGTAGGCCCCAGACACCCTTAAGTTGTCCTCTTCTTTGCATTCATATGTACTCAGTGTTTAGCTGTCACTTATAAGTGAGAACATGTGGTATTTGGTTTTCTGTTCCTGCATTATTTTGCTGAGGATAATGGCCTCCAGTTCCATTCTTTTTGCTACGAAGGACATAATTTCATTCTTCTTATGACTGTGCAGTATTCCATGGTGCACATGGAATTTATTCATTCTACCATTTACTTTATCCATTTACTTTATCCATTCTACCATTGATGGGCATTTATGTTGATTTCATGTTTTTGCTACAGTAAATAGTGCTGTGATAAACATATATGTTCAGGTGTCTTTATAGTAGAATAATTTATATTCCTTTGGATATATATCCAATAATGGGATTGCTGGGTCAAATGGTAATTCTGTTTTAAGTTCTTTGAGAAATCATCACACTGCTTTACACAATGGCCGAACTAATTACATTGTCACCAGCAATGTACAGACATTCCCTTTTCTCTGCAATCTTGCCATTATCTATTATTTTGACCTTTTAATAATAGCCATTCTGACTGGTATGAGATGGTATCTGATTGTGGTTTTGATTTGCATTTCTCTAATGATTGGTGGTGTTGAACATTTTTTCATATGCTAGTTGGTCACCTCTGTCTTCTTTTGTAAAGTGAATTGACCTATTTATTTATTTTTAAATATCCTCTTATTTGGACTCTGCTAGCTCCTGGCATTGAATGGATTTCCTTTCTTTCTCCCTCTACCACTGAGCGTGAGCAGGGTCCTCAAAGCTGCTGGGCTCCTGGGGCATGTGGAAGGTGGTGCCTGCATGGATATGGAGAGTAGTGTTGGGGATGGGGATTGCTACCTTTTGGTCATGTAGGGCTTTTAAGTACAAAGGCCCATAGAGCTAGCTTTATTCAGAGTTTCATTGCAAAGCCTCATTTCTACTTTCCCCAATTCCGCTCTTAACTAGTTCTTGCCTCCAGGGATACCCACAGAGTCCTTGTGGTCATTTCTGATGGTTATCAGCCTCCCATGGCTCATCTCTGTAGCTGCAGGAAGTTCGTGGTCCTGCCATTACCTCTTGCAGTTGGTTGGGGCTAGATCAGCCTTTTGGCTGCCAAGGGAGGAATCAGGAGCTGCTCCACATTTTGGGCTGAAGGAAAGATGTTTCAATTATGGATTGAAAGCCCCCACTATTGGCATCACTGACTGCCCCCTAAGCAGAGGATTACATAGAAATAAACAGCAGGGACACCCAGATGGACGTGGCTCACCCAACTTTTACTGGCTGACCACGATCGCCTTTTTCTGACCTTTAGAAATTACAGAGTGCCGTGTTCTCCTGACTCAGTGTGACTGCTGGGGAAGAGTGGCTGGATAATCATGCCCTGGGAAGTTGCCATTTTATTATTTTTTTCTTTTTAATCTTAGCACACAATCCAGGAGTGTGCTAAAATGATTTGGACCCTATCCTTGAGGAGTTTAGGATGTTGAAGGATGCAATATTAACACAGACATAATAATTAAGAACAATATAAAGGAGTCTAAAATGGCTGCGTAATTGTGTGCAGTTGTCTGATGGGATAGTAGGAGGAGCCTTGAGGGCTATAGGAGCCAAGAAAGCCTTCAAGAAAAAATAAGTTGAGTCTTAGAGAATGTGCTGGATTTGAGTAGGGAGATCGGAGGGCATTCTAGGAGCCAAGACCAAAGGGGAAGGGACAGGAGCTGTTTATTAGATGCTAAAGAAAGCGGTACAAACCTGAGGCATGGAAGGACAAGCTGGGAAGGTCTTTAACTGTGAACCCAGGTCCTGAAGCTCAGGGGTGAATCTGATAAGCTGTGAATCTCTCCTATGCCGAAGGTCCACAGAGTGATTCCTCAAGGTCACAGAGCAGCCATGGTGCCAGATGCTGTGGTATGTCTGTGCAGTCATAGGCTTGAAGCACTTCTCACTCAACCACATTGCATTTGCTCACAACTCATAACCCCTTTGAAGCTTGCCAAAACACAGGTGCAATTTTGTTTTGAAGACAAAACTGAGAGCAGCTGATGGGACTTTTTGAGGCCACCATTGCTTCCGCAGCTGCTCATATCCTTCAAAGAGCTGAGGCTGTAGCTGCAGGGGCAGGGGAGCCGTTGACTTCTGAAGTTTAGGTGGCAGGTGCCTTTTCCGCTGTCACTTCCTCCCTCTTTGGTAGCAGAGGGTGCTAGCATCCCACAGAGAGGGCTGTGAGCTCCCTCCTTGTCACGGATGGCCCTGCAGTGCCAAGTGCTGACAGGAGGTCGTGGCTGCTTTCAGAGGAGCATTAGCCCTAATAGGTTTGGCAGGATTTTAAAATAATCAAAACAAAGCAGGTTAAAAGGTTTGATGGGGGAGCGATCTGGTGACTGCTAGAGCTCAGATCACAGGGTATGCCCAGCAGCCTGGCCCAGAACAGCTCCAAGGCCTGATGCGAAGGGTCTGGGCTGAATAGAAATCTGAAGTGGCTTTATCAGAGAAATTAGTCTGTGATTAGAGCTGAGAAGAGTCACGAGTCTTAACTTCTATTTAGCACTCCAAGGGTAAGGTGTCCCATGTGGTGCCAAATTACTCCCTTTGGGAAGTCTAAAGAATGAATGAGATGCTTATCCAGGGAGCACAGTGGAGGAAGGATGTGGGGGATGGGGGGAGGTTGCGGGGTGAAGAATGACGCAGTGCCACGGAGCAAGCTGTAGACAGGCATGCTTTGGCTTTGTGTGGGAGTGGGGTAGGGTGTGAAATACTTTCTGTACTGATTTCTGTCATGTAATCAGATACCTAGGACATGTGTTAGAGCTAAGAAGAGACAGAACTTTATCAGGCTGGGTATTGTTTGATTTTTTTTTTTTTTTTGAAATGAGGTCTTGCTCTGCCTCTTAGGCTGGAGTACAGTGGTGCAATTAGCTCACTGCAGCCTCCACCTCCTGGACTCAAGCAATCCTTCTGACTCAGCCTTATGGGTAGCAGGGACTACAGGTGTGTATCACCACAGTCAACTTTTTTTTTTTTTTCTTTTTTTTTTTTTTTTTTGGTAGAGATGGAGTCTCCCTATATTGCCCAGCCTGGTCCTGAACTCCTGACTCAAGTGATCCTCCTGCCTTGGCCTCCCAAAGTGCTGGGATTACAGGCCATCATACCTGGCTGGTGTTGCATTTTTAATACAATTGGAATAGTATATTAACTATTTTTGAAGGAAGGAATAGACCTTCAATGTGGTGGAAGTGAAAGTAGTTACCCACCTCATTTTCCTTATGGTAGAACACTGTGTTCCAGCCGCCACAGGCACTCCAGCCTGTGGCTTTCAGTTGTGAATGACAGCCCATTAAAGTGATTTGTCCTTGCTGTCTTTGTCCACAGCAATCCCTGGTTTTGCTCTCACTTTTGCCTGGGCCTGTCCTGCATCCTTGATGCTTTTGTCTTCCAACTCTGAATGTTTTTGGCAAGGACAGAGGTGTTAAAAAGCTAGCAAGAGGGCTAGTTCTGACAAAGGACAGGCAGGCAGTGCACAGGTGGTGCACCCTAACCAGGCTCCGTTGCTCAGTGGTGGGGCAGAACTGCTGCATGGCTTTGCTGGGAACCTGTCCCTGAAGCCTAGATGGGCCCAGCCCTCAATGACTAGGGATTGTCCCCAAAGCTCTTTTACTGCACATGAATTCAAGCAGAGTGGAGGACTGTTACTAAGAAAATAGGCTATCTGTTTCATGAAACACAAGGGGAAAACATGTCTAGGTTTGGGACCAGTACCATAAAATGTTCAGAAAGCAACATAATTCCTCTCTTTCTTTCTCTGTCTCTGTCTCTACATGTGTGTCTGTCTCTGACTTTTGCGGCTCTTGCTCACCACTTGTCACTGTGTATCTGCTTTATTTTTCTCTTATTATACCAACTTTTGCTATTTCTTCAACCACATGGCAGAAGATGGCTGTTTTTTATCAGGCAATTTTACAAAGCCCTCAGCTCAGGCAAACAGTAGAGCTGTTCCTATCAGTGCCAACTCCAAATTCACAAAAAAAAATCTGATTAGTTTAGATTAAGTCAGAGAAATTTAAAAGGATTCTGAGGCAGGGATGTGATTGCCTGATTTCTGATCACAGTATATGCCTTAACAGTATACGGGCTGTAGGGTCCAGCCCCACAGGGACGGTGGGTTTTTCTCCTTGTGTGCAGATACCAGAGATTGTAGGAATAAAGTCACAAGACAAAGAGATAAAAGAAAAAACAGCTGGACCTGGGAGACCACTACCACCAAGACGCGGAGACCGGTAGTGACCCCAAATGCCAGGCTGTGCTGATATTTATTGGATACAACACAAAGGGGCAGGGTAAGGAGTGACAGCCATCTCCAATGATAGATAAAGTCACGTGGGTCACGTGTCCACTGGACAGGGGGCCCTTCCCTGTGTGGCAGCCGAGGCAGAAAGAAAGGAGAGCGAGAGAGACAGCTTACGCCATTATTTCTGCATATCAGAGACTTTTAGTACCTTTACTTATTTGCTACTGTTATCTAAAAGGCAGAGCCAGGTGTACAGGATGGAACATGAAGGCGGACTAGGAGCGTGACCACTGAAGCACAACATCACAGGCAGACGGTTAGGCCTCCAGATAACTGCGAGTCGGCCTGACTGATGTGAGACCCTCCACAAGAGGTGGAGGAGTAGAGTCTTCTCTGAACTCCTACAGGGAAAGGGAGACTCCCTTTCCTGGTCCGCTAAGTAGTGGGTGTTTTTCCTTGACACTGACGCTACTGCTAGACCACGGTCCGCTTGGCAATGGGCATCTTCCCAGGTGCTGGCGTTACCGCTAGACCAAGGAATCCTCTGGTGGCCCTGCCCAGGCATAACAGAAGGCTCGCACTCTTGTCTTCTGATCACTTCTCACTATGTCCCCTCAGCTCCTATCTCTGTATGGCCTGGTTTTTTTCTAAGTTATAATTGTAGAGTAAGGATTATTGTAATATTGGAGTAAAGAGTAATTGCTACAAACTATTGATTAATGATATTCATACATAATCATATCTATTATCTATATCTAGTATAACTACTCTTATTTTTTATATCTTATTATACTGGAACAGCTCGTGCCCTTGATCTCTTGCCTTGGCACCTGGGTGGCTTGCCGCCCACACAGGCTGTCCAGAATGATTCCAAGACTATGGCCCTGGGGTGGCATGGCGTGAATAGAGAGCTCACAAAATGTTCACATAGACAATTAATACGACTGCCTGGACCCACATGTACTAGTGTTCAGAGCTCAGAGATGCTTATGTGTACGGGTACCTGCTCACACACGTGTATGTGTGAAGCATGCATGTGTGGTCTTATGGTTGGGTAGAGACCCCTAGAAGTGCCTACCACATCAGATAGAAGGATAGATTTCTAGATAGAAGAAATTTGGGACCATCCGTTATCTAGAAATTCCTTTTGTTGAAGGCTCCTTCCTGCTGTGTACTTTGTCAAAGTTCCTCATTAACATGGCCCTACTGAATTGGGAGATTTGGTCCCAGATTCTCTAATCATCCTCTGTCTTCCCAGGGTGGAGAAGCTGATATATGCTGGGGAGTCTTTTGTGAATTTACACTTCCTTTAATATGCATTGGGCACAGATGGTTACCAGGTTGTCTCCGATTCGTAAGTCTTCTTTCATCAAGGGCTGATCAAAATTTAGTGCAAGCAGGTTTAAAGGGACAAGTTTTTAGGCTTGGAAATGTGCATATAAATAAAAATGTTGCTGTAGCGGCTCCATTGTTAATGAAAGAAAAATGATCCATGTCTTCTTCCGGGATAACGGAGTCTCTGAATATATTTATTTCAAGATTTAGGTGCTGAGGGAACTGGCTACAAATCACAGAGCAACCATTAATGAGCCTCTGTCCCTACCTGTTTAGCTTATTAACTGCCTGTTACCTACAGTTCTATATCCCACTTGGGGACACAAAATGGATGCATCAGCAATGCAAAGGCTGAAAAACACAGAAGTTAATCAAAAGCACGGGGGGGCCTAGAAATGCAATCAGAAGATATGTGCTGGTTGTTTATTGGGGTACTGGGAGTTGGCTGGGAGGGAGGATCTGATGCTGTTTGATATGAGATTTGGCTAATTAAATCCCCCTGTCCTGTAGTCAGCGTCCTCTCACTCTGTGCAAGCTGTGGACATGAAAGGAACAGTCCCTGCCCTCAAGGAAGCTACATGCTAATTGCGGGGCATGCTTTACATGCTGGAATCAGACTAATTCTCACAGAAAGCGAACTCAGGATAGCACTGTAGAGGCTACATGAACCATTGTTAAAGTAGTAAAAAATGGTGGATTGTTATACGGTAGAAAGAGCTTAGCTGAGAGACAGGAGGTCTTGGATTTTGCTTCGGTTCTACAATATGACAGTGGCTGTGTCATTCACCTTTTCCCATCTTGATTTTCTTGTTGATAAAATAAGAGTTTGACCTGGGTCACTGAAGAAGGGTATTCACGAGAAACACTTTAGGTATTCGTGAAATAGGAGTAAAGACGGGAAGTTACTGATAATTCAGGAACCTTCATTTGGCTACTTAGTAAAGTTGAGGGTTTAATTCATGGAGAAGAAAAATGAAGCCACCCTTGGCAGGGACCCTTGCATATATCAGGGTGTGTGTATGTGGAGGGAATGGCCTGCCTCGTGTGCATGAGAGCCAATGAAAGAGGGGAGTGGGTATCAATCACAAGCACAGAGATGGGCAGAGCCGATTAGGCATGTAGGCAAAGCAGAGTTCAACACCAAAACGAACAACTATGTTCTTTAACCCAAATATTCAGAAATCTCAGTTACTTCCCAACTTGAAGGCTAAATTCGACTGAAAGCAGCAACAGTCTTTTAAAAGTAATTTGAAGACACAGATGCAAACAGAAAACTAAAAAGCCTTGGCTCCATGATTAATTAAAAGGATCAGCTCAAATTTAGAAAACTGCTTTAATAAAAGAAGACACAAAATCACATACATGTGCCTCCATATGTTAATGATCGCCATTTTTCCTTGTTTTTCTGCTGCTGCTACAACCATGTCCCATCTATCACTCGGTTTCAGGCGTCATAATCAATTGACTCTACCATAAACAACATGTTGTACATGCAGCAACTGATAACAGCATTTAACTTGACACAGAGTAAAACCTCCCTCTTTTTTATTCTCCCAGTCTCTCAGAAGACAGAAAGAATAGCCTTGAATTAATTCCTTACTTATTGAGCCAAGCAGGCATTTTCTTATGAACTTTACTGGGGCAGAGAAGTGCGGCCCAGCAGCCCAGCAGTGAATCCTACCAGATAACTATACCCACTATGATGAAGCTCTGTAGGAACCTGTTATCCTGGTGTCCAGAACAGTGCTTGGCACACAGTAGGCACTCGATGGCTGTATGTCCGTCAGATCACGACTCCTAATTTTAGTTTCTCTGATAAGTGGTAAATTTCATGGAGAATTGATAATCAATATTTACCCATGGAAGGGATATTTTTACCTAGGGAAGATAGCAAACCTTTTTTTGTGGGTTGAAAGTAGGTAAATACATAGAAGATCTCTTAGTGTCCGCTTCTGAATTGACACTCAACTGCTCGTGAATTAACGGATTTTCTTCTATTTCTTCTCTAAACACAATGACTGAAGCTAATGGCACATTGAATGCTTACAACCAGTTGGCTGGTCAGCCTTCCGTTCTTGTTCTTCTGTACCCTAGGTTGGCTGTATGCTTGTATGTTTACCAAAAGCGAATTGTGTTTGTTTCCAAATCTCTTCCTTCCAGTTATCTTTAAAACTGTGATTACGGAATTAAATACTACATAAACTGATGATACATATAAGAAAAGAGTCATTTCTGTGAAAAATAAGTTGAATGCCCTGAAGAAATTCAACGAAATTTCTTGTGATTAAAGTGGTTACATTTCATCAGCAGGCGAGATATCTGTAAATGATGGAAATGAATGTAAATGTCTAGACAAAATATACTTTCAACCTCATAGAAATGAAACCTGCAAATAATTGGCAATGGGTGAGCTTAACGCAAGAAAGACAATGTACAACTCTGACTGGCAAATGCCTACTCAAAGAATACTTAAGGATTCAAGGGAAAAGAGATTTCAGCCATGTATACATTGTTTTTGACAATAGTTTGCTCTTTTTACAAACATTTTCAATTAACAGTAAACAATTTTTTCATGACTGGTAGGTAGCATGAGTTCTACTAAAAATAATTTAATGCATTCAGAAAGAATTAAGGCCACATAAAATCAGCAGTGTAACTTGGTAGTGAAAGCACAATGATTGAGGGTTACAACCCTGGAAACAGCAACAATATGGGAACTTAGTGGAGTACTTCCAAGTGAAATGTGTCCCATAGTTCCAGCTACTCGGGAGGCGGAGGCAGGAGAATCACCTGAACCCGGGAGCCGGAGGTTGCAGTGAGCCAACGTCGCGCCACTGCACTCCAGCCTGGGCGATAGAGTGAGACTCTGTCTTGAAAAAAAAAAAAAAAAAAAAAAAGTGACCCAGGTCAGCGTGCTCCTCATGGAAGGGATGGTGCTTTCAGTTAACACACCTATCTTACAATCAGCTAGTTATTTGTCTTATACATCGTGCAGGCTCTCTTTCTCTATTTCTCTTTTTTTGTAATGTTTTACAAAGTGTTTATTCTGAGAAAACCTCAAACTTACAGCAAGTCAGAAAGTTGCAAGTGTAATGTAATTAACATCCATATGCCCTTTACCTAGATTCACCAATGTTAATGTTTTACAATCCTTGCTTTGTATCTCTTTCTCCACCTCCCCTCCCCCTCCAACAGTCTCCTTCTCCTTCTTCTCCGTATTACTATTACTGTTAACTTTGCTAAATGATTTGAGAGTAAATTACAGATGTCATGAATTTTATCTCTAAATACTGTGTGTCTCTCTTAAAAGCAAGGATTACAAACAATGGAAATTTATTTCTCACAGTTCTGGAGTTTGGGAAGTCCAAGGTCAAGGTGCTGGGAGGTTCCGAGTCTAGTGGAGCAAGTTTCACGGTAATAGATGGTGCCTTCTCTCTGTGCCTTTACGTGATGGAAGGGGCTAGCTAGCTCTCTGGGGTCTTTTTTATAAAGGCACTAATTCCATTAACGAAGAAAGAGCTGTCATGACTTAACTCCTCAAAGGCTTCACCTCCTAATAGCATCACCTTAGGGGTTAGGATTTTAACATATGCCTGTTGGGGAGACACAAACATTCAGACAGTAGTAGATTATGTCCAAATGATGTCTTTTTTAGCCTTTTTCTTTGATCCAGGATCCCTTATTGTACTTTTTAGTTTGCTTAAATCTGGAATAATTACTCAGCCTTTTTTATCTTTCACAGCATTGACATTTTGAAAGAGAATCTGGACAGTTGTTTTGTGAAATGCTCCTCCATTTGTGTATATGTTTCCTCACTACTTTCAGGTTATGCCTTTTTGGCAGGAATACTACATAATAATATTGTATTCATCACATCAGTAGAGACATGATGCCAGTTTGTCCCATTATTGGTGATGTTAGCTAGGATTACGTGGTTATGGCGGCATCCTTAAGTGTTTTTCTACTGTAAAGTTAGCACTATCTTCTTTGTAATTCATATTTGGAAATGGTGTAAATATACTGTTTCTTCTCAAACTTTCATCCACTTGTTTTCTCAGCCTTTGATAGTTCTTGTCTGAGTCAGTTATTATTATGATACTTGCCAAATGATATGCCTATTTATCTCTACCTTCCTAACTTCCAGTTGGAGAAATCCAACTGTTTGCTAGAAACTGGAGATGGGGGATGGGGAAAAAGAACACATATTCCCTTCCCTCCTCACCTACCACTTGGCCAGTGAAACAAAATAAATTTCTTAATCTATTCAACTTTTCCACAGGTTGCACTCTAGATTCTTGGGGATGTCATATTTGTAGATGTGCTTCCCTCCTTCTTTCTTATGCCATCAGTGCTTTTCATCTCTTTGCTCTCCATCCCTCAGATTTCTGCCACTTCCTGTGTCCAGACTCAAAACATGGGGGAATCAGCCATTTTCTGTTGCATGCAGTGCTTTTGCTGAATGCAGTGTGTGGGGTAAAGAGGTGGCTGTGAAAGTGTCATGTCATGAGAGTAAAGGAGGCGAGGGAGAGGGAGCCCCTGAAATGTATGTTCTCAGAATGCACTATCTGAAAAACATAATTATATGCATTACAAAAGTTAATCTGATAGCATGACATCTTTTTTTATTACTTGGTTGTGTTAAATGAATGTCTTTCTACTCCTCAGGCTTGAGATCTGTCCTTTGCTTTATTTAGTGCCTACATAAACTAATGCTTTACTTGAGTTATCTCATTTACATATTATAATAACCATATGTCATAGACAATACTGTTAATGTCTCCATTTTACGTATTAGGAAACTGGGGCTTAGAGAGGTTGGCCTGAGATCACAAGCCTGATGACCAAGGTGTTCTATTTGCAGAGGCCACTTTTTTTTGCCACCATGTTTCTGAGAAGTGAGAAAAATAGGTATCAGAAAGCTCACACACGTAAGTATGGATCTCCATACTTCTGGATCTCCAGCTAGAGTTTACCGACTAATTTGAATAAAATTATGCTTTCCAGCATAATAAACTTGGTGATGTGGTTTCCCCCTGACAAATGGCAACTCTTCTCAAATCACAACTGATTCTCATGAGAAATAACAATGGCTACACTGACAGATGGCAGCTGGACAGCTGGAGAGGAATCAGCAGAGGCTCCCCAGTGGCCCACTGCAGAGGAGTAGTAGTGAACATCCTGACATGCCCAACCCCTGAAACACATCTTCCAACAGCAAAAGATGCTCTCACACTGATAAACTGAAAAACCAAGAAAATCATGCATCGGGTTTCTTTAATCTCTTTTGATGAAAAATAAATTTTGTGCATCTCCTCTCACTCTAATAAGAACAGAACAGGGTGGGTTGGAGGAAACTACTTTATCTCAGCTGCAAAATAAGGAAGCAACATTCCATCTCTAAAAGGTCTCTTCCTGTTTCATGAGTCTAAATGAGTTGTTATTATAAACATCTAGTTCTAGAATATCAATAACTTCTTTGTTTATGTGTCACATAAACATGGCCTATGCTTAAGTTAATCCTGATGTTCAAACCATAGTAAAATTCTTTAAGGCAGTGCTGTTCTAATTGGTTCCTAGAGCAGACACTTTTGGTGAATAAATTCTCCCAAGACAAGGAAGAACTCTGAGATCATTACCATATTCAGAAGACAAATGTATCACCTCATGAAAATGTTAATGGGCAGCATTAATTGGAAGCAGAGGCCAGGCTGGAAGTTCCCTGTAGAGCCTGAGAGTCACAGAGCACTCTAAGGTAGAAAGAACACCTCTTTAGGTAATAGATTTATAGGTCTGGATAGGGAGTATTTTAAGTCCCCTAAACTTCCTGATTTTCTACTTTTCCTCTGGGTCCGTGTCTGCATTTGTTCTTAGCTTCTACCTCCTCACTCTCTCTGTCTTCACTTTAGCAGCATTCCTGATCTCTACTATGTACTTCTGGCGTGAGCAGTAAGGATCAGTAATGCGGAAAAAAGAGAACAAAGCCAGGGAAAATGTTGGCTTCAAAGGAAGCAATGAGATGTCGACCTGAAAATTATTGAAGAATAGACCAACATCGATACATGAGGACCTGCCTTTTCCATTTTCTGTCTAGCTGTTGTCTTTCCTCTTAGTCCCTTTTGAGAGGTTAATTCACAATTGAAAAAAAAAATGCCAGCAATAAATATTCTAGGCGAATTTTAGCCCCGCACTCTTTTTCTCTTGTGCCTACCGGAAAATTACACTATCTTATTGAACTTTACTTATTTTTTGTTAGCTACATTCATTCATTCCAGAATAAGAAGGGGTGCAAACAACCACAAACATGAAGAATTTATCCACTTGTGCTTCTATTATTCATAAATGATAACCAACATTTATACAGCATGTACCCTTTGGTGAGCTCTGCTCTATTATTTCACATGTATTGATTATATTGATTCACTTAATTTTCCTGTGAGTTAAGCACCATGATCACTCCTCCCCACCTTTTGAAGGGGAAGAAATTGAAACCTAGAGCAATTAAGTAACACTACCAAAGTCACACATCTAGCAAGTAGTGGAACGGGGGTTTGAAATCATACACTCCTGAGTCTTGACTCCAGGCCTTTGACCACCACATGATGCTGCTTCCCTCAGGTGCACTATTATGGTTGTGACGAGTGGACACATAAAAACAAACCCATCAGTGTTTAATGAACTACGACCAGCTATTTGGGAGACAGTGACTGCACAAGGCTGCTCTTCAGGAGCTGTAATACACATAGATTTCAATACAATTCATTTTCTAAGCCCTAGTAGAGCCTAACAGAGAGTCTAGCTTTCACATGGATTATTGGTTTCAATTTTGCAAAAGACGTTTCTAAGACATCTGTTGGTCTCTTCTGCTAATTTTAAACGGTGATGAAAATATGCTTCTTCAAAATTCCCCTCTTCTCTTAGCACTTTGAGTGCCTCATCTTCCTCTTCTTTATCTCCTATTGCTGTCCCTTGTCACAGTTCCAGCTTTTTCTACTTGTCGGGCAGTAGTTAATTTGCTTTCAAAGCAGTGCCATCTGAGACTGTTTCAACCTGAAAAGAACTCTCTGGCTCTTTTGCCAGAGAGCAAAGCCCACTTGGTTCAGAGGCTGTGGCTGGGGGCAGTGGATGGATCCTGTATCCCTTTGAAGATTGAGCTTTGAAAGGTTTCCTTGAAGAGATGTCCACTCACTTCAAAGCTGACCAGTGTTACCTCTGTGCTAGCACAGACTCATACTTCAGTCAGTCTGGTTGGGGCAGTTGGGAGGGACACAATGACTTTTATATTTGTGGATATTGTTTTGGCTTAATTTAAAATTCTAGCTGATTTCTGGCCCTCTGATGTGCTGATGAGGATACCCAAGTAGGAGGAGAGAGATGCAAATTTTCCTTTGAAGTTCAACCACTGACTCAGGTTTCTTCAGCCCCAGCCAATAAAACCAGCAGTGGTTTTGAGTTACTTTTTGCTTGAGCCCACAATGCTTCTAGCAAGAGGGTGACTAAGAAGAGAACAAATGTAAATGTTGCACCTGGTTACATGCTGTTTGTACAGAGGGTAACTTAGTTAACACTTAAATTTCTTTCTCTCTTTCTCTTTTTTTTAAGAGATGGAATCTCGCCATGTTGCCCAGACTGGTCTTGAACCACTGGGCTCAAGCGATCCTCCCACTTTGGCCTTACAAAATGTTGGGATTACAGACATGAGGCACTGCGGCCAGCCAGCACTTAAATCTTAACCAAGATATAGCTTTATGAGACATGGGCCTCTGTTGCTTGATGCAAACCTACTCCTCTTTTAGGAAGATCATTAAAAATCAATTTCAAAATTTCTGTGATGATATCCCAACAATGTGGCTTCCTTTCAAGCATTATTATTTTGAGTGGCTGCGCTGGTTGAATTGTTCCTACACAGGTTCTTTTAAGCATTGTTTCCAGGAACATAAAAATTACTCAGTGGTTTCCATTTGGTTGGCAATTTTGTATTAGTTTGTCAGGTTGAGACGACCTGACTTTATGTTCATGGTTATTTGTGGTAAACTGTAGAAAGTCCTGACTATATTTTGTACCTTAGGATAACTAGTCCCAGTTTTCTCTGCTTAGTCCAAATTTATGCCTGCTGTCCTCTAAAAATTGTCCCAGTTTGGATGGTAAATTGTTAAGGTCAGCCTGTATCTAGGGAACTCAATAGGTATCATCCAGTGGGCACCCACTGTGATTTAATAGAAAAGAAATGGGATTTAGAGCTAGAAATCTAAACCCTGGATCTGCCATGGGTGATGGGACAAGTAGTCTAAAGTCTCTGAGCCTCAGTTTCGTCATCCACAGACTGGGAAAAATAATGCCCTATAAAGTTTTTGTAAGAATTAACTGGGTCACTATATATGTGAAAACACTCAGAAGTGTGCGTGGAACTCAACAGGGAGTCACTGCATTTGTTTTTATACAAAACCTCTTCACCTGAGGTGAGGGTGGATTATACTAGCTTTATTTTAGCTGATTGTGTGTGTGTGTGTGTGTGTGTGTGATGGGAATGGGGCAGAGAAAAGCGAGAAAAGAGAACTTGGGGGCGAAAGAGAAAATGAGTTAGAAGTAGTTCTAGTGCAAGACATAGGATTGCTGATTTTAAATGTAGCATGGAAATTATTTTCACTCAGGGCTATGTAATAATTGCACATGGATCCTCCAGCGTGTTTTTGAGGTTTCTTAATGTATTTAATGTCTTGAGGCTTTTGATGCCTATGTTCCAGCCCCACTCTCATGTTCTTTTGAAGCAGGCTTAGTTTCTCCTGAAAATGTGGCATTTCTGTGCAAAAGCTATCGTGCTCTGGGACTTGAGTCTCCAAAAAACAGATACAAATTCATCAGGAAAAAAAGCACTGGATTGCCATGCTGGGGAGACCAAGAGAAAAGTTGATCCTGACACAACTATCCTTGGGTAGTTGGTTGCAACTGGATAAACATGAGTTACAATAAAGTTACATGTGTAGTGTATCTGCAAAGTGTAACTGTACAAACAAAACCAGATTTTACTTTCTCTTCCTATGACCCATCTACTATTTCCACCTGGAGTAAGGATATGTGGATACCGAAGAAGTTATTGCCTTGAACACGCTTTTACTGAATAATCCTCATTATCAATGTAGTACATGTTTATTACAGGAAATATTATCCATAGTCATACCATTCAAATGCAACCACTGTTAAGGCTTGGGTATGTTTTAACTAATATTTGGTCACATTTCTAAAATTTTCTATTCCTTTTTTCTCTCAAATTATGTTAAAATTTTATGTTGATATCCCATTGGACAAACTTCCTAAAAATTAGAGTAATTTCCCAAGTGTTAGATTTTCTTTCAAATTTTTGAAATATCAATTGTGTATAAATTCTTGTCTGCATTTGAGATTATTTCTTTGATGTAAAAATTGAGAAAGAGGAATTATAGGGTCAAAGTCATGAATCTTTTAAAGTTTTTTATTCATATTGAATAACTGAAAAGCTATTTTGAAATACTGCTATCGGTTTACCACTAACTTGATATTTTTAAAATACTTTAATAATATGTAATAGGCATTATATAACTCTAATCATTTATCCTTATAGCACTCCATAAAATATTATTTTATGGTCAAACCAGCATATAGGGTAATTTGGATTTTTCAATATAAAAATTTGGGTTTCTATGTATACTAATATCATATGTGACTCTATTATACTTGTGGTATCTCATAGCTGGATATTTTTCTAGCAGTCTTGATGGTCCCATTTTCTTGATTGTAATTGTACTTGAATTATTTTAAAAACCAGGCTGACAGTAGGAAGGGAGAAAGGGAAGAGATTCCTTCTTTTAGAAACAGCTTAAGCAGTTTGAGGTGGTCTACATTTCTGGTATTTGCAGCACATTTGGACCCAAATTGTGAAAAAAAAAAGTTTTGGTCTTAAAAAATCATTTTTAATATTCTATTAGCTACTTTGGATGTTCATTCTAAAAAGTGGACAGAATATTGGAATGGATTTCCCTAAGTGGGGACTCAGAATATTTGACTATTTGGTGGCTCTTTGAGGTAGAAGCCCAGGTTCAAAATGACAGCCCCCACCTCTCCAAAACTCTCTTCACACTTGTCACTGGCAGAGAGAAACATCTTGCCCACAGGGGAGAAGAGGCCTCTAGATTGTCTTTTTCACTCTTTAGTGGAGAAAGAAAGAACCAGACCAAGAGAGAAGATTCCCTCACAACCAAGATCAGGACCACAGGATCAAGGTGCCACATCTGAGAACAAAAGACTGTCAGATCCCATAGCCTGTGCTAGGACATAGCAGTGCATGGCCGATGGGAGACTGCTAATGAACTTTTTTGGGAAATATATCCTTCAAGTGTCCATTGTGTTGAATGATGAGAAAACAATACTTCTTTTGAGCTCAGACAACTTTTGGTCAGGATGGGTATATTTAGAGTGGATTGGTGCTTTCTAAAACCTCAATAGCATTTTCACCAACATTTTAAACTTCTCTCCTGGCTTAAACATGCTCAGTTTCTTTAATAGGTAGTCTTGTGAGGTAGTTTCCAGAACTTTCCCTGTGGTCAGCTCTCTTTCATATCTCTACCAAGCTTGTCAGTCTCAACTGTGATGTATGTAATTAGCCAGCATATTTTTCTTGCAATATTGTGCCTGCATGAACATAAGACTTCATGTCATTTAGTATGGCTAGCCACATCCTAATAGTACAATATGCTTATTGGTCAGAAGAATAGTTTTGAGACAGTCCAAAGTTCAATTAATTGTTCCTCTACCCAAACATATCATACCATTTGCTTATAATAAACCTGTTGTTTTATAACCCTGAAAGGGACTGCTAAGACTATCTTAAATCTCATTCTGAACTTGTAGATTTGCCTTTTCTGTTGTTTATTTATTTATTTATGTGGATATAGGAGTTTACATCTATTCCATTTCAAGTGTATCTAGTTAAGTTTAAGTCTAAGGCCATCATTATAAGTATAGTATCATACTATAAACCCAGTAGGTGATAATAAATGCTTGTTATAATGCTTACCCTGTGCTTTTTAAATAGGTGACTTTTGGGGTCTTTTTGCTGTTATTAATGGTATCTTTCATTCCTCTCATCTTTTCCTTTTCACCGTATTTTACATTCTTCCCGAAATGGTCAGTGTAGAAATATATTTCTCTTTCATCTTCCTACATGTATTAATGAAAAACCAGAATTTGTCTCTAATGGTCTTAGTGCCACATTTTAAAAGAAAGGGGGAAAAAAAAAAGGAAAAAGAAGGAAGTTAAACAAGCATTGCCCTCCTTAATAATACATGTTTTCTGTTCTCTGGATAGTTTATTATTTAGAAATTATGGACTCTAGTATCTTTCCTATAGCAAACAGAAACAGCATAGGGTAAATCTGAATGATTAGTATGCAAGGAGCTGATTCGGGGATATTCACTATAGCTTGTCCTTTCAATGTGTCTTCTTTGACATCTTCACCCTGGGTATCCTGGCAACAGAGCACTTCACAAAAACAGAAGTCCCATAGACACTGTTTGCTGAATTCCATCAGAATAATAAAAAGACTGTTTTATCTAAGCATTTGCTGAAGACAGTAATTTAGAAAAATAGCAAGACGGCAGCTAAATGTACTTGATTCAAAAGTGACTGACACTGAAGGAACCCCCAGCTCAAGGATGGTGTCAATGGGTCAGATAATTTCTCAACCATTTGCAGGAAGACAGGAGAGTGAAAAAGAGATGACTGGTGAGCTCAAATGAGAAGTAAACCAACATGCATGTACCAGAATAAGAAACCCCTAAAGCAGCCTATTTCTATAATGTGGGGCCCGTGCCGCCCTCGGAGCTGGAGATGTATCTTTACTGTGCTGTAAACAACCTGAGGACAGATGCCTTCTGCTGCACGTGGAGCCTCCTCCCCGCTGTTCCATTTGCTGTCTAGTAGTGTGGTAAGCTGAGTACTTAGGGTGGCACGCTCTTCCTAGGCCCCAGGGGATCCAATAACCTTAGTGAGACATTTGGAACTTCTGATCCATTTTGTGCAGTGATAATGCTGTCAGTGGTCCCCTCTGGGCCTTAATAGGTTAATTAAAGCACAGCTATCAGATCCCAGCTATCTTGATGCTTAGTCACTGGGGGACTGGAGGGCACAGTGGATAAGAGAATGGCTAACATGACTGGTCTCCTAGATCTATCTATCTAATTTTTTCAGACTTACCCTACAGTTAATTGCCATCTCTTTTTTTGTGAATGAAGGGCTTACTGTGTTGGTGAAGAGACTCTCTGCTCTTCCCAAGGCTAAGAGTTAAGAAATGTTTTCCCACTGCCGGGCTGATGTCTTTGTTAAACAGAGCTCAAGATTCATACAGTGTGAAAACAGGGGAGAACTTTAGGGGCCAGAAGTTTAACCTTTTCAAAGTATTAGAATCCAGACAGGCTGAGTACTAGAGTTGACACATTTTGACAGTGTGCCCAGCCCAATAGTCCCCTCCCGGTGTCCACCTTGTACCACCCTCCTTCCCCAATTCACTCAAACTACCTTTGTCCTGCATAATCCTGACTCCCACCCCCAACCCCCATTCCAAGCCACAGCTGGTTGGACCAGCCTCAGGCCCCTGTCTCAATCTGTCTAGTCACAGTCTCTCACCCGGGAGCCTGAAAATGAGACTCGGCAGCACTTGCAGTTCAGCTGGCTTTCTGAGCTGAGGACATTTACACTTTTGGGGAGGGTGACTTTTTCTGAGCATGCAGAAGCAGAGAGACGAGAAAGACATAGCCACACAGCAGAAATAGATGAGAGAACACAGAGAGAGAAGGAGAAGTGGGAAGGGAAAGGGGGTGAGGGGAAAAGGCTGTCTTGATTATTGATGGATTTCTAGATTCTAGTTTCAATTTCTTCTGAAATTCAATTCCACTTGTTTCCTTTGGGTTCTTTGAGAGACATATACCCCGGATCCTATTTGAGTTAAGCGAATTTGAGTAAGTTTTGCTTTTGCTTAATTGTTTTTTTTTTTTAAAAAAAAGTCTTAACCAAGACAAATTGGTCAAAGACAGCTCTAGAACTGGAATCCAGGTCTCCTGTCTCAGGCCAATGTTTTGCCCACATTACTGGCCTCCTGCCAATACCTCAACTCTAGAATGCACCAGAAGACCCTACTTCTCTTGACAACTCCACTGAGTCCCGGTGGGGCTGGAAGAGCCCCTAGAAGTTATTATCTGAATGGTCCCACCCTCCAGCCCTTGGCCTTAGATTGTTTCTATATTGGATGCTCTACTGGTAGCCAGTGGGCATCCTACTCAGGTTGGAACAGAAATCTGTGTTGTGACCCCTTCCAAGTGCCCATTTGAATGCACATCTGAAAATTCCTTGGGCCCTGTGTCCCTGAAACCTGTATGACCTCTAACCATAGCACAGCTGGTGTTTTCAGGTGATGAAGGTGATAACTTCTGCTTCTTTGGAAGCATCACTTAGAAGTCATCAGAAAAGAGTTCCAGGCAGGTCCTCACTTACTGCTGCTCTAAGATGCCAGCTGTTGTTTTGTTATTCTGTTCCACTGGGATAAGGGCAAGCTGATGTTCCGAGAGAGGCTAATTGTTGGGAGCAGCAAGGAAACAGGAGCAGAACTGGACTTCTGATCATGTAAACAGTGTTTCTGTAGCTCCCACTGCATGACGCTCCTGCTCTCCAGGACAAGGCAGACTGTGTGCATTTGGCACAAATAAAAGCCATGTAGTGATCTGGGTTTGATCTCTGCACAGAAGAGCCTCCTGTATAATTTATGGCTTTAGAATGGGCAGTCAGATTTTTGGGCAGAAAAGAAGCCTAACATATTATTGTCAAGAAAGAATCGAATAAGTGGGATAAATGGTACTTGGGAAGCTCCTGACCATTCCCATACTAATCAGAAGAAAGTCCAAGTGACGTTGATTATACTGTAAATCAGTTCTTTGGAGACTAATTTGGCCTGCCTAAATTTAGATACTGTCTGCAATCTCACAGAGGGCACAAAACATGGTTAAGATGGAAAGTGCTAGTCTTTTTGTGACTATTGTCACAACAATACTTTGCTTTCTGGAAGACAAGGCAAGTTCTGTTTGCAGGAACCAGTGTGTTGCTAGAGAAAGGCAGGACACATCAACATCAAAGTGGATTGAAGTCTTTGAAATTACCGTCCTTTTACCCTATTTATGGATCACCTTCCTGGCCTTCCCTTCAAAATGCCTGCAGGTACATACAAACTCCTACTCATGTTCACACATAAAGGCACACACAGACTCACACCACAAAAATAATCCCTTTGATAAAACATTCTCAAACTAATGTAATAGTAGAATAAAGGGCTCTAAAGGCTGCTAGTTATCTATTGCTGTATAACAATTATCCCAGAGCTTCACAGCTACGAACAACAAATATTCATTATGTCATGGTCTGCAGGTCAAGAAACTGGACATGGCTTAATTGCATGCCTCTGGCTTAGGGTCTTCCTCAAGGCTGCAATTAAGGTGTCAGTGAAGCTTCTGTCATCTCAAGCCTCAATGGGGAAGGATCTGCTCCTAAACTCACTTACAAGGCTATTGGCAGCTTTCAAGAGCTCACTGGCTATTGACATCAGTCCCTCCCGTGAGAGTTCCATAGAGAAGCTCACAGCAAGGCTGCTGGCTTCACTCAGAGCAAGCATGCAAGCAAGCAAGAGGTCAGATTGTGAGAGAGGGCACCCAAGATGGAAGCCACCTAATCTCAAAAACAATTTTCTAGGACCTCTGCTGCATCCTATTCACCCCAAGTGAGTCACTCTCTGCAGTCCCTACGTACTCAAGGGAAGGGGGTTTCACAAAGGCATGCATGTCAAGAGGAGGGAGTCACTGAGGATCGCTTTAGAGCTCCCTGCCACAAGAGCCATCTCCTTCAGCTCTCCAGGGAGCCACATCTCTTGTCTGCATGAAAACTTCTTGTACTGGCAGCTTGGCTGCTTTTGAGGCTGCTGTTTTCATTCTACTTTTAGAAAGTCTTCCTTAGGTTGAAGTATGAAGGCTGTGTTCTTCGAGTGGACATCTTTTGGGGGTGCCTGTCCAGCTTCCCTTTCCTTTCTGGCACTGGCAGTTCACTTTTCCACTGGGACCACTTTCCCTTATTCTTAGTCTTGGCTCGTGGTGGGCATAGGATCCAGTGCTGGACAATAAGATATTTGCATCTTTTTGGTCATAATGCTTGATTAAGCAATGGGTACAGGCCACAGCAGATCCAATTTACACACCTTGAGCTATCTTTCTACCATTTGTGTGAACCCCTGTTCCTCATTCCCCTCACATTCCCAACATCCCTTCTACATTTTCTTAAGGACCAGAAGTTGCAATTCTTTAGAGGACCACCCTTGAACTACCCCAGCCGTAGAGAACTGAAAGTGTCCAAGAATTTATATCTCCCCTTCCTTTATTTTGTTTGCTGGTTTGTTTTTTACAATTTGGACCAGTTAAATATTTTTTAAGATATAATTCATTTACCATACACTTACCATACCCAAAGATGATTCATCGTGTTTTTTTTTTTCTTGTCTATTCACAGATACGTGGAGCCACGACCATAGTCAATTTTAGAGCAGTTTTATCCCTAAGCAACTACTAATCTACTTTCTGTCTCTATAGATTTTCCTTTTCTGAACATTTCATATAAATTAGATCACATAATATGTGGTATCTTGGAACTGACTTCTTTTACTCAGCATAATATTTTCAAGGTTCATCCATGCTGTGGCATGTACTAGTGGTTTATTCATTTTTGTGGCCAAATAATATTCCATTGTATGGATATACCACATTTTATTAATCAGTTGGTGAACCATTTGGGTTGTTTCCACCTTTTGGCTATTATGAATAATGCTACTATAAACATTCATGTGCACATTTTTGTGTAGAGTATGTTTTCATTTCTCTTGGGTATATATAGCTGTAAGTTCGGTTGGCTGAATCACAAGATAACTCTGCCAGAGTGTCTTCAAAAATGGCAGCACCCTTTTACATCCCCACCATTAGTGTATGAGGTTCTGATTTCTCCACATCCTCACCAACACTTGTTATTATCTGCCTTTTTAATTCTAGCCATCCTAGTGACTATGAAGTGGTATCTTGTGGCTATGACTTACATTTCCCTAATGACTAATGATGTTGGACATTTTTTTTCATGTGCTTATTGACTGTTTTTTTTATCCTCCTTGGAAAAAAAGTCTATTCAGATCCTTTGCCTATTTTTAAATTGGATTCACCTAGTTCTTTGCCCTTAGAGACAACTCTGAGGCATGACTTTCTCTCCAGAGTTTCTCTGAAGAATCAGAGCAAAGCAAACACTCTGAGACTTTTTATTTTCTTTTTTTTTTTGAGATAGAGTCTCACTCTGTCACCCAGGTTGGAGTGTAGTGGTGTGATCTCGTCTCACTGTAACTTCCACCTCCTGGGTTCAAGCAATTCTCCTGCCTCAGCCTCCTGAGTAGCTGGGACTACAGGTGCGTACCACCATGCCAGGCTAATTTTTGTATTTTTAGTAGAGATGGGGTTTCACCATGTTGGTCAGGCTGGTCTCAAACTCTTGACCTTGTGATCCCCCTGCCTCGGCATCCCAAAGTGCTGGCATTACAGGCGTGAGCCACTGCACCTGGCTGAGACTTTTACCTTCTTCCCTTCCCTATCAGACTTCTCTGGGAGCATGTGGTAGCCTGTCTCAAAAAAATGACTGTCTTCAATTTCTTCTTTGCCCATATACATCTCAATCTTCCATGGCCCCACTGACAGGCAGAATCTCTGCTTCCATTCACTTGAATCTGGACTGGCTTGTATCTGGTTTGTCTAACATAATAGAACAGAATGATGCTACTCATTTCTGGGCTTAGACTTCAGAGCCTAAGAGGACTGGCAATTCCCACCTTTTGATTCATTATGTAAGAAGTCCAAGTGGCGGTTAGAATCTTATCCAGCCTCTTAGTTTTCAATGTTTTTCAGGCCAATGCAGTTTTATTTTACTGTGAAACATCTTTTTTTTTTTTTTCTGATTATAAATTTGTTTCTTGTAGAAAATCTGGAAAATAGAAAAAAAGTGAGATAATAAAAATCACTGGTAATATACTTCTTAGTGATAAACACTGCTAACATTTTAGTATATATCCTAGCAGTTTTGCCTTTGTAACTAAATCTGTATCTAGCCATCATTTATCTATCAATTGATTTATCTTTATGTATTTTATAAAAAATGTTTGGCTTGATTTGTGTGTACTTTTCTTAAACTCTGTCAAGTTTCTGACTACAATCATTCTTCTCCTATTCTTAGCAGCTTGAGACCCTCTGACAAGGTATTAGAATGTGTTTGAGTTGAAGAATTATAAATTAAGAAAGAAAGCATGAAAGAGGAAAGAGAGAATAAGAGTCATAGTTTCCTTCTGAAGTAATAAAATGTCCGATCCTTAGCAAACCTAGTGTCTCCATCTATTTATTTTCAAAATTGGGCTTCTTATTTTCAAAGAACCCATTTTTGTTAAGGGTATGGAAGGTATGAACTACAAAAGAACTTCTCCCCATGAAAGTACCTATTCAGCAGATGCTCCATTTACTAAAACACTTAGTCTAGATAAACAAATGATAGTCAACAGAGATCTGCAAGTTTCATTTAAAATAATGAGTTCTGCTTCAGGTAGCACCGGGTGAAATAAAATCACGGAACACTATTCTCAAAAGTTGACTGCAAAGGCTGGGGGTTAATTGCATGGAGGATAATGGAGCAGCTGGGGTAGAACAGGTCAGAATGCACTGACTGGCTTGGATGCAGGATGCCCGGTCTAGCGGTCCCAGGGAGGAGAATGGCTAGTACCTTGGTAGCATATCCTAAGTGAAGCCCATGAATCATCTGTTACTCCAGAATTACACAAAATAAATCCTTGGATAAGGTATCTACTCTACAAGGATGATGAGGGGGCAAGCACAAACCGGGGGAAAGGATACTCTGACAAGCTCAAACTATTGTAGCTATGAAGAATCAACAGAAAGTTGATTCTAAATATGTGTATAGTGGGAATCTATGTAAAATTCAAGAAAATTTGCTTTGCAAATTTCTTGCAACAGAATAAAGGGATAGCAAATGTGTTAAAGGTAAAGAGTCATTTGGAGAATGCAGTGGTTACCTTCTTTTTACCCTTATAAATATTGAAAATGTCATTTGTTACATCCAAGCTTGGAAGAGAGGAGGCATGGGGCTGTAAGTGAAGCATCTGTTTTTCTTCCTGGCTCTCTTCTGGCATGGGAATACTGGTCTCCTTTTCCTTGTTGGAGGATGCTGGCTTTGAGGCTTGCCAACACACCCTACACACTCATGTTTGCTTGATGGCAGTGTCATATTTTATAGGTTCTCACAACTTATCATGTCCAAATTTCCTGCCATTAATCACCAGTGCCTGCCATCTTCACATTTCTGAAATATAATCTAATGAATTTACATTCACTGAAAGAAGCTCCTTTTTCTGGCTGCTGTAGCCCTGGAAAAGGAATAGAGATCTCTGGCAAGTTGTCAGGTCAAGTGCAATTCCACCAAGAAAGAAGAACCATCTCGATTCTAGCATCAACTTTTTTTCTAGAAAGCACTTTTGCAATCTGTGATTGCTGTAGCCTTAATTACAAGAAACTTTGACTTTATTAGCTAGCAGCAATTGACCTTGGTTAGCTTCCCAAGCTGAATTGAGGCTGACTGACTGGTTGACAGGCTGGCTATTGTGACAAATTCCCTGACCATGCTGGTTTACCTCAAGTAATGTTAGCATTTAGATAAAACAATGCCCAAACCCCATTAAACGCAAAGACAACAGATGCATGTTAGAAAATAGTGGAATGAGAATGCACATTAAATATAGGACTCTTTCTGTAGAATAAATTTATATCATAAATATTAGAACTTATTGATTCCAAATATTGGTAATAAAATACATGTTATATAGTTCTTGACCTCATTTTTATTACATATTCATTTAATGCCCACTAAAAGGCTACCATAGTGTATTAATTAAGATAGTATTAGCAAGGATTAATAAAGTCCCAAATAAGACTGTGGTGGCAGAGATAAAGAGAAGAGAGAGCTGAAAGACATTTCTGATCTAGAACCCCCAGGAAAGTGCAGAGAAGAAACAAAGATTGGATAGCTATGAGCTTTTCCTCTTGGGAGACACCATTGACTGAGTGGGGGAAATAATTCAGTTCTGGGAGCATTTGATTCAAGGTGTCTGTGAGACATGAAGAAAATGAAATAGTAACTATTTAACACAAGAAGCCTTGACGAATTAAAACGTCTGTCTGAAGATGCCCCCTCTCCTACTTAGATAAGCAGACGGGGGCCTTTGGACAGAGGATCACAGTGCCCGCTGCTGGCAGTGACTAGACATGAGGTGTATCTCAAGTAGATTTAAGAGATGGGATCTGGGGCAAAAGCATATTTTAAAAGCCAGGAGGATGATCTGACCACACGAATGAATCTCATTCCAATAAACTTCACTGTAGAAGAAATATCTCTTTGTTTTCTGAAGACCAATTTGATTTCAAACTCTAAGGGCCCACTTGTCCAATTGGTGGCATATTCCATTTCTATCATTGTGGCTCCCTTCCTCTCTTGGGATTGCACCATATCCTGGGGTGGGAGGAAGTCTTGCACGATGCCTGAAAAAAATAAAGTCCTCTGATTTTAAATCTTCTTGATATTAAATCTTTTGTGTTCCTGGCTGCCATCCTCATTATTTAAGCCCTCAATGTCTCCTGTTATCTGATGACTCACTGCTTCCACATGTCCTGGGTCATGGGCAGCTCTGATGAAGCCAGTACTCTCTGGGCTTAGGGTCTTGCCCCTTGGTTGTCTATGGAAACATTTCTTTCTGTGGTATTTGTGCCCCAAGCTACCACCATGGAGCAAGACCAGGTAGTTCTCCACTCTGGGCATCTGCTGTTCTCTCTTCCCTCCAGCCTGGGGAAATGCTCTCCTGCACTTCCTCCAAGTCCCTCTGTTTCTTCAGTTAAATCCTCCTGTACCCAAAGGATTTAGAGTTAAGAAAACACAAACCAGAAAATCTCGCAAACTTCCTGTTTTGCACTGTGCCACGGACTTGCCCTAAGGCAATGAATCAAAGAGCAGGCTCCCTGCTTTGATGAAGGCAGGAAAAGGGAAAAGCACAGCAGGAAAACAACTTCAATTCCTACCCCGAAATGTTACGTGGCTGCTTCAGCCCCGGTCCTGAAGGGGTTAGGGAGAGAGAAATGCCAGGTTTTGAAGCCAATGCAATGAAAAGCCTGGTGAACCCATAGATTGCAGGCTCAGAGAAGTGGGTGGGAGGGGAAGCCTGAAGTCAGTCCTTCAGCTGGCAAGGAAGTGTTTGGCCATCTCACCCTTCCATGCTCAGGGGTCCATAAAAATGAGGGGAGAGGAAGTCCTGTGATTTTTATTGTCTGTTTTTCTTTTGTAAAAGCTGCTAAAAGGTTTTCCTTCAAAAAGAAGTTGGAATTACTTGATTTTCTGCAAACTGACTGATCTGCTCTTGTATTTCTGCTTCTTGGTACGCCTTTCCCCCAAAACTCAGGGAACAGTGTTACTGGAAGGCTGAGGGTGGCTAGAATGGAAACATTGGTTGACCCACTCACTGCTGGCCTGGACTCAGTTATTGGTTAACTCGTGGCACAGAGAAAACACAGCTGACGGTGCTCTTTCAAAATAAATCAGCATTCTAGGCACTGAAAGGGAAACTAGGTTTGAGGGAATTGCAAAGACAGGCTGAGAAAAGATCAAACCACAGAAGGTCAGGTACCACCAAGAGGTTTCTGGCAGAATGAGGTAGCCTTTTTACTGAAGAATGTAGGCAGCTGGAGACAGGCATCAAAGGAGATTATCTATTCACAACTCCCTCATTCCAATGTGGCCTGCATCTTTGAGTCTGCCCAGAAAAGATCAAGAGGAAAGAGAGCAGGGAGTGGGGAGAAAGCCTCTGCTCAGCAGGTGCTGATGTGACTGAGGACTGGCGTGAATGTCTGATGAAGGGAGGGGTGAGACAGAGCTGTGCCTACCACGGGTTTAACGCAGAAGTCACTCGGGGGGGATGGTGTGAGGTGACAGACGCACCCAGGGCTGCTCTTCCTTTCCCTGCCAGGTGGTGACAAGTGTTAGTAACATCATCATGGGCTATGCACAGGTGTAGCTTCATTCAATTGTCTAGGAGGGGCTGGATGTGAACTGGTAGGTGTGTAACCAAACACAGACTGGGACATCATCATGATAAAGACCCCAGGAGTCAACAGAGCCAACCGTGCAAACCACTTTTCCTTGCCAGACCTTATTTGTCTCATCTGTAAAACAATACACTTAAGGAGTTGTGAGTATTAAATGAGACCATACATGTATTATTTGTCCTATTCATCAATTTTTTTTTTCTGGTAGTCAGGAATAGCAGTGCAAAAAATAAAGTCTCTGCCTCCATGGAAGATACAGAGAATAAGCAACTCAACATAGAAATATAAAGAGAGCATGAGGTCCTGAGAAGAGATAGGAGGGAAAACACAGCAAAGCAGACAGGGTGATGGAGGATACAGCTTCAGACAGCGTCTCTGACGGGGGCAGACACAAATGAAGCCATGGGGGCAAGCCATGCTGCTCTCCAGGGGAAGAGCATTTAGGTAGGAGAACAGCAAAGAAAACACTGAGAGTGCAACCAGTTTGGTGTGTTTGGGGAATGGCCAGAGGCCGGTGATAAAGGAAGGAGTCACAGCAAATGAGGTTAGAGACGTAGCTGGATCACATGGGGCCGTGACAGTCATTGGAAAGACCTAGGATATTATTTTAAGTTTGACTGAAAACCCTAACATGCGTGAAGAGTTTCACTAACACAGGTATGGAACACTTCCTATGTGCCAGGCCCTCTTCTAGGCACTTTATTAATTCAGTCTTCACACAACTCTGTGGGGCCCAGAAGGTGAAGTGACTTGTCCACGATCACATGACTGGCCAGTGGCAGAGCCGGAATTTGAACGAAGACAGTTTACCTTCAGATTAATGCTCCTGACTTTTCTCCCTTTGCTTAATGTCTGGAACATAGGAAATACTCACTACGTGATTATGCTCTTGCTGTTTCAACTCATCAGTGGTTTCCCATTTTCCCAGAAGAGCATCACGACTCCCCAGTAGAGTCTGTGAACTCTGCTGCCGCGGCCCTGCGGTCTTCTGTGGCCACTCGCTCCCTTCCTCAGGCTCTATCCTCCAGGCACTGTGGTCTTGTGGCTTCCTGAGCATGTCTACCCTCTGCCTTCCTTGGGAACTTCGCACATGCTAAAGCCTCTGCCTGGAATGCTCTTCTTTCCAGGGAGCCTGTGGCCAGTGTTGCTCATCCTCTTCTCAGAGGAGACTTCTGACCCACACACCTAATAGTAGCTCCTGTGATTAGAGTAGCAGCATCCTGTGATTTTATTTGTTGGTTTCTTGTTTCTTCATGAGCTTGTTACATGCAGATTATTTCATGTATTTATTTACTTGCTATTTTCATTTTGTATCTCTCGTCTATGAGACTATAAGCTCCATTTGGCTTGTTCCCTTGCAATCCCTGAGGCCAACATTCAAAACATATTTTTTGAATAAAGACATGAATGGACAAATTATTATTTTTAAAAGCAGAACTTTATAGGAAATTCAAATGATTTTTTTTTCCTTTTTCAACAATACATCTAGTTGGAGATGGCATGATTGAAGTGTCATATTCAGTTACATCAAAGTGCTCATGGTTTCTTTCCCTGTAGATGAAAATATTTTGAGTTTTGCACAGTGGCAAAACAAATAAAACTTTGACTTACCTTTCAAAATTTAAATCCTTAATTTTATGCATTATTGACAATTCTTTCATGTTGCTACCAGTTATAATTTGTTTTTTCTCATGGGATATATTCTGCAAGCCAAGAGACATCTAAATAATTATTTTTCTAGCCTAAATGGGTAATATTATATGCAAATATTTAGAAAACATAATTCTTTGATGAATCATTAATTAATGCATTAATTAACTTATTCAAACATTAATTGAATGCATCTATGAAGTAGGTACTGTGCTACACCCTGAAGCAAAAAGACAGATATGTCAAATTTCTTCTTCCCACCAATAAGTTTATAATTTAATGCGAAAGACAGTTAAGCAAAATTACAGCCCAGTATGACAAACGCTATGCTAGAAGGAAGTCCAAGACAATGTGGAGTATGTGAGGGGGCAGGGAACACATGCCCAGGGTGGCTTCCTGAGGATGCGGCTCAGATGAGTTCTGTAAGCCGAAGGTGAAACAGGGATCAGGAATGGCATTCATGGCTGAGGGAATAGGGTGTGCAAAGGTACAGGGGTGGAAGAGCCTAAAACATTGCAGGAGTTCCAGTCAGAGCAGTTAGCGCCAATCCTACATGTACATTCTCAAAGTGCTCTATGTTGGCAGCTACACAAACACAAGCTCCATTGTCTGGCTCTCGGATCCCTCCACGTGTTAACCTTACCCATTCTCCAGCAGCTTCTGTCTCCTCCATTCAGGGTAATCCTGGGCATGCCATACTTATTCCAACCCTTAAACGTTTGCTCATGATATTCCTAATCCATAAGCCCCTTTCCTACCTTTCATAGCCTGTCTCAGCTATTGCCTCTTTCAGGAAGTCCTGTTTGATTATACCTATCCATGGTGATCACTCCCAGTTCTGAATTGATTTATGTCCCTAAAGACAATTCCTTAAAAACACATTTCATTATCTTTTAATTATTTGGGGGTGTTAAGTTTGCATTCCCAACTCATTTGTGAATTTGGTGATGGCAGGTACCCTTTGTGACTTCAAATTTTTTGTCTAGCTCAGTGGGCCATGATGAACACTTTCAGTCAGTACCAGAATTTAATTAATATTAACTGGACATTTTTTTCATGGGCACTGCCTTACGCTGATTGTGGTTTGTAGTCCCTAGTCTTTTGTTTGCTGGGTGATCAAATGGACAAGTTTTATTTCTCCTACACTAACTTATCTTGTGACCTTGAGCGATTAAAAAGAATCAACTAGATCTGCTTTCTATATCAACGTGTAAACATCACTGGAACACAAGGTTGGGTGGAAATAGTGACTTGTAGAATGGTACAACATGATGCAATTTATGTAAATTTTAAAAAACGGTAATGGTATACTATATTTTTAATGAGTGTAAACATAAGACAAAATATTTTTTAAATGGACTAGAAAAATATACATGTAGTTCATGGTAAAGGTTGACATTGGATTGGGAGAAGGTGGTTGAAGAAGATTATACTAAGATCTATTTTGATTTTAAAAAATAAAACATTCGAAGCAAAGAAGACCAAATATTTTCAATGGTTAATACTATTTTTCCAGTGGTTCATATGTTATTGGATTGTTTGTTTTATTAGTCTTTATATTTTCTCCATTTTAAACATTTCTCAAACTCCAAATCACACATATGCACACAGAAATTGCATGAGTGTTTGAGAGCTGGAACATTTAGGAAAATTGGAAGCAAGGAATGTGTAGATATAGCTTGAAGAGCTCAGTTATTGTGAGTAGAAAATTTTTCTTGTAAAATATTCAAGCTCCTGCCATTTCATCATTATAGCTCCTTGTAGCTCAAGATACAATTCTAGTAAAAATAAATTCTGTGGCCTTTGCATGGTCTTTGGTTTTACTGTAGGCTTCCTGAGTTAATGTGGGGGCTGCTCTGAAGGACTTCAGCTCACTCTCTCCGAACCAACAGAAGCTTTCTCTGTGTCTTTTCTGAACTATATGATTTCAAGTGAGGTTAGTGAGCATTAGTTATATCAGTAGGTGGACTATATGGGGCCTGAATTTCAATGCCTGAATCCCTGTCGTTTTAAGGTTGATAGTGACTCAGGAGAGTTACAAACAGGTAGATAGCATCAAGGGGCTGATCATTAACATTTTCATAAAAGCTGAGAGGGTGGGTGGAGAGGTCAGCAGTGATCTAGAGCCCAGAAGACCTGAGGACATCACCAACTTACAGGGCCTGAATTGCTCTCACTTAAACTCACATCAGTGGAAAAGATGGGAAGACTTTAAATGAACAGATTGAGCTGATTCAACAAGATTGTGTGACCTTTCAACCAAGTTCAGCCTGAGGAGATAATAAAGACACAATCGAACCCAAACGGGAGGGCCTGGTTGTTTTAATAATAACTCACAGAGAAGGAAATTTCTTTGAAATTCAAGTCTGCTTAGGCTCCTAAAAAATAGGTCTTGAAGCAGACATTTAAAAATTCTTTAAAATTATGTATGTACTTACATTTCATATATGCCTGTACATGCATTTATATATATACACACACATAAACAGGTAAAATATATATATTATGAGTGCTATACATGATGTATATATTGTAATATATAAATATATATAACATATATAATAGATTATATATATAGATCACAACAAATTAGTCCTGTGATCAGTAAATGCATGGTGAGTGATTGCCACGAATAGACAAGCTTAGTAAGAGTAATGTTCTTCTCTTGAATTTCTTACTGTTGATGAATATTTGTTAATCGTCTGAAGTGGGCTGAAATTTCAGGACAAAGGGTAATAACTGGGACAACCAGGGAATTGGGAATCTGGGGAAGGATAAGGAAGGATAAGTCTCCCACAGCCAGTCACTGGCATATTCATTCTTGTCTGCCCAGCTGGGTTGCTTGTGGAGCAGCCACTCTGCCAGTCTCTGTTCTAAGCACTCGACATACACCTTCTCATGGAATCCTCACCACAAGAACCACAAGATACAAGTACCTCATTTTCAGAACTGAAGGCTTGGGTTAAGTAGCTTTGCTCAGTTAGGTAACCAAGAGGTGGCAGAGGTAGGATTTGACCGTCATTTGACTGACTCCTGATGCCTGCATTAATAACTACCAGTAAGGATAATTTTGATGATAGGCAACAGCAGATTCCTCTCTAATACAAGGGAGAAACATCACCATTCAGGACAGTTTGGGCTGCAATTAAAGGTATATACAGGTATAAACAACCCCGGCAGTTTTAAGAACCATAGAATATTCATCCACCATACAAAGATGCTTCCAAATCACACACCTGAGATAAGACCTTTTGGTTATCAGCTCTCCACTGGGTAGAAGACAGAATCATTTGGGGAATGAGCATGACTTGGGAGCTCGTTAAACTTGTGATCAAATCCCAGTCTTGCCATTTATATTTGCAGCCTTGGAAAGTGACTTAACCTGACTGAGTTTCAGTTTCTGAAGCTCTAAAATGGTGACAGCAGTACCTACCTTGCAGGGGTAGTCTGAGTACTGGAGAGAAACAGCAAGCAGCACGTGATCAGTACTCAATGGACAGCAGCTATGATTATTAATAACACCAATTATGCATATTTGTTGGACATTGCACTTAGAGAAAACAGTTCACTGGACAAAATAGTCAGACCTAGACCCACGGGTGGACAGTACAGAGTTTCCTGTGAAAACGGCCTTGCTTTTGCTGAACAGGGGCGCGGAGGCTTAATGGAGGAACACACGGTATCCCCCATCCAAATTTTAAGGTGGTTGATCCACAGAACTTTGAATGGTTAAACTTTAATAGCCAACTGTTTGTTTTGTTTTGTTTTGTTTTGTTTTTGAGACGGAGTCTCACTCTGTCACCCAAGCTGGAGTGCAGTGGCGTGATCTCCGCTCACTGCAAGCTCCGCCTCCCAGGTTCCTGAGTAGCTGGGACTACAGGCACCTGCCACCACGCCTGGCTAATTTTTTGTAGTTTTAGCAGAGATGGGGTTTCACCGTGTTAGCCAGTATGGTCTCGATCTTCTGACCTCGTGATCTGCCCGCCTCAGCCTCCCAAAGTGCTGGGATTACAGGCGTGAGCCACCACGCCCGGCCGCCAATATTTAACACTTACTTTGTGCCAGGCACTTTTCAAAATGTTTTACATGTATTAGTCTTTTAACCATTTAATTATCACAATAACACCATTAGGTAGATAACTATTTTGGCCTCATTTTACAGTTGAAGAAGCAGACACAGAGTATTTAGATGTGTTACCCAAAGTCACAGGCCTTAAGTGGCAGAGCTGGAATTTAAATTCTGGCGGTCCAGCGCCAAAG
Source organism: Chlorocebus sabaeus (assembly GCF_047675955.1). NCBI lineage: Eukaryota > Metazoa > Chordata > Mammalia > Primates > Cercopithecidae > Chlorocebus > Chlorocebus sabaeus. The sequence goes on along the minus strand of NC_132926.1, from coordinate 72,012,068 downwards.
ACCTGGCACAGCTGGGGGCAATACTCGGCATTTACAGCCCTGCAGGTTTTGCCATTGTGATAGAGTTTGTGTGCAAAGCAAAATGGCAGCTAGTGGAAGGAGTTCCTCCACCCCAGCAATCCAAAGGCTTGCTACCCAGAGTTAAAGACATGCTTCTTCTCAGGATGGTGTCACTAGCATCTAATTTTAGAGCCGTTAGGTAGCAGCAGGGATTCTAATCAATATTTACTGAAATCAAATTAAATGCACTTTTTAACGTCTTGGAAATATACTTGCCTTAGTGACATGCTAAGTGGGTACAATGTCAAAGGCAAGATCACAAATGACAACATATTTATCAGCCATACACAGGCCAGCTTTTGTGATGTTGTTTTTATGGGAAATCGTGTGTTTTGTTGTTTGATTTATGTAAACTCCAACTTCTTTTATGCTCTAAATTTTTCTTGTTTCCCTTTCACAAATTTATCTTGTTTGTAGTACAGAGTGTTCTATGGTCCGAATGTTTGTGTTCCCCTAACATTCATGTGTTGAAACCTAACCACCAAGGTGAAAGTGTTAGGAGGTGGGAGAGGTGATTAGGTCTTGGGGGTGGAGCCCTCATAGATGGGATTAATGTCCTTACAAAAGAAGCTAGAGAGACAATCCTCACTCTTTCCACCATGTGAAGACATGTGTGGTGAGGGCCAGAAAGCAGATCCTCACCAGAAACCAAATCTGCTAACACCTTGATCTTGGACTTCCCAGCTTCCCAAACTGTGAGAAAGAAATTTATATTGTTTATAAGCTACCCAGCGTATGGTATTTCATTATAGCAGCCTGAACAGACTAAGACAAGTGTATTTGGGGCTTAAATGAATGTGGTAGCCAAAGACATTTTAGGCCCTAGGAGTTCTGAAATATTTGAATGCTTTTCAGCTAGACATAAGGAAACAAATAGCAAGGTAGTAAGGAGCACTTACGGGAACGCACAGCTGCTCAATTTTAATCTGCCCGTTCTCATTTATAACATAGACCTAGAGAGCTGTAGTTTTACTTTTTAGCGCCACAGAGAGTGGTTGGGTCCTAGATTTTTATTCTTGACTACAGAAAGCATTGGCATAATCATTTCTACCAAATAGGTGGGTGATTTGTGATCTGGATGACACAACACCAATATTCTGTTGTGTAGTTATCATCAGTAACATGTCCAGGAAACTGCACGAGTTTGGGCAACACCATATTTTATTAGACAAATCTGAATCTGCAGAGCTTTATTCACTTGGATTTCACAATTGAACTTATGATTGCTGGACCTGGCTTTGCCCACTGGGGAGAAGGCCTTACTAAATGTACAGATAAGTCTAGGCTTGGACAAAATGCAGACGTTGGTGAACTTTTCAGTGTGGGCTCTTCCCAAGTAGCATCTCCTTTTCCTACCATGATGATGTCCATGGTGAACCATGCCTGTGCCTTCATCTTCTTTCTCTCCTTCTCCGAGTAAACTTGGGACTTGAGAAATAATTTGATAAAATCACTTACAGTAATAGGTCATTGATAAGGTTCAATTATTTTTTACTATATTCTGGGATATTTGCATTTTAATAGAACTTCAGTTTTTCTGCAAAGGGCTAAATATAATCTTGAGGTAAGGAATTGGTCAAGCAAGTGTATTTTTGGAATTGAATACTTCTTTTTAGTACCCACAAACACATAAATGGTCATTTTTGCTGCATACCTAAAGGCTTGCTCTTGCATATAAAATACATATCTTTTAAAGAAATACATAGCTTGCTGAGAAAAAAAAAAGCTGTATACCAAGTCTCTTTGTTAAATATTAAAGGCAAATAATGAGAATAATTGTAAATGATTCTAACAGTGTGTCAACAAGGTTTGATAATACAGGTGCTTATAAAAATTAGCAAAAGTTATTTTATGTATAAACTTGATATTAAAATAAACATTTCCATAATTTGAATTTTGCACTACTTGTGAGTATAATAATATAGCTATGAGGCCATAGAGATTAGTGTTTTCAAAGTATGTTCTCTGTATTAGCAACTTCAGCATCACCTGGGAACTTGTTGGAAACACAAATTCTTGGGCTCTACCTGAGAGCTACCAAATCAGAGACTTTGGAGGTGGGCCCAGCAATCTGTGTTTTAACAAGCTCTCCAGGTAGTTCCAATGCACACTAAAGTTTAAGAACTGTGCTTGTAGATGATTATGTTTGAATTCATCCTAATTCACAGATGAGTAAATTAAGGCTCAGAAAGATTAAGAGGTCGAGCTGAGCTGCTGATTTTTAGTAGTGTTCTTTCAACTGTTCTCAGATAAGTCCTCTCAGCTAATCAGTCTGAATGAGAGAGGTTTGGTGAAGAATCTTTGATTGACAGGACTGTCAAATCTCTTCCTGATTGTGTGGTTTTACCCTTGTAAAGCCCTGAGGGTGAGACTCCAACAACTTCAATCTCTCAGAGCCTCTTAGGGATCAGGCTGCTCCATATTCGCTCTCTTTAAAAAGATCAGCACTCATTTTCCTTTAAAGTTAGAGTTAGTCTGCCTGAGTTGCATACAAATAAGATGAATGAATTCATTACCAAAAGCTAGATTAAGTTTTGCAGCTGTTCTGCCTGGGGATCTAGTAGAGAGAGGGGCCAGCACAACTGAAAATCCTTTACTGATCAAGGCAGTCTGAAAATGCAATCTTTTGTGGTAAGTAGCATTCAGAAATACCAAAATGAAGTGAAAAATTAAAATGACTTTTGCCTAAACATGTGGGAAATGGGGAAATCCTAGGGTGCCACCAAACATGTATCAGAGCTGTGGAAAGTGGATGCTGTCTTTTCTTCCGGCTCACCACAAGAGGAGTGCAACTCAGGAATATAAGGATGATAATTTGCATTCAAAATTTCAAAGTGGCTTTACACATTTTAGAAAAAAATATAGATGTTTGCCACTTTACAAGCTCACTTATCCAGTTATCTCTAATTCACAACCTCTGAACTAGGCAATGTCCAGGAACTGATTTCTTCTTACCTGGTATCCTAGTATAAGGAATGCCAACATGTACATTTATCCATCTTTCCTTCATGAATGATGCAATTTATCACTCCAATACTTTAAGATTACTTCTACATTCTAGGACTATTCTGGGATTGTTTTCTCTTTCCTTTCTTGCCTTTTATTCTTTTTTTTTTTTTTTTTTTGAGACGGAGTCTCGCTTTGTAGCCCAGGCTGGAGTACAGTGGCGTGATTTCGGCTCACTGCAAGCTCTGCATCCTGGGTTCACACCATTCTCCTGCCTCAGCCTCCCAAGTAGTGGGGACTACAGGCGCCCACCACCACGCCCGGCTAATTTTTTGTATTTTTAGTAGAGACGGGGTTTCACCCGATTAGCCAGGATGGTCTCGATCTCCTGACCTCGTGATCCACCTGCCTCGGCCTCCTCTTGCCTTTTATTCTTGATTGAATGAGTAATTTTAGTCTTTCATTCCTCCCTCTTCTACTTTGAAAACTGCACGTATTCTTTATGTGTTTATTCTAGGGATTTTTATCTAATAATGCTTAAATTATCAAAGCCTAAGTTTAATCAAAACCTTGCTCTTCCTCTCAACTGGAAAGATGGTCACTCATTGGTTTTATGAAAGCTGCCCATAAATGTAACAGGCAAATGTAGGTTTACAATAAAGTCTTGTCTATAAAAAAAATAACGTAAGTTCTTTTCAAACTTTAATTCCATTTATTACCCTCTTGACTTACGCTATTGTGTTATATTTTCAATTCTACTAAAAAACTGACATTATTATTACTCTTTTATACAATCAATATTCATGAATATAAGCTCAGTTTATTCCTTCCAACATCTCAAGTTTTACATCTGAAATTACTTTCCTTCTGCCTGAAGTACCGCCTTTAAATTAGTGCTGGTAAAGAACTCCCTTAGGTCTATAAATGTCTTTATTTTTACTCTATTCCTGAAAGATATTTTACTGAATATAGACTTCTAGATTGGCAGTCATTTTCTTTAGAACTTTGAAGGCTTTTTCCATTATTATTAGGATTCTGTGGAGATATTGAGAAGTCAGCTGTCTAACATTCCTTTATGTGTGATCTGTCTTTTCTTTTTTCTGGCTTCTTTCAGATTTTCTCTTTGTTGTTGATTTGCACCAATTTTACTATAATGTATTTTATCTGAGATTTCTTTTAATTTATCTGACTTGGGATATGCTTGGTCTTCTTGAATCTCTGGATTGCTGTCTTTGATCAGTTCTTAAAAATTCTTAGATATCATCTTTTCAAATATTGTCTCTAAGTCACTCTTTTGTTTTGGTACTTCAATTTTTGATTTTGTCATTACATTTTCCACATTTCTTATTCTTTCCTGTATTTCATACCTTTTATTTCCCTCTTCTCTTCATGCTGCATTTAGATCATTTAGCCTGGTTTATCTTCTTAGCATATAATAGACATTCAGTAAATTTTTGTTGAATTAAATGCAATATTGAAGTTTTAAAAAATGTTATTATTATATGAAACTAGTGTTTTATAAGACATATAATTTGAAAAGCCTGATCTGATACAATGCCTTCAATTTTCTGTTGCACAAACTAAGGTCTAAAGTTAACTGACCTGATCAAGACCATAGAACTAAATAGTGTCATATCTGGCCCTAGAATTCAGATCTTACCCTAAGTTCATTGTTCTTTGCAATTCACCACACAATTTCTCATTCTAATACAACGTATTACAATATAAGTGATGACCATATGAGTGAGAGATATCCATTATTTTTCCTTGTGAGAAGTTATATTACTATTTGAGAAGTAACATCTATCTTCTATTGATGATCAATGAGAAGAAATAAATTTGGAAGCAAGGTAGGCAAGGGCAGTGAGTGGTCTAAGAAGTAACTAAGAAAGGCTTTGATAGCCTTCAATAAGATAATGACTTACTAGCTGAAGAGTCTTTAGGCAAATTTTCATCTTCTCATTCATTCATTTCATAAAAGCTTCTCATATGTGTATTAGGTCAAAGTAGTAATTTACAATAAAATCTTGGCTGTAATGAAGTGACAGAGAATGTTTAGAGAATGGTAAGTAAGGACTTATGCCAATTCCTGAATAATTAGCCCTAAGGTACAAGTCCAGTAGTTTTCTGGAAATAGACTCTTCCACATAAATAAGAGCAAACCCAAAATTTGTTAAACAAACTCTGTAAATGCCAGTGTGGGGAGACATGAGTGATGGGGGAACCTAGAAACATAGAGAAAAGGCAAGATAAACTTGAACACCTGTAACAAAAATGGTGTGTGGAAGTGGGGAGAGGGTGTACAAATGAATTCTTATTAGTTATTAAGAAAATCCACATAATACTAGTGTTTACATAGGGATAAATCAATGTAATAGCCTAACAGCCTTTTAGGAAAATTTGGATTAAATCAAGTAAGTGACTTAGATTACAGTTTTGGGATATTTTGTATCCTTTTGGCTATTTGGACACATTTTTGAGAATAATGTTTACTCATATACTCAGTTTTCACTACTTGTGTTAGTTCTCAATACTAACTATGGGATAATTTAAAAATAAAAGAAAAAAAGCTCTATTAACTTCATGCACTCACTTTCTTCTACCATAAGTTCTCTGGCTTTAAAACGTAATCATTTTCATATATCTGTCCAGTTCCTCCCAATTGCCCTGTATAGTACATTGCTTCATCAAAACACAATGCATAGCTATGTAATGATAACAAGAGGCAAAAAACTACTTCCCTTCTTGTTCTTCTCTCCTGATAGCTTTGAAACAATAACTATTTTTGTAATTGTTATCCTTCCTCCCTGTCAGGCAAATTCATCAGTCCCAAGCTTTCGTGTGACATGACCCTAAAATTAACTGTCCAGAGAGAAGATACTTTCCCCACTTATAGAGCAAACAAAAATGACCAATGGCAGGGGATGCTGGTGAAGGCAGCATCCAAAACTGGCCTTGTCTACAGATACCCTGGCCAGGTGCTTCCTGCCTTTACCCTCAAGGGACAAAGCAAAGGATTCAGACCAATATATTTCCTCCTTCCTTTCATTGCAGTGAATAACACCATCCTAATCACAAAATGGTGAGATCTGACATGTTTTTGAAGATCCAACATGTTATTCTTAGTTCACATTAAAACCATCTGTCCACTTCTCTTGCTTGTTTGTCATGAGCCTGAAAAACCAATTATAATATCTACTAATACTTAAAAACCATAGAATATTATTGATAACAAATGGGAAAGAAGGACACTTAGTTGAATATAGTCTCCATCCTTAACAGTGCAAAATGAAAGACAGCATTGAAAATTTGTTTAATTTTTATCAGCATAGAAAGTCAAACAAGAGCATCCATCCCTTAGTGTGTATTTTTTTCTTCCCCCTCCATTTTGTTTTGGTTATTTGGTTCGAATTAAATCTGTTTTGTGGCTTGAAACTGATTAGGATATTTTTGTCTTGAATTTTCCTACTTGGTTTGCTTACAACATAATTGATGTGCACTAAGAAGTGATTATTTGCCCAAACCATTTATCCGAAAACTTTTCTAAATATAGAGTTTAATCTGGGAGCAGTTTTGAAATTAGCAACTTAGAAAGACCCATTTTTCAGACAACCTAGCATCTTTGGGTTGGTCATTTGACTTTATTTACTTTTTAATATATAATTTAGAACTAATATCTTTCTGAAACAATGAATAAAGTTTCTTACAAAATATAAAATTAGCTAATATATTCAACAATTCAGTTATTCAATTATCTACCCATCCATCCCTCCATCTATTCATCCAAGCAACAAGCCATCCTATTAGCAGATATTTATCACTAACATGCTAGGCACTGGGGATAAAGCAGAAAGCAAAACAGAAAGTAAGTCTGATTTCATGGAGCTTAAATTCCAGCAAGGGAAAACAAATGGTTAATCAATAATTAACCCATGGCCTGGCGCGGGGGCTCACGCTTATAATCCCAGCACTTTGGGAGGCCGAGGCGGGCGGATCACGAGGTCAGGAGATCGAGACCATCCTGGCCAACACGGTGAAACCCCGTCTCTATTAAATACACAAAAAATTAGCCGGACGAGGTGGCGGGCGCCTGTAGTCCCAGCTACTCGGGAGGCTGAGGCAGGAGAATGCCGTGAACCCGGGAGGCTGAGCTTGCAGTGAGCCGAGATGGTGCCACTGCACTCCAGCCCGGGCGAGAGAGCGAGACTCCGTCTCAAAAAAAAAAAAAAAAAAATATATATATATATATATATATATATATATAAATAATATAATTAACACATACAGTATGTCAGATAGCCATAGGTGTTATGGAGCAAAATTAAGTAGAGTGGGGGCTACGGAGTTGTGATTTAAAATTGAGGAGGCAGGAAAGCCTTCACAAAGAAGGTGGAATTTGAGCAAAGACCTAAAGAGGGTAAGGGAGTAGGCCATGCAAATATCTGGAAGCAAAGCGTTTCAACGAGCATAGAGTACATGCAAATGTCCTGAGGCAGGAATGTGCCTGACATATTCACGGAAAAGCCAGGAAGCCAGTATGGCTGGAGTGGTGTGAGGAAGGGCACAGTGGTAGAAGATGAAATCAAAGTATTCATGGGGATAATGGCACTGGGCGTTGTGAACCGCTGAAAGGACTTATATCCTGGATGAGATTGGGAACCACAGAAGATTTGGGGCAGAGGAGTAAGATGATATGACCCAGGTTGTGGCTTCTGGGTTGAGAAAATGCTGTATTGAAGTAGGAAGGAAGCGGGTAAAGGTGGAAGCAGAGAGGCTAGCTAGGAGACTATTACCGTTATCTTGGACCAGGGTGGCCACAATAAAGTGGTGAGAAGTGGCAAATGCTGATTTGTTTATAGGGTAGAGCCAGGTAGATTTTCTAACTATTTAGAAAGGAAAGAGTAGAGAAATGAAGGATGATTACAGGATTTGGCCTGAGGAATTTTATCAACAGAGCTGAAATGGAGGGATGGGGTTGACTGTGGAAAGGCCAGTTTTATAGGGAAGATATAGAAGTGGATGTTGGACTGATGAGTTTGAGATGCATATATCTCATGCACTGAACGCCTAACTAGGGGCCAGACCACGATGAATCCTTGGAGGTGGGTAGGTGATGTGCAGAGACGACTGAATGGCCAGCCAGCTTACTCCTGTGAGTAAGCTTACTTCTGTGAGTGCTTACTCCTCAAGAAGGAAATAGGTGTGAAGATAGGTAGCCACAACAGGAAGCAGAACAGTCTAGACTTCAGGAACACAGTGTTGCTTCTACCCAGAACATTCCTTTGGGATTGAAATAAATGGCCCTCTATATGGTTCAAACTCTTAATCACTTACTCAGCCTTCAGACTTGGCATAATCAATCTCACACCTCATCTGATTACAAGCACTTTCTTGTTACCTTTAGCAATAAGACTGGAAGAGACCTTTATTGCCCTGCATACACTTGCAAAACACACTGTGATGGGTATGTGATTATATACCTCTTCGAAAAAAGTCTCAAGTGAAATCGAATCCTTCTGCTGATATCTCTGACCTTCACCTATTTTTTTCTATATACTTTTGCCCAATCTTTGCTTGAGGCTGGGAATTGTGCAGGTTAATGTGTGTCTTCACTAGCATGCTGACACAAATAAGTCATGTTGCCCCTATGCACAATTATGCAGTGATTTGATAAGCAGCCCCATGAGTTTTCAGAACAGTGTCTTGACCAAGATTGATTTTGTATGAAATTAAGCAGTATGACAAATAATTGTTAAGGCAATTTATAGTCAATATCTAAGACTAAATAAGCACCTATAATAATTGAAATAATTGTGCTGGGGTAGTAAATTATACCACAAAGCACAAAGAAAAATTATTTTTCTTTTTTCAATATTTTTTATTATTTAAAAATATATAGGAAAAAACCACAATCATAGTTCTATGTTGGATTAATATAGTGGGCCTGAATGTTTGATTTTTTTTTATCTGTCATTTAAACTACATTGCAAAGCTAGTATACAACATTTTTGTCATTTTTTCTTCCTTACTGCTATGCCTGTAGTTCAAGTGAGCTGACGATAGGGGCAAGTGAGTACCTTGTCCTAACAGACATGGACATGAACTAAAGCCACTCAGTTGGGCTTCTTTGGGTCCCTAACTCAGCTCAGTTTTTTTCTGGGAAGAGCCTTAGATACACACAGGGAAAAGGATGCTAGCAGGGTAATTCCTCAGAAAGATGAAAAATTGGCCCCCAAAACAAAGGTTGGATGATATTGATTGGGATGCAATGGAATGATACTCCTTTGGGAGAGAGGTTTAGCAGACATTCTTTTTGATCAACAATTTCATTTCCTGGAACCTCCAGAAAGAAGGTTAGGAGTAAAACTTGGGCAAGAGAGGGAAAAAAATTGTATCTTTTTAGTTTGCTGGGGATCTTTTGTCCTGAGGGTTCTGGGGTTTAGGGAGTGTGTTAGGGAGTGTTAGGGAGCCTGTGTGTGTATGGGTCTATGCTTGTGTATGTGTCTATACTTGTGTATGTGCCTGCATAATGCTTAGAAAACAACGTTGGCTTTGTTGACTCAAGGTACCAGGATGGAGTACACTGAAGAGAGAGAGAAATCAGCGTGCTGACCACCTCAGCCTTGCTCCAGGCTCACATAGAGTGAACAACTGCTGTTTGTTTCCATACAGCACCCCTTCCCTCTTTTTTTTTATTAACAGCACCCACTCACTTCCCCTGAGGAACTGCTCTTTCACTCTGTGATTTTGCAAGAGTTGTCAATCATAGACCCTTACCTCTCTGGTATAATGAGTGGGACTGTGAACCACGCTCATATAATTAAGGTTCTTCCCTGAAGTTGGGAGTTCTCTATTTTTGTTTGGACTGTTAGCTGCAAAAATATGACATCAAAGCAACCACCTCCCTGACAATGTGGAGTAGAGCTAAGAGAATGAAGTCACCAAAAACCAGAGGTTGAGCTGAAAAATGTGTAGAAGTAGAGTAGATGAGATCTGGAACGAGTGGAAACCGGAGAAGGTGAGTGTGGTTACCTTGTTTAAGTCTCATGATCCATTCATCCTGGGGACACACTCTTCCTTCCTCTCCATGCTTTGGTTCTGTGATCCAGTAAATCACCTTTCCAATTTTTTTAAAGCTCAAAATTGTTTAAAATTTGTTTCTGTTATTTTCAGCCAGATAATACAGATTATAATAAGGGAATGCGTATTTTCTTCTTGAAGTCATAGTCCATATTTCCAATAGGACAGGTAAAAGAGAGAGATTGTGCATATGGTTAGAGGTTTTCTGTGCCTTTCCCTCCCTCCTTCCCTCCCTCCCTCCCTCCCTTCCTCCCTCCCTTCTTCCCTCCCTCCCTCCCTTCCTTCCTTCCTCCCTTCCTTTCTTCCTCCTTCCTCTCTCCTGCAACTGAGAATAAGAAGATGGAAGAGGATTCAGAGCCCTACACTACAAGAGGAGAAATGGTAATCAACTGAGTTAATAATGAAATTTACTGGAATTACTAATAACCGTTTAAAGTATAATGTTCAATTTAAGTGTAGATTTAATAAAGTAAAAATAGATGGGAGAGGAAGAGAGCTCACATTTAACTGTGCCTATTGTATCTTCGACTCATGTTAGGTGCTTTATATCCATTACCTTGTTTAGTTGTTTATGAAAGCCTTATAATGCAAATGCATAAATTGCGTGTACCTTATGACCTAGCTTAAGCAAAAAGACTTATTGACTCACATAATTGAAATGGTCCAAGACTGAAACTGTTTTTAGAAGGAACTTAATTCAGTACAAAAGTAATGCTATCAGAATCCATTTCTGAGTGAGAATCTTTGTGTTGCATAACTCTTGATATATAGAAAACCAGCTGAGTGGTGTTTCCTTGGGTCCTGCAGCCTCTTCTGCTTTTTATTTTTTTGTGATACTTCCCTTATTCTCAAACTTGCTAGTGGAGCCTGGAACTTAAGAATTATATAATTATAGCACTTATTAAGAGAGTCTGTTTCCAGGATAGTGAAGCCAAAATTGAGTTTTATCAATTCTATGCAATTGTGAAAACAGCTAAAGAGTATAGTTCTTGAAGTCAGATCACGCTGGCTTTAAATTCTGGCCCTGCCATTTACTGGCTGTGTGAGTTTAGGTATGTCCTTGGCTTCTCTGAACTTCAGGGATGGTCTGTACATTCCTGCTAAAATTTGGTACAGAAATTTGCTAGTGGAAATGGAAATTATATAACCTAATTTGCTTCCTATGTTTTTCAGAGAGACAAGAAGCCAATACTTCAGTTCAGGAACTGCAATATATTTAATTCAGAAAACATAGTGTCTTAATTCTTCTGCTGAACTCAGATGGAGTACTTTTTTTTCTTTCTTCATCTTTAAATTACCTTTGGGATTTACAGTTAGTGGTAGCCGGACTACAATCTTATTGAAAGGGAAATGTTATGGTCACAGGACTTTTGTTTGAGACTTTCCTCTGATGGTCTTTTTTCAAGTAGAAAGAGGTTTCATGGAGTTTTTATTAATTAATTTCAAACTTTTCTCCTTTCATAACAGTCTTCAATTTTTTGTGTAATTAAAGCTCTTATGAAAAGTTGTAATATTGATTTCCATTGTGCTCAAGTTTCATTTTAAAGATCACTGCCTTTTTCTCCCCTGACAGATTTTAACTTCCTTAAGTATACATAAATAGTAACTATGCATTAAAACCCAGACTCATATTTAGCCTGTGTGAAATTATATACATGAAAGGATGTTTACTATCTCCTTGCCCTTCCAACCTCTCTAATCTTCACCTCCTGCCCCATAGACATTTTTCCCTGTCCTAACCTGACACAGGATATCTTTGATGCTCATAATCTGACTGGGCAAGTGTCATAATAGGTAGAAATACTTCTTTTGATATGACTATCAAAAAGAGATATTTAGCACAAACACATATGCTCTTAGAATCCACTTCTGGAAAATTTAGAGGCAGTTTAGAATTTGTCATCACTGACTGCTTTGAACTGAGTTTGAGTTATGTGAACACACCCTTATCAACAGGGCTGAAATGCCCTAAACACACTGTGGAACTGAAAACTTGCAGAAAATTTATGAAGTTCAGAGATGAAGACAGTTTCTGCCCTCTGAGACATCCTAGTGCACAAACTCCTCTGAGAATCCAGTCCTATGAGCTTGAAAGATTATCTTTTTTAGTCAGAAGTAAGATGTAATCATATAAAAGGGGGAACCCTTTAGACACCATCCCTCCCTTTTGATAGAATTCTTCACTGATTCCTATATTGCACAACTTTGAAACCACACACAGACCACTGTGGGAAACAGGAGTGGCTTCTTGTAAGAAGTGGTAGGTGCTTGATGTTAGATTTTGAGAAAGCTTAGAGGTGCCATGAGAGATGTCCCCAAATATTTAGTGGGTTGGCAGGTGAAGCATGTTCCCAAGGATTGAATTGGAAGCAGGATCATCAGATGGCAGATTTCACAGGGGAGCATAATTGGACTCAGTTTAATGAGAAATTTCCTAAGAATTGTAGGTGCTCAACAAAGGAACAGGTTTCTCTGAGGTGTTCAAGTGAGGGCTGTAGAATATTATTCAGGTTACAGAGTAAGAGATTTAACCTCAAGCCCCAATTCCTGAAGTTCTTGGGCTCTCCAAATGCCCTAAAAATAAGGAAGCATGCATAGTTACTTGGTCCTGTTGAACACACTGAGATTCTGCATTGTTAAGGGAGTCTTTCATCCTGCCCCAGTCCCAGAACCACCTCCACGCATTTTTAATTTTCTAGAGTAGAGTATAAACACTCGAAAGGGAATGGGGGACTTGTAGGAAGGAAACATAAATGAGCAAAGTGGGCTGGATGGGAACTGGGGCGAAAGAGCCAAAACTTGTTTAAAAGTGCATGCACCTACAGCTTCTCTTTGCCATGTGGAAAATGAAACCTAATATTGCCAGATCTACTGGTTTCAGGGAAAGAGGAAATTGATCTTTTAGATGGGAAAGCCCTTGAGTTTTCAAATGTTGGCAACTAAAAGCATTTAAGAACACATGTGAGACCAGGGGTGGGAGAATTCAAACAAAACTGATCTGCAAATCAAATTCAGCCCTCAGGCCACCTCCTTGTGACATCTGGAATGAGCAGAGAGATAAGAAAATTAATGAATAAATAACTACCTGGTCACAGATGAGAACACAGATGAAAATTCATGATTTCTGAGTCATGTATCACTAACTTTGTCGTGACTTGTGCCATGTAATGACTCAGTCATGGGGCTTGGGTCTACTAAACGTATTTGCTGTCCTCACAGCAGTATCACACAGGTATCTCAAGAGGCAATATTCTAGAAACACGCTATAGTCTGAGTTCTTCTGAATACCATTGTCAATAATGTGCAATATTGGAGGTGTAATGGGATAGTGGAGTTGGAGAGACCTGAGTAGTATCCCAGTGTCCCACTCACCAGCAGGTGACCTTGGGACAGTCAGTTGACGTGCCTACATCTTAGGTTCTGGGTTTGGAAAATGGGGAAACTGATAACTGTTTCATAAGGTGGTTATGGGTTTGAGTAGAAGGAGGTATAAGAAGGACCCAGCAGAGGGCTGGGCACAAAGCTGGAACTCAAGGAAATTACTTCCCTAGATCCTTCTCCAGACTCTCTACCTCACTCATTAAAAATGACTTTTGTTCACGAGTAAAAAGAATACTCTAAGTTTATTCAGGACAAACAAATAAATGAATAAAACACGCAAACAACAACAAACATAACCAATATAACTGACAGCCTCCAATGCATAGTACAAGATGTGCAAAAGAGTACTTAGTGCCTGTGAAAAGTGACAGATTGAGAAGGGGCTTTTGTTTGTGATATTTGTGTGCCATGAGCCTTGCACTCCCCTAGGATATAAAGTCCCAGAGTCAGAAGTCCCAGGTTTGTCCAGTGCCAAGTGCCTTCTTAGAGTGAGTACACTTAAAATCCCTTGGCTTCACATTGGTTGGTGTGTGTCCAACCACAAGAAACACAAATCACAGGGATGCTGCCCATCAGAGGACACTCTGCATTTGATACTTCATATCCTGCCATTCCATGAGATGCTCCTAACATCGCAGAGAAAGGCTGCATGTGGAGTTTAGCTAGTTGGGGATTACATCTGCTCACAAGCATCTCTATTTGAAACTGTGAAAGAAGGAAATTTCATTACAGTAGAAATTTCATTTGGGGCCCTTTGGGGCCCACATTGTCATGCTTTGTGTTTCGCAGGCCTATGCCACCCTGCCCAGCTGTTACTGAGCATTCTTTGCTGAACTTCCATCTTCTTGTCTATAGACAATGTCCAGAACTGCATGCTTTTTCTTTCTAGTCCAAGATGAGTCAGCCAGGCACCTGTTGGTTAGAATTTCATCTTGAGTGGCTCAGAATCCAGGTGCTTACAGGGTTACCATTGAGAACACATCACTTTCTGGGACACTTTGAGGAATTGTTTTGTGCAATCAGTTTCCTATCAACGGTCTGTGAAGATATTTGAAAATTATTTAAGATACACTTATCCTCTTTTCTTCATTGCACTGACCACCTTTTAAATACGATCCTAAAATTCAATACTGCATTGAACAAATGATCTCAGGAAGTGACAATGATGCTAGTGGAATCTGCTTTCTTCCCTCTGTACTCAGAGAAAAATGGGTGCTGTTTCACACCCACTTACAGGAGTCATGACTGGGTTCCATTGCACACCATATAACCTACAACAGGTGTGGCTACAAACACAGATCACTGTTTCCACCACAAAAAGAACTATACCAATCAACATTTATTCTGCAATTTATGGGGAAATGAATGCTCATTGTTCAGAAGCCAGGAAGAGGTGGAAAAAGAAGATTTAATTACTTTTCTTTCATAAAATTAGAACAGCCTTTATGGAGAAAGTGTGTATATATACTTTAAAATAAAGAAAGTAAGTATTGTCATAAACTTTTAAAAAGTTAGAAAGTGGAAAGAAAATGTTGACATAGTCATCACTCAGTACACATCATTCACCCTCTCACCTCCCAGAGCTAAGAGAGACTCAGCCTCTGGATACTTATGGAGCTCCAGAAAGCAGGATTCCAGAGCTAGCACTCAGGCTTTCGATTTGGAAAGTTGCTTAAAATCTAGTGGGATCAAAGCTCCCTTAATATGACAATGTAAGGTCTTCTGCTCCTGATATGACGCTTTCTGGGTTATCTGAAGAGGCAATACTCTGGTTGGGATTCAGACTTCTACTGACTGAGGTCTGGTAAATTGATCCTACTGCAAGTCTGACAGCACCCATTAATATAAAGCAAGGCCTAGTCACCTTTTTTAGGTAAAAGTGTTATTCAATAGATTCTTGACTCTTTCCTCTTTATGGTGTTATTTTCATACAAATTTCATGTCACATTTATACTTGATCCCTCTTTAATTTTCCCCATTATATCAAAAAATTTCAAACGTTTCTCTTACTTGTTTAATTAATTCCTTTATTTCAATGATATTTCTTTTACTTCAAAGATTGTTCACCATTTTGGCATTAGTCTTTATATGTATAAGAACCTTATGTCCATGGGGAACAATGATCTATATCCAAATGTCTTCTCATGTTTTTAATTTCTTTATAAGACTATAAGAGAGGAAAGAAAATAGTCAAATTTGACATTGTCTTTTCTCCCTCCAAACAAAGCAGAATCCATTTCCTAGGTCTACAAACCCACTTCTCCTTTGTTTTTTCCCAGGTTCAATGAATAGCAACCACGAGTCACCAAGTTACCCCAGATAGAATCACCCAAGCTTGACACTTCTCACTTATTCTCCAGATCCAATGCGTACCCAAGTACCGCACTATACACATTCCCGAGGATCTCATATCCACCCTCACTGCTGCCACTGCTCCAATTTACTCATTCTACTTCAGTTGCCTCCTGCTTCTGATCTCATCTCCATTCATTCAATAAGTATTTATGAGATTGTACTGTGAACTGTGTTGGGTATACATTATGTTGAGTAAGACCAACATGGTCAGTACCCTAATTAACTTTATAGTGTTGTAGGAGAGAGAAATGTGAATCAAATGGTCACAAAACAGAATCTCAGCTGCTATACTAAATTTTCCAAAATGCAAATCTCTTCTTAGTGCTTGATATCCCTTGGTATCTTCTCATTTTCTTTAGGATGAAAATCTCAAACTTAGTGAGGCATCCCAGGCAGATCCTTCACACCCTGATCCCTAAGTGTCCTTCCAGTCTTCTCCCTTGACATCACCATCTTCCCACACTCCCAACACCTCAGCAATTCACCGAACAGGCCATGTCAGGTCACAGTTGAATGCCTTTGTTCATGCTCTATCTTCTGCTTGGATGTTCTTCTCTCTCCACTCCTCTCACCCAGGACCCCATCCTCTCTGCCAGGCTAAACTAAGTTCATTTCCCCAAACTCAACTCAAGCGTGAACTCTACTTTTTGAAAATATTCTTGCCATCCTCTTACCTGCCTTGTCTCTTCACAGGTGACATTGATCCACCTTAATTCCTCTCTGTACCTTATTTGGACTTGAACTCACCCCTACAACACTTAATTGCACTTACATGTTCATATGAGCATCTTATTCACTAAATTAGAAATGCGTTGGAATCACAAAAACTGTTTTATTCATTATCTCTGTATATTCAGGCCAGATCTTATGGTTGTCCAATGGTAAATAGTTAATTACAAATGAATATGTGAATAAGCACAGATTTACTGAGGTGTATTGAGTGCTTGCTCTGCATACTGTTCTAAATATTTTAAATGCTTTTAACCTGACCGAAAACACAAAAGTAAGTTTCCATTAACAGATGAGGTAATCAAATTAAAGATGATTTGGATAATTTTTCCAAGCTTACACATATTGTAAGGGATGGTGCTTAGACACGAGTAGGGAAAAATGACTGAGAGATTATATAACAGAATGGGTGAATTCAAAAAAGTTAAAATAACTTCATGTGATTTAGTTGTTCTTTTTTTGTCATCCTGGAAGAAATGATTTGTAGTTGGAACTGCCCTGAATCTAACCAACTAGAATTTTGAGCAAAGTGTCTGGTCTTAATTTTTTCATTTGTGAAAAGGGGATCTTGGAGTACTTCTCTCATAGGGTTATGGAGAGGATCAAAGGAGGTAACACATGTAAAGTTCTTAATAAATGATATCAATTGCTCCTGTCTTTACCACACTAGGAATTATTTTCTTCCCTTTCTAAATTTTCAAAACATTACAAAAAATTTAAAATATAAAAGCACAGAAAATGACAACATAAACCTCCATGTACTTATTTAACACCTAAATTTAACATTAATTAACAAGTTGCAAATTTCTTTTACAGAGAAAATCATAGCATTGTAACAGATTACAGATACTGTTTAAACCTCTTCCTATACCTTCCTTCCCAAAGGTAATGACTATACAGACATTTGTGTTTCTTCTTTCCATACATTTTTATACTTTTGTTACATATATGGTTATTGGAAAGCAATATATACAATTATTTGGTGTGCTATTAACATTTAAATACAAAGTATATATTCTATATACTTTTTTGCAGCATTTCCACTTAATTACATTATTAAAATTTATTCAAGCACATATATAATTAGTTCATTTATTTTAGTATTACATTGTATGGATATATTATCTATTTATGTTTCTCATGAATATATTTCCTTTTATTTTATTTTTGGCCGTTAAAAACAGGCTCATTAGCTATCCTAATAAACTCTTTATTGTGTACACGTGGAAGAGTTTCTTTCTTTCTTTTTTTTTTTGAGATGGAGTCTCACTCTGCTGCCCAGACTAGAGTACAGTGGTGCGATCTTAGCTCAGTGCAACCTCCACCTTCTGGGTTCAAGCAATTCTCCTGCCTCAGCCTCCTGAGTAGCTGAGCTTACAGGCACGTGTCACCATGCCTGGCTAATTTTTTGTATTTTCAGTAGAGATGGGGGGTCTCACCATGTTGGCCAGCCTGGTCTCGAACTCCTGAGCTCACCCTCAGCCTCCCAAAGTGCTGGGATTACAGGAGTGAGCCACTGTGCACCGGCGTGCCCTCCAGTTTTTCTCTCCCTACACCAAGGAGCACCCTTTCTAAGAGTTTCTTTTTACCTCTTCTCAGCAGGATTCTGGGAGAGAATTAAGTTCTGCTGTTCTAAAGCAATCATCATATATATCAATTATTTCCTATGCATCTAGAATGGAAATAGTTATGCATCCTGAGAGAATTGAGAAAGTAGTTGCTCCAATTATTTTCTGTAGGGCTTAGTTTTTTAAGGAAATTCCAATTTAGAAAGGTTATACCCAAGGAGGAGAAATACTAGATTATAGATTATGTATTAGTGAACTATATAAAATTGCCAATATCTGACCACTTTTGACCTACAAAAATGGCAATTTCATATGGGTCAATTTACGTGTCTTTAACTTTGAAACATGTTGCTTATCCAATATTTATGAAATGGTATTTCATTGTTATTTTAATTTGTATTTACTGGATTACAAGGAAGTTTATATTTCTTTGCATGCTTAATGACAATTTGACTTTCCTTTTCTGTTCATAGTCTTTGCCTAATTTTCAAATGGGTCTCTTGTCTTTATATATAATATACGTGTGTGATGGTAAATACCTTGTCATTGTCTTTCAGTTGTTTGTTAAAAGTTTATGTATACTACTAGTTTATACAGAAGTTTACATTTCACTATAGTCAAAATGGTTTACCTTTTCCCTTATATGTTTTTTCTTTCTGTTTCTTATTTAAGAACTCTTTTGCTATCTTGAGGTCTAAAATATATTTTCTATATTTCTTCTAAAAGTTTCAGAGTTAGTCTTTTCCACATTTGGGTTCTTAAGCTATTGGCTTTAATTTTAAGTGGATAAGGTAGGGTTCTAACTTTTTTCAAATAGATAACTAATTATCTTCATATTGTTTATTGAATAGCTATTTTTCCCTCTGACTTACAATGCTGCATGTGGGATCCACTCAGTTCTCATATGTATGCACGCCTTTCTCAGCTCTCTATTCTGATTTCATTCATTTCATTGCATGCACCAATATCTAAGGATTATGTTTAGCTGAGTTGTACTAGTATGGCCCTAGTAATTATTAAGATAAAACAAAACTTTTGTACAGATAGTGACTTTTTTTGGTAAAAAGTCACTATTCTGACACCTCTGAGCCTCCTCTGCTTCTCTCTCCATTTCCCCAGGTGTCCCTCTGCCCATCTCCTCAAACCCATCCATGATCTAGAAAGTAAAGGATTAACATTCGGCATTCACAGGGGGTTATGAGACCAGTGCTAATGCCTTTCTGCCTGATTAGTGCCGTTTATGTATAGGGAATAATTCCTCACACTTTATTGTTGTTCTTCAAAATTCTCATAAATCTTCTTTGTTTTCTATTTTTAAGATCCATTTCTCAAGTAAATTTCACCCAAAAAGTCTACTGGAATTTAAAAAATATAGTTTATTATTTGAATGGCAATTGAAAATTGAAACCCTAAATTTCTAGTTTGGTATGCCTCTTCAGTCTGTTTAAATCTATACGTCTTCTCTCTCCCTCTCATTCTGCATCCCTTATAATTTATTTACTTGAAATGAACAAAAAACAGGTTGTGTGTACTGCTGTGTTTCTCACAAAAACACAGTGTGATATTTCCCAAATGCATTTTCAAGGTATTCTTTAACATGTTGCTCTGGCCCTTGCATTTCCTATAAATTGCTAATTAGATCTAGGTGACTGATCAGATTTAGATTTGATTCTTTTCTCAGTTGCATTGCACCATCAAAGACAGTATTATATACTTTAGTCAAGAAACACAGAATGGTTTTAATATCTCTGTGTAATGTCAGAACCGTTTGATGATCATTGCCTGAATCCATTAATACAATAGAGGCTGAAAAATTGCAATATTCTAATTGTAGCATTCCTTGTTCATTTACTATCTAGAGTGTATCTCCATGGAGAACTTTCCTTATCAACTATTTAATTACCCTGTGTTAAAATTTGTAGAGGAGAGGCAAGATCAGTTATTGATTTTCCCCTTTATCGGTTTCCAAAACATTGGGTTAGTTATCTTGCATTCTCCAAAGATGATCTTTAGCATCATTCTAAACTCATTAATTTAAACTCAAACATATCTGATGGTCTCAATCCACTCTAATTTATGGTTATCATTTGTATCTAATCTGTTCCATTTTTGAGCAAACATAAAAGTTCTACCTAGGGCTGACTTCATGTATGTTTGACCTGTGCAGTCTCATAGGGCCTCACATTTGTGGGGACCCTGTATTAGTTTTCTGTGTCTGCCATGACAAGTTACTACAAACTGGGTTGCTTACAGCAACAAAAATTTATTTCTCACAGTTCTAGAGATCAGAAGTCCAAAATCAAGGTGGCAGCAGGGCTGTGCTTCCTGTGAAAGCTTCAAAGGAAAATTTTTCTTTGCTTCTTCCAGCTTCTGGTGGCTCTGTGTGTTTCTTGACTTGTGGCTGCATAATTCCAATATCTGCCTCTGTCTTCACACAACCTTGTCCTCTTCTCCCTGTGTGTCTTTTCTCTGTGTGTCTCCTACAAAGATCGGGTTTAGTGGCCACCTGGATAATCCACGATAATCACATCTCAAGCTCTCTAACTTAATAAGGCCACATTTGCATGTTTTGGGAGTCAGGTCATAGATACATCATTTTTAGGTTCAGCCACAGGTGCATGCTTGGTTAATGCTCTGCTGTTTCTGTCATTAAATTATTAATCGAGTTATTTTTGAACTTTTGTTTTCTAAGTGAAGTCTTGATGGGACAATGGAGCACGCATTTGCACAGAGAACATATTGTACCTACTGTTCCTTGCTGCCACATTTGCATGTAGTGTTCATAATGCCATGAGCACTGAATTCTGGTAGAAAAATGTGTGGGAGTTTAGTGAAACACAGAGTAAATGCAAGGTAGGTACATAAGGCCCATGACTAAGTAGGGCACTGACTTTCCTGAGAAGCCATAGTTTCCATTCAAACAAGAATTCGCTTCTAACGCACAGAGAAGGCATTAGCATTCTAAGAAAGACGAACAACCAAGGACACCTGTGGCATTTTTTTTTTTTTTTTAACTTAAGTTACTTCCCTGTACTATCAAAAGTTTTAAAACAATGACAAAATGATGACTTAGAAGGTAAGGGAAAGAGGGCAACTCGTAGTTGCTTTCCTTCAGTTATTCTTTACTCATCAGTAAACCAAAGGTAGAGAGTGTTGATAGAAGGTGCTCATTGTCAATAAGTAAAATAATAGAAGAGTTAATTTTGTGCAGTGTTTACATTGTTCTGGTAAGAATGAAGTACATTTGAATGTGCCAGCTAGGAAATTCAAATTGTGTAATTTCAGTAATTCTGCATATGAGTTAAATGATTTTCTATTTGCATTTTGAAATGAAATTATGCAATATAAAGAATGGAACAATCTATGTTAATAATTCAAAATTTTAATTTTTCATTTTTTATAATGACATTTAATAGCAAATAAAAATCATCATGACAAGTCAAGAGACATACTGCAGAAGGGAAAAAATGCTTATAGTGCCTTTAATTGCAGTTATCCCCCTGTGTGTTGAACAAGGGGCTCCACAATTTTATTTTGCCCTGAAAATTATGTAATGTGTCCTAGATCCATTCTTGGACAACCACGATGGCTCTTGAGTCCTTTGGATAGAACCCTAGTTGTCATCAGTAGCTTTGTGGATATCTGTTATGACAAGTTGTTCTAGGTTCATCTTGGAAATTTCTGTCCCAGACTTGAAAACCTACATTTTCCCAAGAGGTCCTGGGTCTGTTTAGTTGAAATTAGTATTTTGAGACCATAGTCTGGAAACTAGAGGTATTGATTCCTATGTTTTGTGTTATGGGCTGAATGTGTCTCCCAAAAATTCTTATGTTGAATTCCTAACCCCTAATATAATTGTACAGGAAGTGAGGTGTAGGAGGCAATCACGTCTTTAGGGTGGAGCCCTCATGAAGGGGATTAATGTTCTTAGAAGAAGAAACATGAGAGAGATTTTTTTTTTTCTCTCAGCCATGTGAGTACACCATGAGAAGATGGCCTTCTGCAAACCAGGAGGAGTGTCCTCACCAGACAGCAGGTCTTCTGGTGCCTTGACCTCAGACTCCTCAGCCTCCAGAAATGTGAGAAATAAATTTCTGTTCTTTCAGCCATCCAGTCACTGGTATTCTATAATAGTAGCCCAAGAGTTTGGTTATTATTTCTAGATCCTTTCAATAAAGAGTCTAATAAATAATTTTTTTCTTTTTTTCTTCTTATTGAAGTAGAGCATAACAGATAAATATGCACAAAACTTAAGCATACTGCTTGAGAAATTTTCACAATCTCTCAGACCAGCAAACAGAGTATGACTAACATTCAGAAGCACCTTCTTGTCCACTTCCAGTCACTGTCCCCCACCAAAGGTATTAAACTGACTTTTAATGCCAGAGATTAATTTTGTCTACTTTTGGACTTTATAGAAATGGAATGATACATTAGACTATTTTTGGGTCTGGCTACTTTTGCTCAACACTGTGTATATAATTAAAAAAAACCCTACTAGCATACATTTACTAATAGTTGAAGTTTATTCATTCTCATTGCTACCTAGTATTTTATTCTATGACAACATCAAAATGTCTGCTTATTTTACTCTTGATGGACATTTACATTATTTCCAGTTTTTGGCTATTACAAGCAGTGCTGCTGGGAACATTCTTTACCAGTCTTTGAGTGAATTTATGTACATATTTATATTGGGTATATAATTAGGTGTGCAATTGTTAGATATGGTGATGTTCAGCTTTCATAGATATTGCCAAACTGATTTCTAAAATGATTAGAGCATTTTGGCTCCTACTAGCATATATAAGAGGACGAGTTGCTCCACATATTTGCTAATACTTGGCACACATTTGCCAATACATGGTACATTTTACCCACTCTAATGGGTTTGTAATGATATCACTTTGTTGTTAATAAGTTACACTTCACTGGTGATGAATAAAAGGGTATCTTTTCACATGTTTATTAAATATTTGGCTATTCTCTTGTAAAGTGCTTGTTCATGTCTTTATCTCTTCGTATTTATATATATCTACTTTTTTTTGGTTTGTAGCAGTTTTTATTTATTTCTGATATAAATCTTTTGTTGAATGTGTGTGTATATAAGTATAGTATACATATTTCAATTATATTTTCCCATTTTGTGGGTTGTTTTCATTTTCCGGGTGGTGTATTTTGATAAATAGAAGTATTTACTTTAAAGATAGCTAAATGTATCATTTTTTGTTTTTCTAAGAATACTGTCTTTTGTGGTCCAGTTTAAGAAATCCTTGATTACTCAAAGGTCATGAATGTATATTCTATGCTGTCTTAAAAAACTTTGCTTATTTTTCACATTTTGATCTGCAGTCCATCTGGAATTTTTTTGTGTATGATAAGAGATAGAGCTCTAGATACATGCTTTAGTGTGGATTAAATGACCCTGGCATAATTTTTAAAGTAGATTTTCTTGTGTATATTTAAGGTATATCACATATCATGAGATACATACATACATGTGGTAAAATGGTTACTATACTGAAAAAAATGCACATGTCCATCATCTCACATAATTATCATTTTCTTTCCCCTTATGGCAAGAGTAGCAATACTCATTCCACAAAAATCCTAAAAACAATACACTATTATTGACTGTAGTCTTCATGTTATATGCTGGGACTTCAGACTTGTTCATCCCACATATCTGCTACTTTAATGTCCTTTGATCTACTTCTCCCCATTTCCTGCTCCCTCTGCACAGCACCAGTAACCAGTGCTTTGTTTCCTCTATCTCTGTGCATTTCACTTTTAACTGAGAGTCCGCATGTGAGATAAGAGTCTTTTTCTTTGTTTCTGGCTTATTTCACTTAGCACAATGTCCTTCAGTTTCATCCATGTTGTGGGAAATGGCAAGATCTCCTCTTTGTAAAGGCTGAATAATATTCCATTTACTATCTATATATACTCCAGTTTCTTTATCCATTCATCCATCAGCAGACACTTAGGTTGTTTCCATCTTGGCTATTGTGAACAATGTTGCAATGAACATTGGCATGAACTATGAACATTCCAAATACCTTTACAAGATAGTGATTTCATTTCTTTTGAGGGACTACTGGATCATGTAATAATTCTATTTTTAATTTCTTTAGGAATCTCCATTCTGTTTTCCATAATATCAGCAACTTTCTACATTCCCACGGTGTACAAAGTTTCCCTTGTCTCCACACCCTCGCTAACACTTGCTACAACTTCTCTTTTGATAATAGCTATCCTAACGGGTGTGAAGTGATACCTTACAGTGGTTTTGAATTGTATCTCCCTAATTTTTTGATTATGTTGAACATCCTTTTATATACTTGTTGGCCATTTAAAGGTCTTACTTGGAAAAATGTCCATTTATATACTTTGCCTATTTTTTAACTGGGTTACATGTTTTCTTGCTATTGAGCTGTATGAGTTCTTTATATATTTTGGTTATTTATCAATACCTTTATCAATTTTGTGGTATGCTAATATTTTTTCCAGATTCATAGGTTGCCTTTTCATTTTGTTAATTGTTTGCTGTGAAGAAGCTTTTTAGTTTGATGTAGCTTCACTTATTAATTTTTGTATGTGTTCCAATCTGAGCTTCTGGTGTGATATTCAAGAAGTCAGTGCCAAGGCCAGTATCAAGGAGCATTTTTCCTATGTTTTCTTCTGGGAGTTTTATAATTTCAGGGCCAGCACAGTATTTTGATAGATAATTCTTTCTCCTTGCACTTGTTTGAAGTGTCATCTTCAAAAATAAGGTGAGTGAATGTGTGTGGACTCCTTATTGAATTTATTCTATTCCACTCTTTATAGATTATAATAATTATCTTTAGTATCTTGGAGTCTGTGTTCCCCAGTGTTCTTCTTCTTCAAGATTGCCTTGGTATTGCCAAGGTTCTTTGCATTTTCATATGCATTGAAGAATTTACATGAAATGTAGAATTTTAGAAGCCTGTTAATTTGTACAATGTACTGGAATTTTGTTTAAGAATGTTTTGAATCTACAGAATGATTTTGAGATAATTGAGGCAAATTCACAAGGCTGGTTTAATAAATCACCATAAATCAGCCTTGTGGGTTTGTCACATGATAAATCTCTCCATTTACTCAGTTCTTTAATTTATGTTAGTATTATTCATAGATTTTAGTGTAGTGGTCTTTTCAATTTTTGTTAAATATAATCTCAGGTATTTGATATATTTTAGTATATAGTAAATAGTACTGTTTGTAAAATTTCATTTTCACATATTCACTGTCAAATATTAAGACAGGCTGTCAAGCAGTTACTAAGATTTGCTTGCCATGTTTCCAAAAATTCTATCAGTAAGAAATAGCTGGAATGGGTGTGGACAATTTATTACTCATGGCACAACATGTTTGTGTCAGTTTCACTTGCCCTGAAGTTTCATCGGGGTCATACGGAGTGGGCCCAGGAGGATGCTGCCCAAAAGGTTTATGTTGCATCTGAGAAACACTAAACATTACAAACTTCTTCAAAGAGGCTACTGCAAACCTGGCCATTCTCCCCACAGGAGATACAGAGATTAGGTTTATTATCCAGGAATGCAAACAAATGGCTCCAGAGAGACAAGTCTCTAAATATTTCCAGAACCATACTTTATTTCTTGCTTCTGAAGTATTTACTATTCAAATTTACATCCTTGCTCAGAAAGTCAGGACTGTGCAGAAATATGAACATACTTATGGAAAATTTTCTTCTAACCTATATGAATTTACCTAAGAATCCTAATTGTTAGTAGATTTTCAGTTGATTAATTAAATTTTCTACATACACAATTAAGTCTTCTGTTAAGAATGTCAGTTTTATGTTTCCATTTCCAATCTTTAAACCTTTGGTTTTATCTTCTTGCCTCACTGCACTTGTTGGAAACTCCAGTCAATATTACATAGAAATGATGATACTGTATCTCTTGGCTTATTTCCCACCTTAGGGAGAATGTTTTCATTATTTATAATATTAGACGTTCATAAATAACCTGTATCAGATTAAAAATGTTCTTTTTTTCTAATTTGCTGAGACTTTTTGAAAGATGAAAAGTGGGTGTTGAATTTTTATCAAATGCCTTTCTTGCATCTGAGAGATTATTATATGACATTTCTACTTTTTTGTTATTAATATGGTTAATTGTACTGATAAGCTTTTAAATGTTAAATCACCTTTGGCTATCTGAAGTAAACTCCATTTGGTTGTGATGTACTATCTTTTTTATGTGTTTCTGAACAGGATTTTCTAATATTCTGTTTGAGATTTTTGCATCTATGCTCATTAGAGAATAAGGTCTGTCATTTTCCATTCTTGTAATGTCCTTGTCTGGTATTGAAATCAGAGCTAGACTGTCCTCAAATAATGAATTTGAAAGCATTTGTTATTTCTTCTCTCTGGAAATGTTTGTATAAGATTTGTGTTAATTCTTAAATTTTTGTAATAATTCACCCGTGAACCCATCCAGACTTATGGTATTCTTT
Organism: Chlorocebus sabaeus; assembly: GCF_047675955.1. NCBI lineage: Eukaryota > Metazoa > Chordata > Mammalia > Primates > Cercopithecidae > Chlorocebus > Chlorocebus sabaeus. Next base: position 71,985,447 of record NC_132926.1, on the reverse strand, counting down.
ATGTGAGATGCTTTTACAAATGAATTCAGTTTCTTTAATAGATATCAAATTATTTAGAATCCTTTTTTTAAGTTTTGATCAGTTATCTTTTTTCAAGGAAAATGTTCATTTTATCTAATTTTCAAGTTCAATGAATTTTGAACTTGTTTTTTACTATGTTCTTTCAATTTTCTTTGGGATTGATTTGCTTTACTTTATTTAGCTTCTTGAATTAAAAATCAGATTGTTAATTTTTTAGCTTTTTAAATCTAGTTTATCTTTTGAAGATTATAAGTTATTTTATTTTAGCTACATTCTACATGTTTAAAATTTTGATGTCATATCTTCATTATCATTTAATTTAAAGTCTATTCTGATACTTTTTGTGATTTCTTCTTGATTTATGAATATTTACAAATATCCTCCTTAGTTTTCAAGCAATGGAGGATTTTTCTAGTTATCTTTGTGTGACTTATTTTTAGCTTTTTAATTTATTTCTAGCTTGATAATTATTGTCAGAAAAATACGCTGCCATTATTTAAATCCATCAAAATTTGTCAAAATTCACTTTACGGGGTAGCACAAGGTCTTTTTTTTTTTTTTTTTTTTTGTAAGTATCCTGTAGCACTTCAAAGATTATGTATTTAAGCATGATGATCTACATATGTCAATTAAGTTAGTTTTAGTAAGTGTTGCTCAAGTCTTTAATATCTGCTGATTTTTAAAATCTGCTTGTTTTATCAGCTATTAAGATTATAGAATGATCTATTTCTTCTTTATTTTTGTAGATTTTTCCATTATATATTTTAAAGAAATGTTGTTGATGAATACAGATTTAGAACTATTATATCTTTCTGGTGGATTGACAAATTTATTATTATAAAATACATGATATGGTTTGGCTGTGTCCCCACCCAAATCTCATCTTGAATTGTAATCCCCACATGTCCGGGGAGGGGCTTCGTGGGAGGTGATTGGATCACCAGGCCAATTTCCCAGGTGCTGTTCTAGTGATATTGAGTGAGTTCTCCTGAGATCTGATGGTTTAACAGTGTGGCACTTCCCTCTCTCTCTCTCTCTCTCTTGCTGTCTTGTGAAGAAGATGCTTGCTTCTCCTTTGCCTTCCACCACGATTGTAAGTTTCTTGAGGCCTTCCCAGCCATGCAGAACTGTGAGTCAATTAAAACTCTTTTCTTTATAAATTACCCAGTCTCAGGTAGTTTTCTATAGCAGTGTGAAAATGGACTAATACAATACACCTTTAATATCTAATAATGTTCATGCTTTAAAATTTTCTTTGTCTATGTTTATCTTTCTATGGTATATCTTTTGCGATCTTAATGCTTTCACACTTTCTCTGTTTTCATATTTTAAATTTGTCTCTTAAAGAAACCTGCAGTTAACTACTGTTTTTTAAAAATACTAGATAATTTTAGTCTTTTAATGGTAATATTTAAGCCTTTTATACTCTTATAATTATATAAATACATGTATTTGTATTATTATTTTATTTTTTATTTTCCGTTCCTCTTTCATGTTCCTTTTGATTTTTACCTCCTTTTATTAAATTAAATATATTTTTATTTTTTCATCCTCTATATAGTTTATGTTCTTTTTCAATTCCTAGAAGTTACAGCATGCATCTTTGTCATAATATGAACTAATATAAAATTCTAGAACTTTAAAACACTTTAATTGACCATTTTCTGCCTCTTGCATAATTTTATCATGCCTTTTAAATGTAGATGTATATTAAATCCTATAAAAATTTTTTATTCAATAAATATTTATATTTACCCACAGTTTTACTTTTTCTATTGCTCTTCCTTTTAATTTCCTGCATTTATGTAGTTACATGTATCTGACAAACTCTTTGAACTTTTAAAATTACAAGCCTACTAGCAATATTTTTTTATTTGTAATAAAATGCACTTATTTTGCCTTCAGTTTTGAATATTTTTTCTAGACATGAAATTTTAGATTGGCAGTTTTTTTTAGTAATTTACAGATGTCACTCCTTTATATTTTGGTTTTCATCATTTCTTTTCAAAATTAACTTTAATATCTTATTAGCTTCTTTGAAGATAAAGTTTTCTTTTATCTGACTAGTTAGTAGTTTGGTTTTCAGCACATTTTAAAATAATTAGTCTTGGGCTTTTTTTTTTTTAAATTTTTTTTTTTTTCCAAAAGAACTTTAGTTCTCTCCTCCTAAATCTAATATGCACCTTGAAGATTTTGGAAGATAAAAACTTAAAATTTCTGGGCCAGGTGCAGTGCAGTGGCTCGCCTGTAATCCCAACACTTTGGGAGGCCAAGGTGTACGGATCACCTGAGGTTGGGAGTTCAAGACCAGCCTGACTAACATGGAGAAATCCTGTCTCTACTGAAAATACAAAATTAGCTGCGTGTGGTGGTGGGCGCCTATAGTCCCAGATACTTGGGAGGCTGAGGCAGGAGAATCGCTTAAACCCGGGAAGCGGAGGTTGCGGTGAGCTGAGATCATGTCATTGCATTCCAGCCTGGGCAACGAGAGTGAAATTCTGTCTCAAAAAACAAAATAAAACAACAATAGCAACTTAAATCTCTGAATTTTGTGCTTAATTTGTGAATAGAATTTAAAACTTTTAATGTCTTTAATTGTTGTAAGATAAAACATATTTTCTATTTAGGTGTCAGTTCTGGTAATATCTATTTTTCTACAAAATTATTAATTTCATTTGAATTTTCAGATTTATTGCTGAAAGTATTTTTAGTATTCTTTCATCCCTTCTTTCTTCCTTTTAGCCTTTCTTTTTTTCCTCTCTCAGCATCTTTCTTCTTTTCCTTCTATTTTCCTTTATTCTACTTTAATGATATGATTATAATTTTAACATGTATTTTATTAAGAATTTCTATAAATTAATTTTGGAAGAGAAGACCATGTAACTTTAGTAATTTAGCAATGATAGAACCGACAAGAATCATGTTGCCCAAAAGGCAGATGCAGACAGATCCATGAGGAAATTTTTGCACTATCAACAAACAAAACGGATAGCTAGTAGGTTACTTCCCTGAGGCAACAAAGCTCCCTTTTTGTGGAATGGTGGTGGTATATAACTTATTTATTTTCCTATCCTAAGTCTATTTTAATTTTCTCTAAATTTTAGTCCATGTTTGTTTTCATCAATTTTTCTTTTTCCTCATTTTTGGGAAGAATGCAAGACCCTTGTTAGATCACCTGCCATTATAGAAGAGAGAATTCAGTTTTGAACATTTTGATAAATGAAGTAAGAACAATAAATACGTCAAAGTTAAAAAAAACATGAATATGTGTCACTCAGAGATGTACACTATAGAGTTGCCATAGCCCTGTTCTGGTCTATTGTAGTAATTTTAGCAGTTTCTCCTTTAGTTTGAACAACTCCTCCATGTTTGCAGATGAGACTTTATCTATATTGTCTTTCTTCTCAGAGACTTTTTTTTTAATGTCCAAAGTGGAACTGATTGTGGGCTGAGGCATACAGACAAGTGATCTAGTGATTATTTTCCTTGGCTATGCCATCCTTAACAAATCTTGCTCTCATAATGATGCAGAAATAATTTCTTTCAAAAACCAAATAAGGATTACTATATTGCCAGAAGGTGGGGCATCATATTTTCCTGCTTCTTTGCTAGTTTAATACTTTTTTATTGAATGATGGACATTGTAAATGTTCTGTTGATATATATACCATTTTTTTTGTATTCCTTTAAAGAGTTTGACGGCAAAGTAAGCAACTTGTAGGTAATCCTTATTCTTTAGAGGATTATTTTTAAGCTTTTAGAGTGTATCTAAAAGAGGCTTATTCGAGGTTAACCTTAGTCCTACTTTTAAGGGTGATATATTTGCTATCTCTACTAAATGCCCTGCTTGGTCAACCAGATCTCTTCACTCAATCAGACCAGAATTCAATCATCTCCCAGATCTGAGCCCTGAGAACTGTTAAACTTATTGCTTCCTGGCAGTTGTTTTTTACCCAGCTTTATGGAGTCTTACCCAATGCATGCACATCTTGATATTCAACCAAAGACCAGAGGAACTCTGTTAAGATATCTGAAGATAATTCTGTGCATAGCTCTCTCTTCTCCAACACTCTTTCCCATTAATCCTACTGCACCAGCCTTCCAAACTGTGCTGTTCCTTAACTCAGTGAGAGCATCAGGCTTGGTTGGGTTCCTCCTCCTTTAGGCAGAAAGCTAGGGATATTTCAAGGATTATCTCTTTTTTTTTCTCTTCTTTCAAGAATTGCATTCTGAGGCTGCTTATTGTCCAATGTCTGCATGGAATTGCTTCATATGTTTTGTTCACTTTCCCAGTTTATAGAGAAAGGCAAATCTGAAAGTCAGCTACTCCATCAAGGATGGAAGCAGGAGCACTAACCAGCACAATTAAAAGTTAACTAAGAATTATTTTTTCCTGAATTATGGATGAAGCTTCTGATTTTTCTGAAGTGATTTTTATAATGCATGATGTATTCCAAATATGATACAAATATGCATCAACTCTAGCTTATAGACCAAACTTCTTAGTAATGATTCTTTGCCTCTACATTTTAAAGGATATATGAATTGGCTTCTTTCTCCTGTGAAAGACAGTCAAAACGTTTTGCTTTTCTTTTTAACAGAAGGCTGATTGTTAGCATTAAAATAGATATTGATTGAACTCACTAAGTATTTCCCTGAGAAAACTATCAATGAATTGACAAAACTAGAACCATGTTAAAAATATACATGTACAACTCAGAGAACAGATGGAATAAATAACAGGAATTTAGAAACAATTTTTTAAATCCTTGGTGAATGTGAATGTTTTTCTCATGCTTCAGAATTGCCAATCATACTCTCTAAATCACAGTAATATTGAATTTAAAACAAAATCTGGTTTGCATATCTTTACTATCTGATATGACACAGTGTAGTTAACATGACACTTATAAAAACAAACGTCCTATTAAATAGATTGTATTAGTCATCCAGGTAGCATTTACCTATTTCCTGAAATACTGAAGGAGAGTAACAGAGAGGAAATGGTGTAAAAAAATAGCTTGGGTATTTCCGGATACTATAGACCTACCATTATACTACTATACTCATGGCCATTAACTACTCATCTGTATCAACTACCAATTAGAATGTTAGTGTTAACTCAGAAGCCTCTATCAACTGTGTGTACTTGATTATCCAGTTGACTCTAGAGGTACTAGATGGTTATTATTATTATTTTGAAACAGGGTCTCGCTCCATCACGCAGGCCAGAGTGCAGTGGTGTGATCACAGCTCACTGCAGTCTGGATATCCCGGGCTCAAGTGGTCCTCCCACCTCAGCCTCCCGAGTAGCTGGAACTACAGGGGCACACCACTACAGATGGCTAATTTTTTAAATTTTTTTCTAGAGCAAGTATTTCACCATGTTGTCCAGGCTGATCTCAAACTACTGAGCTCAAGTGATCTACCAGCCTCGGTCTCCCAAAGGCCACCTGGGATTACAGGCATGAACCACTGTGCCCAGCCATTGTCTCATATTTTTAATATTTTCCCAAGTAACCCTATTAAGGACTTTCTATCATATTGAGGCTAAGAATGGAAGATCCTTATTAAATGGAAAAAATGTTGATAATTGTTGAAGGTAGGTAATGGATTCAAGGGGATAGTTTCCTGTCTTCCTTAACATCAGACTTCTGGTTTATCTTTCTCTGATTTGCACCCTGGCTTCAGCCTCAAGGGGTATTCTTTCTCCAGTGAGGCCTTTTGTCAACTTGGCTTCCTAGTCCTTTCACCTACAGAGCTATAGTCATCTTTTAACTCCATTTATCTCTGTCGACAATTCCTGTCTTACAGTTCTTTCTCTTCCACTTATCTCAGTATTCTGAACCTAGAAAATGCTGTTACCATGAACTCCTTATTTACTCTTGGAGTCCTTCTCTCCTTTCAGCACTTTTATTGTGGATTCATGACCTGTAGCCATTTCACAATGACTTTTACCAGGACTTTCAGATCCTTCAGCCCTCACTGGGTTAGTCCTCCATGCACTGCCTGGCTTCTTTATGCCTGATGTCAATCTTCTGAGTATTTTTGAGGATAATTTGACTGCACATTAATAATGTCTGGTTGTAGCTGGATGCTTACAGCTGTTTGGCATCCTTCTTATTTATTCATCACACTTGACTGGCAACCACAGGCAGATACTGACCCTGATACTGGTTTCCTTATTCCCAAAAGATGACTTATCTTGTACTTTAAAGATGGCCCAGCAACTCCTCTTCTGGGTGTATACCCAAAGGAAATAAAATCACCACTTACTAAAAATATCTGACTTCCATGTTTATTACATCATTATTCACAATAGCTAAGATATGGAAACAAGTGAAGTTTTCACTGATGGACAAATGGATAAAGAAATTGTGGTATGTGGGGTGTGTGTGTGTGTGTGTGTGTATGTAAAACACATATATACATACATATGAACATGCACACACATATATGTATTCCACTGCATATATATATGTGTGTGTGTGTATATATATACGTATATATATGAAATGGAATATTTTGCGGCCTTAACAAAAAAGATTCTACCATTTTGGAAAACATGGATGAACCCAGAAGACACTATGATAAGTAAAATAAGCCACACAAGGAAAAACAAAATACTACATGATCTCACTTATATGTGGAATTTTAAAAAATATTGAATATATAGAAACAGAGATTAAAATGGTGATTACCAGAGATGGGCAGGCAGAGGTGGTGGTGGGAAACGGGTAGTTAAAGGTGAAAGGGTACAAAGTGGCTGTTATGTAGGATCAATAAGTCTAGCATTCTAATTACAGTATAAGCACTATAGTTAATAATATTGTATGATGGCAATTTGCTAAGTAATTTTAGATACTTGATATGGTTTGGATTTCTGTCCCTACCCAAATCTCATATTGAATTGTAATCCCCAATGTTGGAGGAGGGGCCTGCTGAGAGGTGATTTGATCATGGGGGAGGATTTTCCCCTTGCTGTTCTAGTGATAGTGAGTGAGTTCTCACAAGATCTTTAAAAAAGAGCTGTAGTGTAATTTAAAAAACAAGATCCGGTTGTTTAAAAGTGTGTAGCACCTCCCCCTTCACTCTCTTCCTCCTGCCCCAGCCATGTAGGACATTCCTGCTTCCCCTTCGCCTTCTACCCCATGACTGTAAGCTTCCTTAGGCCTTCCCAGCCATGCTTCCTGTACAGTCTATGGAACTCTGAGATAATTAAACCTCTTTTCTTTATAAAGTACCCAGTCTCAGGTATCCTTTGTAGCAATGCAAGAATGGACTAGTACAGTACTTTTGTCACAAAAAAGAAGAAAGAGGAGGAGGCGTAAGAGGACGAGGATGGTGACTACGAGATGATAGATATGTTAATTTTCTTGACTCTAGGAATCATTTCACTATGTATATTTATATCAATATAAGTATGTCAAAGCATCATGCCATACATCTTAAATACATATAACAAAGAATAATTCTAAGAGAAGACATCAAGATAAATAAATATAAACTCTCTCAACTTCCTTTTCTCCTTACAAAGATTTAGCTATATCTTTTCCATTTGCTGTTTTCTCTAAATGTCTGAGAATTATGACCCTTTCATTTCTAAGGATAAACCCTCCATACAATGCTCAAGTCTTTGCAATCTTAAAAACCCTATATTTTAATTTAGCTACAATCTCAAGACATTACTCTACCTGTATCTTTGCTTCTAGATGTCTGCTTCCTAACTGTTTACCCACTTTTTTACGCTTTAGTCATCTGGTGGGCTTCCAGTCACCAAATCTCACAACCTATGATTGCTCTTTTTTCCCCTCATATTGCTGCTAATCACCTCTGTGTTGGTCTGTTCTTGTGTTGCTATAAAGAAATATCTGTGACTGAGTAATTTATAAAGGGAAGAGGTTTAACTTGGCTCACAGTTCTTCAGGCTGTATAGGCATGGCACCAACATCTGCTCAGCTCCTGGTGAGGGCTTCAGGAAGCTTGCAATCATGGTGGAAGGTGAAGGGGAGCTAGAACATCACATAGCGAGAGCAGGAGCAAGAGAGAGAGAAGGGGGAGGCACCAGGCTCTTTTAAATAACTAGATCTCACATGAACAACTGCAAGAACTCACTTATCACCACGGGATGGTGGTAAACCATCCATGCAAGATCCACCTCCATGATCCGATCATTTTTCACCAGGCCCCACCTCTAAAATCAGGAATCACATTTCAACATGAGATTTGGAGAAGACAAAACATCCAAATGGTAGCAACCGCCTCTTTGGAATTTGTTTCATTCACTTTTAAATTCCTAAATCCTCCCTGACTTAACGAAACTGACAAAGTGTCCAGGCAAGCCCAAGATGAAAGAGGCTGATTGAACTCATTACGAGACTTGGGTTTGGAGGTGCAGGCTTTTATATTATCTGGAAGCTCACCCAGTAAGGTAAATGCCAAATCTGGAGGACACAAAGGAAAGGTCATAACTGGAGTTATGGAGCCAATATTTAGAGCTAAGAACACTTTATCACAGCAAAAGCCACTGGAATTAACCAGGGAATGTGGAGTTGGAGAAGATAGTCCTGAGTGATAGCTTGCCATTTGCTCATGTTTGAGGATTGCCTCTGGGCTGACAAGGGGGCATTATGCATGGGTAAGCCTGTGCAGTTTTAAGGCTATGGCTGCATCAGCCACATCACTGTTTTGAGAATCTCTTTTAGACAGGGTTGAGGTGGTTCATCTTTATGTTTTCCCAGTGGAATTATTTGATGTGGTCTAATGAATTCTTAAAATAAGACTCTTACTTATTACTAAATAAGTTCTTTAGTCTCCACGCTTTCAATTGCTTCAAGAATTGGTGCTACAAGGATTCAAAAATTTCTATCACTGCCTAATCAGGTTTTCTACTTCTGGTCAAATGGGCCTATTGGACCTATGTGTTCTTTAAAAGACAGTCAGGAGAGACTGAGGACCAGGTTAAGGCTAAGTTGTAGGCAGTTTGTGATAGATATTGCTAGCTGAAAGGATTCCCTCTATCAGCAACTCAGCTGAGGATGCTGAGTGAATCAGGGAATGTTATCATCCATTAGTGAGCTGGGCAGTGGCAAGAAAAGTAGGCAGATTGGATCAGGTGATTAAAGAGTGAGGCTTTGCTCTGCAAAACTTCCTGATGTTCTGGGTTTCTAAAACCTTCACTCAATTCCACAGATACATAAAATCTGACCTCTCACAGGTAGGAACTATTAATAGCATTCCCTGATTGTGAGTGTACAATGAGATCCAAATGCTTCACACTTTGCCTATAGGCAGTGTTGCAAACAAGCATGTTTTCTCTGTGTGTGTGTGCGTGTGTCTACCATGATTTTCTTTTTAACTTATTACAGTCATTTTTCTGTATTATCATTGTGCTTTTTGATAGCAATGACCTTGACATTCTCTTTCAGTTGAAGATTTACAGTAGCTTTGACAACAGTGTCACTACTGTTCCACTGGCTAGCCATTTAGGACTGCAATTTGATTAGAGATAAAGAAAAGAATGTTACCTCTGAGTCAAGCACGCAGACAAATCTCCATTGTTGAGCATTCAGTCTTTGCATCAGTTTCTTTCCTTAGTAAATACTATTCACTACTCATTACTCTGCTGCACAAACACGTTAAATGGTGTATCTTGAAAAATGCTTTCATTGCCCAGGGTTGTTCAGTGGTCCCATTGGATTATTTTATGTACTTGTATTAATTGTAGTCATTGCTGTAGATGCTATAGGCTCTCCCATTCCCTTTCTATTGCCTTGTATTAATGTGATTACCCAAGGTGGCTTTGTTTGGGAGTACTATATACAATAAGGTGTATTAATAGCAGTAGTTTTTAAAATCATTTGCAAGCAAATTGCTATGTCAATTCCCCATAATAATGTTGACTACTTTTATTCTTCTCAAAGTCCTGTTTATTCCTTCAGAAATAAGTTACACTGTTAAGAACCTACGCTCTGAACTAAAATGTGAACCAGTATGCATCATAATGGAGCCCCCTCCAGGATAATAACATTATTTCCATTCTAAGGGGACTGTACATTTAACAGTCATAAGAAAAGAATCCATGCCTTGCTTCACAACTCTGCCGCAGTCTTTTTATTTTAAGTCTTTCCTTCTGTTGAGGGGAACTGAGGTTTGTTTTTGAACTTGGGAGGACATTTTCAAGAATATTTTCTTTTCTCCCTAATCCCTACATGAGCTGCCTATGTTAGTTGTGCTACTCTGACTCTTAGTTTACTACTTTCATTTATCCACTCTTGCTCTGTTAGTCTCTTAAAACATCTAAGACCTTTAAATATCACATTTCTGATCCAAACCTCCCACTCTCCTGCCCATATGATAGTATCAGAAACTTTAAAGTGGAAATATTTTCCTTTCCAGGACAGTTCTTCAGTGTCAGCATAGAATGGATTTTAGCCCTGATAATGTACAGTCGGGATGAATTAGATAGTCTTCCCTTTACCATTACTGTTTGGGCTGACTCTTTAAGAACCATTCAGAGAGGAGAAAAAGTAACTTCCTTCTCCAGATCGTAAGCCTACATCAGACAAAAGAGAGTTTTTTAGCTTTGGGGAGTAGAAACCAAGAGAATTTAAGTTTGTCTCAAGACGGGAACAGCTTGTGCCTACTGGGAAATTGCATTGTTGACACTTAGATAATGATCAGATCCTGACTGAAGTTCTAATAATAGCTCCTATTCATCACGCTCTTACTATGAGCCAGGTCTATATAAAGGTACTTTAAATATGCAGCAGTTGTAAATTTGAGCCTCTAATGCAGATTGTGTAAACATATCATCTTTTTAAAAAAATTGAGGTGTAATTTAATTCACACTTAAAAGGGTAAAGTTCAACGACCGTTAGTAGATTCACAAGGTTGTACAATCATCATTATCTAATTCCAGAAAATTTTAATGACTCAAGGAAGAAACTCCATGACCATTAACAGCCTCTCCCTAGTTCCTCCTCTTCCTAGACCCTAATGTCTAACAATTTACTTTCTGTCTTTGTAGAGTTGCTTATGTTAGGCTTTTATATAAATGGAATCATACAATATGTAAACTTTTGTGTCTGGCTTCTTTCACTTAGCATAATGTTTTCAAGCTTCAGCCATGTTGAAACATGAATTAGTACTTCATTCCTTTTTATGGCCGAATGATACTCCATTGTATGGATATACCAGATTTTGTTTATTGATTCATCAGTTGATGGACATTTGGGTTGTTTCCAGTTTGGGGCTATTATGGATAATGCTGCCATGAATATTTGTGTACAAGTTTTTGAACATTCGTGTACATATGTTTTCATTTCTCTTGCATGAAATATAATTGCTGGGCCATATGGCAACTATGTTTAACTTTTCAAGGAACTGCCAAACTGTTTTCCAAAGCAGCTGCACCATCTAATTCCCACAAGCAATATACAAGGATTCTAATTTCTACACATCTTCACCAACATCTTATTATCTATCTTTATTATTGTAACTATCCTAGTGGATGTGAGGTGTATCTACATGTGGCCATGTCTTATCTCTTATTGTGTATAAGTCAACTTACTTTCTGTTGTAAACTTCTATCCTGCCAGGCTTGGATAGAAATACTTTCATTGCCCAGGACTGTTCAGTGGTCCCATTGGATTATTTTACATACTTTTATTAATTGTAGTCATTGCTGTTAATTCTATAGGCTTTCCTGTTCCCTTTCTATTGGTTGGATAGAAGCAAGTTTGGATAGAAGCTTGGCAGGATAGAAGCTTACAATAAAAATTAAGCTCAGCAAAATAGTAAGTTCAGCAAAATCAGTGAACTCAGTGATTTTTCAGTGTTTGCTATGTGAGGTCATGTTGAGGTCCCAGAAAACCTACACAGTCCTGGATATCAATAGGTCAAAAACTAAGCTGTTTGGTCACTGAATTGTCCACACAGATAACTCCTAAGTGTTTTCCAAATGGCCATGATATGTTATCTCCACCCCACTTAAAGCACTCAAGGCTTCTGTAACATGGCTTATTGTTCATTGGCATAGGGGCATCGTGTAGCTATGTTTTATTTTCCCTTCTTTTTCTATTGAAAATACAGGTGAATAATTGCATTATATACATGAATCTCAGGCCTTGCATGTGCTGCTTCAAGTCAGGAAAAGTATAATTGTACTGTGTGTAAAAGCCGTAAAATCTGGATTTAAAAAATCTTTTAGGTACAGACTTAACCATGGTGGCTCAATTTGCAGAAGGATGAGTTGAACCCAATATTAGGAGGAGGTGTTGAGTGTGGCAGGGGCATCATTGTCCTTCATTTGAGGACAATGTCTTGGTTACTGAAGTTTGTCATGCTAGACTTTTCTGAGATATTTACCTGCTTCTGCCCTCCCAATAGTTGTATCCAGGTTGGCCGTGACCCACTGCACTTGGCTTAGAGACCACATACCCTCTTTACCCTCTTTTCAATGCTGATCTCACCCACAGGGAAGTCAGGTAATATAGGGAAATAGGTGAATTTACTTTTTGCAGTTGCTGCCTTTTCTACCAATGCATTTCCTCCATGTATTAGGTATGAGGGTTTTGCCATTGAAAGTAATTGCAAAAACTGCAATTACCTTTGCACCAAACTAATAGTAGCACAGGCTCCACTCTGCCTGTACTTTTGTCATCAAAATGTGCTCCTCAAAATGCTGCCATCAGTCATTCATATCTCTATCAATTCACGTATATTTGCCAGGAATGTATTTGTGTTTTAAGAAGCTTCATCTTCCATAGTGGTAAAAATACTTTTCTTTATTAACAATAAATTAAATTTTCATGGGGCACACTAGCTTATGAGTTGATTTGCTTAGAGTGGGATTTATGTTGGGGATAATAATGAATGCTAACATTTGAAGAACACTTAATTCCATGTTAGGCAAGAGCTAATGCTTTATATGTATTATTTCACTTGATAACTATAACAACAGCCTTTAGATACAGGTATTATTATGATATTTTACAAGAGAGAACATGAGACTTAGCAATGTTAAGTTATTTTCTCCAGGTTGCTTGGTTAATAATTGATGGGGCTAGAATTTTCATCCAGGATTGTTTGACTCCAAAGTCCTCTCTTGTTAGCCATTGTCTCCTTTCATGCTTAACTTTGAGATCTCAAAGACAGGCTGGAATGCTGTACCTGGAAATTAGCGAGTTTCCAGTAAAGACAGAGAGTGACCAACTATAGATAAAAGAGGTATAAAGTATTTTGAGTATTATTTAAGAGGTTTGATAAGTGCCCCATCCTAAAATATTTCCACCTCCAAACTTGCATCTTCCCAAGGAATTGTTTATAATTAGATTCTTTGGAGACAGGCTTTTAGATTTCAATAGTTCAGATTTCCAGCTGTGTGTGTGTGTGTTTATGATAGATCCCATCATACCTTTAGCCATTGCCAGTCAGCTAGCTGCCATTTTTAGCAGGGATTAATTTATGAACCAGTGCTGAAGAATTGGAACACAGATGGACTCACTTTCTGAAAAAAAAGAAGAGGTGGAGGGTGGAGGCTATGCAAAGACTAGGGTAAAGTGCGTTCTATAGGAGGAAAATCTCTCCTTTAATAACTTGTCTATTGACACAGATAGTTGCAAAGGTAGTCCAAGGGCTGAAAGAAATAGGAAAAGTCTCTTAATATGACAAGGAGAAGGGTCGCCTGCATTGTAGTGATGAAAATAGAAGTAGTTAGTGCTGTGGTTTATGCCAAAGCAGAGAGGCAGCTTAGAGAAGGCAGTGTATTATACTTTCTAATTATATAGTATTGTATTGTCAGCCTTTTCCCATTTTTGGCTTCTTTCTTTCATCTCTCAAACAGATTCAGTTCTCCATCCTAAAGGAAATTCCGTCATTTTCAAACTCTTAAGAGATTGTATTCTCCTCCTACTTTCTTATGTCTCTTTGGACTTCTCTTCCCCTTGTAATCGGGCTCTGCCTCCACCATCCCACTAAGACTGATTTCACTGAGAACGTTAAGAAACAAAGCAAAACAGAACTCCTAATTGTCCTGTCGAAAGGACATTTTACTGCCTCATGGTACTAAACTGTTTGCAGCATCTAGCTCTGAAAGTTACATCCTCCTCCTTGAAATTCTCTTCTCCCTCATACTGTCGTATTATTGTCTTCATTCTGTTTTTTGTTTATTACATTCATATATTTATCCAATTAATGTATTCATTTGCTAGGGCTGCTGTAACAAAGTCCTATAATCTGGGTGGCTTAAGCAACAGAACTTTGTTGTCTCATAGTTCTGGAGGCTGAAAGTGATAGGTTCCTTGTGAGGGCTGGGAAGGAAGGATCTACTCAAGGCCTTTCTCCTTGGCTTATAGATGGCTATCATTTCCCTGTGTCTTTTCACATAGTTATTCCTCTATGTGTGTCTGTCTGAGTGTTCAAACTTCCTCTTAATCATAAGGACACCAGTCATATTGGATTGAAGTCTACCCCAATTAGCCCACTTTAATTTGATTACCTCTTGGAAGACCCTGTCTCTAAATAAGTTCACATCCCAGGATACTGGGGACAGGGACTCCAGCATATCTTTTATGTGAGGGGCCATAATTCAATCCATAACATTGAACAAACTTTTGTTAGTTGTCTTTGATTTGCTAGACATTGAGCTAGTTTGGAGTTTGTATATATAGTGATCCAGCAGCTACTTTCAAAGAGACTCAAAGTTAGTGGGGAGACAAATCCTGGCCTGAGGTTGTGTCCTGGTCTTGACTGCACAGGCAATGAACACAACCTGCCAGTTGTCTCCCTAGCCCTACCCTAGAGATTCCTCAGTAGTAAAAGAATTTGTAGAAGTCTAAAAAATGAAAGCAAACATTGTAATAAACCCTGGGAAGAGAGGATACAATTGTGACATCACGTGTAGGGAGTGACAAGCAGAGGTAGGGAAGGGTCAGCTGCCACAGTTGGGGAGAATCTTCACTGTGCACTTTGCTCTCTGTCACATTGCCAGGAATGGCTAATGGGCACTTTCCTTTTTTCTCTCTATAGTGGAATAGGAAAATATTCCAGCCCCAGCGCTGTTTGTAGTGGTAGGATATCTTGAGATTATTTCATTCTAGGAGTAGGGTAGGGTTAGGAGAAGACAGGCACAAGGATAGACTGATTGGCCCACTTTCAGGCTTTCCTTCCCTTTAGCTTTCCTAGGTGCAGGGCCACTTGCTAAGCAGAAAGCAGTCAGGAGTGATCAAACCCAGATTGTGAACACATCACCAACAACAATAGCTGATGCTTCCAGAGGAAGGAAGAGTCACAGGCAAAGTAATCAGAGAGTGAACAGCATAGCCAAGATAAAAGGGAAATCATGAACACCCTGAAGAGAACCAGAATGAATGGAACAAAGAGATCAAAAATTAGAAATATACACAATAATTATCTTCCAGTTGATAAGAGAAGGTACTGTAATGTGAAGCAGAAACAGGCATGTCTGCTTGTAGAGGGAACCTGAGTGCACATCATTATGGGAATGGATGATTTAAATATGATAGATCTAACTATAGAATACCATATGGCAGAAGAAAACCACAAATTTTATATAAAACATGAAATAATTCTTATTTTTTAAAAATTAAGTTGAAAAAGTAGGAAATAAAATGAAATTTTACTACAATAATATTTATCTAAAGGTTTACATATTTATGAAACAAAACCTGCAGGGCACGTTGGCTCATGCCTGTAATCCTAAAGTGTTAGGGTTAACACTTTAACCCTAACGCTTTGGGAGGCCAAGGTGGGTGGATTGCTTGAGCCTGGAGTTTGACACCAGGCTGGGCAACATGGCGAAACCCCATCTCTACTAAAAAAAAAAAAAAAAAAAAAAAAAAAAAAAAAAAAAATTAGCCAGGCATGGAGCAAGTGCCTGTAGTCCAAGCTACTAGGGAGGCTGAGGTGGGACGATCACTTGAGCCTGGGAAGTTGAGGCTGCAGTGAGCTTTGATTGCGCCACTGCACTCCAGTCTGAGTGAGAGAGTGAGCCTCTATTTCAAAAACAAAAAACAAACAAACAAGCAAACAAAAAACAGTCAAAAAACCCCACCACCAACAAAAACAAGACCATACATTTAAGCATATGTAAAACCATATATCAAATATATTATTAATAAATGACTACTTATTGGCCAGTTGACGGGAATGAGAACATGGGCTCAGAAAAGAAAGAGAAAAATATTAAATAAAACAAGAAAGAATCAACTGAGCACCTTGAAACAAAACATTTCTCTAACCTCTCTGACCACACTCCCCTTGGTTTTTGTCTTAATTCCTTTTCCTCTTTCCATCCCTACAATATTAATATTCTAATTATTGGCTCTTTTGGTCTTGTTGCTTGGTAAGCAGTTTCACTATAGCTATGACATGAACAATGACCCAGTTCCAAATGAACATCTCCAGCTTCCTCCTGTCTTTTGACCTCTAGTCTTATATTTCCAACTATTGACCAGATTCCTCTATCACAAGTCCTTGAGTGCACCAAACACATCTCCAAGTGCCTGGGTCTTGCAGAGAACATGGTCTATAGAAATGGTGGTTTACCATCTTCTAGAGTTGTGTCTCTGGCCTCAAATTCATTTTGCCTGTAGATGAAATGATGTGAAGTAGAAGGAGGTACAATAGTGTCAGAGGTCAAACATTCTCTGTTTTATGGTCTTCCTGACAATTGGCTCTGAGACATCCTGCTGCCCCAGAAATGGGATTAGAGGCTACACAGGTGGGACAATCCCTTTGGAGCTTAGCAGAGGTGTTCTCAGAACATTATTCCAGGTTATCTTAGGACTGGTATGTCAAAACGTGTTTGGCATTACACAACATGCTCAGTACATATGTATGCAAATATTTGAAGCTGAAATAAATATTAAAAGTCGTGGAATTTTGTGATTATCAAGCTCATCCAAGTGCTATTGTTTTCTAGTGAAGCCTCAGAGGTGGGTTTCTAGTCTGCCTACCGCACTTCAGCTAGAGGAGCTTTGGTGAAGTGTGGAGTGGTAGAGAGCACAGACTTTGGGGCCAGAGTCCTATCCCAGACTCATTGGGCATGGCTGTGTGATCCTGGGAAAGTTTTAATCTCTCTGTTGTTTAGTTTCTTTATCTATAAAATGGAATTTATAGCTATCCTTGCCTTAGAGGATTTTGTGAAGATCAAGATAAGTGAAATACACATGAAGCATTTAGAACTGAGGCATCTGCAGAGTACATGCTCCAGGAATACTCTTATTATTGCTGCTCTGAATTTATTTCAGATAATGGAACTTGGAATAAGAATTGATTTGAAAAAATGTTGTTTAAAGAAAGTTTAGAACTTCCAATTTTTAGTTTTTTCAGCGATTTCACAGATGGAAAGGCCAGGATTCACCCATAATCATGCAGTTAGTAACAGAGTGAGGATGAGGTCTTAAGGGCCTGACTCCCAGCCAGAACTCTGTCCAGCATACCTGTATCAGGTGCTGTGGACATACCAGCTCCCTTCCTGTGTCAATCAATTCTTCTTTGGTCACTAGCAAGAGAAACCAATTCAAACTGGCTTAACTAGAATAAGAATTTATCTAGCCCTGGCCACACCTGTATCCAGGTCTTCTAGCTCATATCTCCTTAGCTTAGAAATCTCCCTACCTTTACAAGGAAAACTCTGCCTAATTGTGACAAAACCCAGTGACTTACTCTCATGCTCTTATAGGCCCACCATGCTTGAGTGTATGTGCATTTCTGAACCAATTATTGTGGCCAAGGGGTCCAGCAACTCTTCCTGACCAGTCATGGGTCAAGTGTTTAATGCTGGAGCTGGAGATGGGTGGGTTAGTCATCCCCTTACACTGCAGTGGTTCTGAGTGT
The DNA here is from genome assembly GCF_047675955.1 of Chlorocebus sabaeus. Taxonomy (NCBI): domain Eukaryota; kingdom Metazoa; phylum Chordata; class Mammalia; order Primates; family Cercopithecidae; genus Chlorocebus; species Chlorocebus sabaeus. The sequence continues at coordinate 71,967,564 of NC_132926.1, read as the reverse complement.
AAGAAGAGGAAGCTCCCCTAATAACAATTGAAAAGAGGGGAATGATTGTTGGGAAGGCAAAAACAATAGAAGTCCTTATTTCCAAAAATGGACTGAATCTCAAATAGAGCTGAATAACTTAACAGTCCTAGAACTTAAAAGAATTGCACCATTTCAGTTTATATCATCAGGCAATTCATTCCTGATTTAATCCAATTCACCCCCATCCTTTGCTTCCATTGGTAGTTGCTGTCTTTACTGCCCACATGGCTGCTGATCTCTTGCTCTTTTTTATTCAACCAAAGACTGAGATGATCAGGAGGGTGCTTTTGTAAATTAGTACCTAAAGTTTAAAATGGACCGAGAAGGTATGGTGTGTAACATTATATGTGATTTTACATTGCCATCAATTTTCCCTGAGTCTATCAGTATTTGGTTACAATTTGAGTGTGAGTGTTGTATCTTTGAGATCCTCTGGGAATATGCAATGTCATTCTTTGACTGTTAAATGGGTTGAGCTACAGGGATACAAGGACCCTGCATGCTCAAGCTGCCTTTTCTGTTCTTAGTGCAATTCTAAGACACTGGCCTCTAAGTCCCTAAATAACTCGACCACCACCTCTCCCCATGTGCCATAATCACAATTAGCCTGACTTGAAGCATTCCAGGTATAGTTTAGAAATTCAGCCTTCAGGAAAAGGGGAGCAGAAATTTCCCATGGAAGGTCCTCATTTGTAGAAATTTCTCTGCCTGCCCTGATTGGCAAAGCCCTAGTGAGAAAAACTTTCTTTTTATTGCGATGAGTTACTGATGCTAATATGGAATTCAATGTTGTTTGCTATCTACTTTAATTAAACATTATTTTGCACTAGCTCCCTGAAGAGTCTGCATCACAGAAAAGCACAATTTCATAAATCTAATAAACAACTAAAGAAATACATGCCTTTGTGCATTGATACCACTTGAAATCTCTGTATTTTCATAAGTTTGTTCTGTATGACTGCAAAGACAGCTATTTGTACTTATTTGTGCATGAGTAATTCCTCCAGTTTCCTTGGAAGTAAAGCCGAAGGCAGACATTGGCTGCTTCTCTGCACATTTCTATGTGTACAGAGGGATCTATAAATATGAATGCTCCTACTTTCAGAGTTTGAAAATAAAACGACCAAATATTTTTTGAATGGAACTGGTCTTGCTTTTAATTCTTACCAGCTCTTTGGAAAACATGCTAATAAAACCACTGTAACAATCACGTGTTTCTTTGGAAACATCAGTATAATTAGCCCTTTCAAGAAAAGAACAAAACTGTATTGGAAACCTCAATTTGAAATACAGTGAAGCCAAATACCTAATTATAGTGATGCAGTCTTTTTTCTTTTCCTTTGATTTCCTGGCAAAACATTATTTTATGCCTTTGTTCCCCTTCAATGGCCATAATAGTCTTGGCATAAACCTTGCAGGTAGGTGGGGAAATCTCCTGAGTGTTTCTTGTTCTGTTGGAGGATATTCTTGGAAATAACCAAACAAGTAGTCTGTTTAGAGGGCTACCCTTGGAAAGACAGGAGGAGTCTTTTCTCAGCCACACTCCTGACAAACATTTCTGTTTCTTCTCCCCTCCCATCCCCAGGAGGCTCAGTACCCTTGAATCTTTCCTTCCTCATTTGCAATCCCTTCCTGCACAAGGAAAGGATTACTCTCAATTTACACAGTAGGGTGGGCTTTCAGAGTAAAGGAAGATCTTTGAGGGCCCTGGGATGGCTTATGGAGAAGCCTCCTTTGAAGATTTAAACTGGAAACCTCACTTCCTCCAGGAGCGTTTGGCTCCTAAGCATTGTATATGGAATGAAATGTTTTGTCCGTTAGTGAAGGGAATTTCTCTATAAGCAGGATGGGAAAATATTCGTGTTTTGGGAGTCCTTCCCTGGGGGAAGGGAAACTAGAAGAATAAATAACATAAGCATAATAAATACAGCTGGTGAAAGCTGAGATTTCCAAGTGACTGCTCCAGTGCTCTAACGGTAGCCCTTGAGGTTAGAAGTTAAAACACCTCACTTTGCACCTGACTTAATGACTATCCTGAGGGTAGAATTGTTCTGGTTGATAGGATTAGGTCTCTCTTTACTTCTTGATTGTGCCTGAAGCATGGAAGGAGCTGAACAATGAGGATCTCAAAAACTCCAGTGCCATTTCACCATCATAATACCTAAAACACATCTGATTCTATTGGTATCTTGATTTTCAGCCATTACCATAGCTTCCTAATGAAAGCTAACATTACAAATTAGGGATGTTAAAGAGGAAAGGTAAGTTAGTGGGAACATTTACACTTGAATTTGATTTATAGGAAACCACTCCTTTGGTGTTTTCTTTATTATTTTTTCAAATATGTGAATGAGTTGCAAAATTTTAAATGAAAACTATGTTTGAAACATGTCTGGAGACACAGGGTACCATCACTAGTAATTATCTTTTCTCTGGAAATGATTTGAAAAGTTATCAATAAGCCGTTCCCAACTTGTAGCTTTCTGAGGCACTTAGGATGAAATCTGGAATTATTTACCGTAGTTTATCAGGACTTCAGCACCTGACGCTGCTTAACTCTTTAGCCTCTTCTTTGTTCTCGTATTCTACTTTCTTTGAACTTTTTCTAGACCTGGAGTCCACCCTACTTTCTCGTGCTTCTAAGAGCCTGTATGCATTTCCTTAGCCTGGGATACTCTTTACCCCACTGTTCATCTGATAAACTCTTTAGCTTCAAATTTCAACTTAAACACCGTATACTTTTCTGGACCACAGAAGAGATTGATTTTCTTTTTATTTATGCTCTTAATACTCTGTCCAACTTTTGAAACCGTCTTTCCCCACCCCATCAAATTTGTTGATTTTTTTTCAATATCTTTCTTTGTCACTAGAGTGTAAGCTTCCTGAGGACAAGCATTGTATTTTTGTCTCATTCAGCACTATTAGCACTAGCCTCAGCACATAATAGTCACTCAGTAAATATTTCATGAATAAATGCATGCCTGTAAAACTTCCCATAAGAAGCCTCAGTCTCTTTCTCTCTCTCTTTCTGGTTCGCTGTCTCTTTCTCTCTCTTGTTATTAAGGGACAAGAAAAGAGTGAGCAAATCTAACATTAAAAACTGTGGTGTAATTTTCAATGTAAATAGTTCAAAATGGGCTTTTTTTTTTTTTTTTTTCTAAAGCAGGACCTTAAGATTCTTCTTGACTGTTCGCCATGCTTCTTGGTAGTTACTTCCAAGACCGTTAAGTGTGAACCTAGCAAAAAAATATTCCAAGAATGGGTTTTGGCTCACAATGGTTCTTTTCTCTGATCTATGTTGGGAACACTAATCTTACCTCTGGGTCTAGAGAGAATGGACCAGAAGTTTTGACCAATCTGACAGTGAAGCTTAGATTGGCAAAGAATTAGCAAAGACTAAGCAAAGAATTCTTAGTCTCCTTGAGTTGATCATAATGACTCCAAACAGCCACAAGATATAGAATGTAGGTGAATTAAACATTAGTAAACCTTACCTCAAATTCCTAGGCTATGAAAAGGCTGCCAATGAGTGTTTAAGTCCTTCACATAGGGCTTGCTAGGCTGGAGTCTACATTCTGACCTTATCTGAACAGCTCACTCTCTAACCCTATGGAAAAGGCTTAACTTCCTTTGCTTTTGCAGGCCAAGTAGGCAATTCAATTGCAAAAGGTCCAGCTTACTCTTGATTTAACCTAATTGCTCTCTCAATCTTTGCCACTTATTCTTAGCTCCACAAGAACTTTCCATTATTAATGCAGCTTGATTTGGGATCACTAAATTGTTTAAATTGTAATCAGCTTTAAAAATTATTTTATCAACATTTTAGCTTCTTTAATGTTTGTAAAGCATGCAAGTCCTGAGTCGTCTATACATAGCCTTAAATCTCCATAGGTGGTGATCACACTGAATCAAATGACATTTATGAAGGGAAAGTCACACCTTTGAAAATTTACATAGGAAATAATACTTTGATTAAATTAAGGATAAGCATTTTAATCATTTTCTTGAACATTTTCTTCCAAAATTTTATGAAAATAGAAACTCTCTTTTCATTCTTACACCCTACCCCTTCTTTTCTATCCAAGCTTACCCTGGTATTAATAAGGTGACATCTGGAAACAATTTATGATAACTTCATCGTCTTTGCAGCATTTCTGGAACTTGCTCAGAGAAGTTAGAATCTTTCCAGTCTAAGAAAATATACTTTCAGGCAAACATTATCAGTAAAATATTTCTGAGGAATAAAACTCATTTACATACCATTGAATGTTGAACATACATTTCTTATTCCCTCATATTTCCCTGAATTGGTTCTAGTCATTAAGGGTCAAAACAATATCTCCAAGGAAAACTCAGAAAGAGCAGAGGGTCTACCGACAATATGAGACTTCTGATTGAATAAGCTGTTACCTGTATCCCGCATAATTTCTTAATCCTGAGCATTGATCAAGTATTGACTGTAGGCCAGATGCTATGCTAGGTTTTGGAAGGCTGCACTGTGTATAAGACACAGTGCTTGCCCTAGGAGCTCTTTGCAATGTCTACTAAAAGCATTTAGAGTAATCTCTGTGTGAGTGCAAGTCATGGATATATAAAATGAGGTCACCTATGGCAGGAATCTGAGAGTTTCTTATGCCACTACCTCCCTGTGCTATTGTAAAGCACATAATAGCATTTTAGAGATGAGGAAAATTTTGGTGTATGATTGGACACACAAGGATGAAGAATATCTTAAAGTGGGTGCACAAAGTTGGCACAGCTTGTTTGGTCTTTGCTTCAAGTCTCCTGCTATTTCAGCTTCAGTGCTGATTCTCCTTGAACTAGCTCATGTTACCACAGTGTTATCTGGGTTATTACTTTCCCTCTATATTCCCATTTTAATAGTGACAGGGAAAGGATCAAGTGTAGTCAAAATGCAGGGACATTTCCTTAGCCTAAGAAGGCCTATTTAGAATAGAAAGTTAAAATATTAAAGAAGTAGGAAAGCTTTTTTTTTTTTTTTTTGATTTATGAAAAATTCAAGTTGTGCAAGGCCTTCTGGGAATTGAACATTTGTGTAAGTTTGGCAATGCCTAGATTTATTTATTTATACCCTGCCTATTCTATAAGTGGTTTCAAGCAGACTGAAATGAAGCATGAAATACCCCAAAATCACATGTGTTAAAGTGGGATAAAATAAATAAAAACAGAGGCAAACACAAAGTGGTTTTGGAATAAGCCTAAAGACACCTACTATAAAGATACCTATTAATACACATCTATAAAAGGTAAACCAGAATTGTGTCTATGATTCCCAACATCAAGTTAGCACAGAATAAATGACAGTTGCCTTTGAAAAAAACTTCCGTATAATTACCATTTCTTTCTGACTTATTGAATTGAGTTGTGTGACTTGGTCTTCCTCAGGGGTAACTAAGTTGACAGGTTATTTTCTGTTTTCTGTCAAACTGTTCAAGTGATTGCATAATCCTTGGGCAGTAGCTTGTTCTTTATAACTGTGGCATCTGGCAGAGTGCCTAGCACATACTGGGTGCTGAATAAACACTGGTTGATTGACTGGCTCAGTAAGTGAGGGAATTAAAAAATGTGAATCAGGGTGATCTGCCAAATTGGGACAGGGGTTCAACTTTCCTGAACTGATCCTGTTTCTTGGGATGCTGCTATGAAGTGTCTGAAGTTTTGAATAACTGCTACAAGGAGAATCAGCAAAAAAGAAAGTTAGCAATGGACTTAATTATGTGTGTGTGTGTGTGCGCGCGCGCGTGTGTGCATGTGTGTGTGTGAAAGAGAGAAATCAATTCTATAAATTGTTTGTTCAAAGGTAAGTTGTAGCCCATGTAGTAAAATCCATATTGAACAGGGAGTGTCTTTAGCTACACTCCAGGACAGAGGAAAGTCTTGAGAATTCACCCTATCATCTCTCTAGTTGCATCAGTATGTTCAGTTTGGCCCTATCAGATCAGTAGATGCTTGGGTACCATCTCACTCTTTGTCTCCTGGACCATAGGAGATATTCAAAGGTTATTACTCAGCAGCTATACAAAGTAAGGAATAGAATTACTTCCTAAATCCTGCCATGTAGCAGTGAGTATTGTGTGTCTTTGTGTCTACGTAAGCTGGCCTCCTGGGGAGGAGGAAGTGTGAGCTGGAGTGCCAGGAATCAAGGGGTAATAATGATGGTTGTGGTGTGTTTGTGTGTGAAATAGTATGAACTTCCACTTTTTTTTTTTTTTTTTTTTCCTGAGACAGTGTCTCGCTCTGTCACCCAGGCTGGAGTGCAGTGGTGCTATCTCGGCTCACTGCAAGCTCCGCCTCCTGAATTCACGCCATTCTCCTGCCTCAGCCTCCCGAGTAGCTGGGACTACAGGCGCCCATCACCACATCCAGCTATTTTTTTGTATTTTTAGTAGAGACGAGGTTTCACCTTGTTAGCCAGGATGGTCTCCATCTCCTGACCTCGTGATCCGCCCGCGTCAGCCTCCCAAAGTGCTGGGATTACAGGCGTGAGCCACCACACCCGGCCGAACTTCCACTTTTGATTGCCCCTGATTTTCCCTATAACATTTCAAAAGCAAACACTTACTCAGTTCTTGTATCCACAACTGAACTTATTTCAAAACTTTGTCTGGTTTGTTGAGTGATTCATATTTCTCCCATTAACATAAGTTTAATATTTGCAACCCTATTCCCTTGACTTATGCTAAGAAAAATTCGTTTCCTTGCTGCCGTGAGTTCCAGTTCAAATAGTCCTCCATTAACTGACAAAGAAGAGCTACTTCTTGTTCATTATAAGATTGCTCTTGACTATATGGGATAATGTAAATTTTTTTATCCCACCGTTTTTGTCAAAGTATATAGTTCACAAGATTATTTTGATAAGCATGTAACTTCTTTTGTCTCTGGAAACATTGATGTGATCAGGTTCAATCCTATGTGTGCATCTGTGGATCTGAAGACTGAGAACTCTGTCTCTGTGCAGATGACTTTACTTCACCTAGACAGCGTTTTTTTTACATAATCTGGTCCAATTGTGAGTCCTTTTCTGCTTTCACGATGGCATACTCTAGGATGCTTCTGACTGCCCTTCGCTGAGACTGTGTTCTGAATAGATGAAGAAAATAGGGCCACATGTTAGCAGCTTTACTGAATCTAGATGGCTGCTATATTTGTATTTGTTTTTACCATTCTTTGAACATTTTGTATCTTTAAAGATACAATAAAAATTTGGGAAAAGGCTGTGTACTCTCAGGAGAAATGAAATATCAATGGGGGAAAAAAAAAGAAATATCAATGGGAAGAACACGGGGGATGGCGGGGAATGGGACTTCTTTAGGTTTCAGTCTGTGCCCAAATATTAGATGTTGTATAGCTGAAATGTTGATGGGTGATTCAACCTTTACTTCTGAAACTGATACTAGAGAGACTTAGTGAAACTCTGCAAATGCTCCAGGGAGTGACAGTGGGGAGTGGGTAAGCTTTTTTCATCAAAACTTTTCCTATGCTTTATCTAACCTGGGGTCCCAGGTAGGGTGCCTGTGGTAACTATTTTTTGTCAGGAATAGAAATCAGTCATCGAAAAGTTTCCACCAAATAGAGGATGAGTGTCTCTGCTTATTCCAGAGTGAACAGAAGGCATAACATGTGACTCTTCTGTCACCACTTTACTGAATTTGGACAAAATATGACAACATTTCCCTAGGAAAAAAAAGTGACAGAGGAATCCTAAAAAACATCCGTTTCTTCTCAGATCTCAAAAAGAATATAAAGAAGGAGAATATATGGCTACTAGGCCCCTTCAAAAGAAACAGAGAAAAGGTGCCATTAAGAGGGCAAAAGACTGTAGAAAGGGCATTCTGGGTCCAGGAGACAAATGCTATTTATTTCATAATTTTGATGTTTTAGGGAAGCAAGAAGTCATTATTTAATACATGTTTAATACATATTGTAAACTAGGGGTTGGCAAACTTATGGTCAGTGGGTCAAATCCAACTTGCTGTCTATTTTTGTATGATCCATGGACTCGGAATGGCTTCTGCATTTTGAAATGTAAAAAAAAAAGATTTCCATGAGAACAGTTGTTCAAGAGTTGAGGACATTGCATCTTGGCTTGCAACATCTCAAATATTTACTATCTGTCCCTTTGCAGAAAAATTTTGCCAACTCCTGTTATAAACTATACTAAATACTACAGGTGCACAATCACATTTAATCTTCACAGCACCCCTTGGACACAGGCACATTACTTTCCCCAATTTACAAATGAGGGGATCTTGGCTCAGTTGACTTAAGTAACTAACCCAACACCAGACAACAAGCATATGGCCAAGTTGGGATTGGAACCTGGGTATGTTAGTCAGGATTCTTCAGAGAAACAGAACTGATAGGATGTTTATATAGAGAGATTTATTTTAAGGAATTGGCTTGCATATTTATGGAGGCTGTCAAGTCCAAAATCTGCAGGGTGAGCCAGCAGGCAGCAGACTCAGGGAGAACTGATGATGTACTTCAAGTCCATAGGCTGTCTGCTGCAGAACTCCCTGTTGCTCCAGAGAGGTCATCCTTTCTGTTCTATTCAGGCCTTCAACTGATTGATGAAGTATACCGACATTATAGAGGGCAGTCTGCTTTACTCAAAGTCCACCGATTTAAGGGTAAATCTCATCCAAACATACCTTCACAGAAACATGCAGAACAATGTTTGAACAAATATCTGGGCACCGTGGCCCAGGCAAGTTGACACACAAAATTAACCATCACACTGGGTCTGAGCAAGAACATTTGTTTATCTCTATTCTAGACAACTCTCTAATGATCTTTTGTTATTGTCTCTAAGAAAAGATTGTCTTTTAAAACTGGGAATGCCTACCACCTTTCCTCATATGCCCTGAGTGCAGTAAGTTTTGATTTGGAATATCTAGAAAAGTTACTCATCATAGAACTGTGCTTCAGGAGAATCAAGTGGGCTAGTCCTTTTCCCTATGTCTGATGACTCTGTGAACACCTTTTCCATGTAGAAAACAAAATACAAAAGCAGTTGACCCTTGAGTAACATGAGTTTGAACTGTGAGGGTTCAAACTCCTCCTATATGCAGATTTTTCTCAATAAATATATTAGAATGTGTTTTGGAAATTTGCAATAATCTGAAAAAATTCACAGAAGAACCGCAGCCTGGAAATATTTAAAAAAAAAAAGAAGGAAAGGGTTAATATGCCATGAATGCATCAAATATGTGTAGATACTAGTCTGTTTTATCATTTAGTGCTATAAAATATACAGGAATATATGACAAAATTTTCAAATTTATTAAAACTTAGGTATACAAACAAAGACTATACAGGTACTATTTACAGCTGAGAGAAATGTAAACAAATGCAAAGACCTTTATGATGATCCACTTTCACTTAGTGAATAGTAAATGTGTTTTCTGTTTCTTATGATTTTCTTAACATTTTCTTTCTCTAGCTTACATAGGTGTAATAACACAGTATATAATACATATAACATAAAAAATACAGGCTAATCAACTGTATGTTATTGGTAATGCTTCTCATCAACAGCAGGCTATTGTAGTTAAGTTTTTGGGGAGTCAAAATTTTTACTCAGATTTTTGAGTATGTGGGAAGTAGGCTCACCTAACCCCCACAGTGTTCACAGGTCAGCTCTATAACCTTGGAGCAACATTTAGGAACGTCCAAGAATGTAGAAAGACTTCTGATACTCTTATGCTTGTCTAGTTTCTCTTGATAGAAACTTTTGGAGTGGCATATTAATGTTTTTATTTAGACTGTGACTAAGCAGCATTCTTGGAGTCCAGCATATTTTAATTTTTAGCCTTAAGTAGATAGAGGTAGATTAAGTAAATAAAGTAAATAAAGGTAGACTTCAAATATAAATTAAAGTAAAATATTTATAGGAATCAATTGGCAATTAATATGTACTAATTACTTTTTAAAATAAAAATAAAATGTATATAAACATGGTATTTGAATATCTCTTACTAAAGAAGGCCTTATGGAGCTAATTTATGATAAATAAAATTTTGTTTGTTTATTTTGATCTTTTTTCTTTTTTTAAAATTACACAAGTTCTGGGATACATGTGCAGAACGTGCAGGTATCTTACATAGATATACATGTGCCATGGTGGTTTGCTTCAACCTTCAACCCATCATCTACATTAAGTATTTCTCCTAATGCTATCCCTCCATTTGCCCCCTACCCCCTGACAGGACTCAGTGTGTGATGTTCCCCACCTTGTGCCCATATGTTCTCATTATTCAACTCCCTCTTATGGGTGAGAACATGTGGTGTTTGGTTTTCTGTTCCTGTGTTAGTTTGCTGAGAATGATGGTTTCCAGCTTCATCCATGTCACTGCAAAGGCATTTAGGTTGGTTCCAAGTCTTTGCTATCATGAATAGTGCTGTAATAAACATACGTGTGCATGTGTCTTTATAGTAGAATGATTTGTAATCCTTTGGGCATATACCCAGTAATGGAATTGCTGGGTCAAATGGTATTTCTAGTTCTAGATTCTTGAGGAATCACCACACCATCTTGCACAGTGGTTCAACTAATTTACACTCCCACCAACAGTGTAAAAACATTCCTAATTCTCCACATCTTCTCAGCATCAGTTATTTCCTGGCTTTTTAATCATCACCATTCTAACTGGCATGAGATGGTATCTCATTGTGGTTTTGATTTGCATTTCTCTAGTGACCAGTGATGATGAGTTTTTTTCATATGTTTGTTGGCTGCATAAATGTCTTCTTTTGAGAAGTATCTGTTCATATCCTTTGCCCACTTTTTGATGGGATTGTTTGTTTTTTTTTCTTGTAAATTTGTTTAAGTTCCCTGTAGATTCTGGATATTAGCCTTTTGCCAGACGGGTAGATTGCAAAAATTTTCCCTAATTAGTTTAATTAGATTCCATTTGTCAATTTTGGCTTTTGTTGCAATTGCTTTTGGTGTTTCAGTGATGAAGTCTTTGCCCATGCCTGTGTCCTGAATGGTATTGCCTAGGTTTTCTTCTAGGGTTTTTATTGCTTGAGGTCTTACATTTAAGTCTTGAATCCATCTTGAGTTAACTTTTGTATAAGGTGTAAGGAAGGGGTCTAGTTTCAGTTTTCTGCATATGCATAGCCAGTTTTCCCAGCACCATTTGTTAAGTAGGAAATCCTTTCCCTATTGCTTGTTTTTGTCAGGTCTGTCAAAGATCAGATAGCTGTAGATGTGTGGTGTTATTTCTGAGGCCTCTGTTCTGTTCCGTGGGTGTATATATCTGTTTTGGCACCAGTATCAAACTGTTTTGGTTACTGTAGGCTTGTAGTGTAGTTTGAAGTCAGGTAGTGTGATGCCTCCAGCTTTGTTCTTTTTGCTTAAAATTTTCTTGGCTATATGGGCTCTTTTAACACCATTTATTAAATAGGGAATCCTTTCCCCATTGCTTTTGTCATGTTTGTCAAAGATCAGATGGTTGTAGATGTGTGTTGTTATTTCTGAGGTCTCTGTTTTGTTCCATTTGTTTATATATCTGTCTTGGTACCAGTACCATGCTATTTTCACTCCTGTAGCCTTGTAGTATACTTTGAAGTCACATAGCATGATGCCTCCAGCTTTGTTCTTTTTGCTTAGAATTGTCTTGGCTATATGAGATCTTTTTGGTTCCATATGAAATTTCAAGTAGTTTTTTCTAATTCTGTGAAAAGAGTTAATGGTAGCTTGATGGGAATAGCATTGAATCTTTAAATTACTTTGGCCAGTATGGCCATTTTCACAATATTGATTCTTCCTATCCATGAGCATGGAGTGTCTTCCCATTCATTAGTGTCCTCTCTTATTTCCTTGAGTAGTGGTTTGTAGTTCTCTTTGAAGATTTCCTTCACATCCCTTGTAAGCTGTATTCTTAGGTATTATATTCTCTTTGTAGCAATTGTGAATAGGAGTTCAGTCATGATTTAGCTCTCTGTTCATTATTGGTGTATAGGAATGCCTGTGATTTTTGCACATTGATTTTGTATCATGAGACTTTGCTAAAGTTGCTTATCAGCTTAAGGAGTTTTGGGACTGAGACAATGGAGTTTTCGATATATACAATCATGTCATCTGCAAACAGAGATAATTTGACCTCCTCTCTTCCTATTTGAATACCTTTGTTTTTTTCTCTTGCTTGATTGCCTGGCCAGAACTTCCAATACCATGTTAAATGGGAGTGGTGAGAAAGGGCATCCTTGTCTTGTGCTGGTTTTCAAAGGGAATGCTTCCAGGTTTTGCCTATTCACTATGGTATTGGCTGTTGGTTTGTCATAAATAGCTCTTAATATTTTGAGATACGTTCCACTAATACCTAGTTTATTGAGTGTTTTTAGCATGAAGGGGTGTTGAATTTGATTGAAGGCCTTTTTTCCATCTATTGAGATGGTTTTTGTCATTGGTTTTTGTCATTGGTTCTGCTTATGTGATGGATTACATTTATTGATTTGCTTATGTTGAACCAGCCTTCCATCCCAGAGATGAAGCTGACTTGATCTTGGTGGATAAGCTTTTTAATTTACTGCTGGATTCAGTTTGCCTGTATTTTGTTGAAGATTTTTGCATCGATGTTCATCAGGGATATTGGCCTGAAATTTTCTTTTTTTGTGTGGGTCTCTGCCAGGTTTTGTTATCAGGATGATGCTGGCTTAATAAAACAAGTTAGGGAGGAGTCTTTCTTTTTCTATTGCTTGGAATTGTTTTAGAAGGAATGGTACCAGCTCCTCCTTGTACCTCTGGTAGAATTTGGCTCTGAATCTCTCTGGTTCTGGGCTTTATTTGGTTGGTAGGCTATTCATTACTATCTCAATTTCAATCTTGTTTTTGGTCTATTCAGGGATTCGACTTCTTCCTGGTTTAGTCTTAGGAGGGTGTATGTGTCCAGGAATTTATCCATTGCTCCTAAGTTTTCTAGTTGATTTGTGTAGAGGTGTTTATAGCATTCTCTGATGGTAGTTTGTATTTCTGTGGGATCACTGGTGATATCCCCTTTATCATTTTTTTATTGCATCTATTTGATCTTTTCTCTTTTCTTCTTTATTAATCTGGCTAATAGTTTATTTTGTTAATCTTCTAAAAAAACACCATCTCCTGTATTCATTGACTTTTTTGAAGGGTTTTTCATGTCTCTGTCTCCTTTAGTTCTGCTCTGATCTTATTTGTCTTCTGCTAGCTTTTGAATTTGTTTGCTCTTCTTTTTTCTAGTTCTTTTAATTATGATGTTAGGGTGTCAATTTTAGATCTTTCCTGCTTTCTCCTGTGGGCATTTAGTGCTATAAATTTCCCCTGAAACACTGCTTTAGCTGTGTCCCAGAGATTCTGGTATATCATGTCTTTGTTCTCATTGGTTTCAAATAACTTATTTATTTCTGCCTTAATTTTGTTATTTACCCAGTAGTCATTCAGGAGGAGGTTGTTCAGTTTCTATGTAGTTGTATGGTTTTAAGTGAGTTTCTTAATCCTGAGTTCTAATTTGATTGCACTGTGGTCTGAGAGACTGTTTGTTATGATTTTCATTCTTTTGCATTTGCTGGGAGTGTTTTACTTCCAATTATGTGGTCAATTTTAGAATAAATGTGATGTGGTGCTGAGAAGAATGTATATTCTGTTGATTTGGGGTGGAGAGCTCTGTAGGTGTCTATTAGGTCCACTTGGTCCTGAGCTGAGTTCAAGTCCTAAATATCCTTGTTAACTTTCTGCCTTGTTGATCTGTCTAATATTGGCATTGGAGTGTTAACATCTCCAGCTGTTATTGTGTATGAGTCTCAGTCTCTTTGTAGGTCTCTTAGAACTTGCTTTATGATTCTGGGTGCTCCTGTATTGGGTGCATATATATTTAGGATAGTTAGCTCTTATTGTTGTATTGATCCCTTTACTATTATGTAATGCCCTTCTTTGTCTTTTTTGTTGTTGTTGATTTAAAGTCTGTTTTATCAGAGACTAGGATTGCAACCCTTGCTTTTTTTGTGCTTTCCATTTGCTTGTAAAACCTTCCTCCATCTCTTTATTTTGAGCCTATGTGTGTCTTTGCATATGAGATAGGTCTCCTGAATACAGCACACCATTGGGTCTTGACTCTTTATCCAATTTGCCAGTCTGTGTCTTTTAGTTGAGTCATTTAGCCCATTTACATTTAAGGTTAATACTGTTATGCGTGAATTTCATCCTATTATTATGATGCTAGCTGGTTATTTTGCCCATTAGTTGACGCAGTTTCTTCATAGTGTTGATGGTCTTTACATTTTGATGTGTTTTTTCAGTGGCTAATACTGGTTTTTCCTTCCCATATTTCATGCTTCCTTCAGGAGCCCTTGTAAGACAGGCCTGGTGGTGACAAAATCTCTCAGCATTTGCTGGTCTGTAAAGGATTTTATTTCTCTTTCACTTATTAAGCTTAGTTTGGCTGGATATGAAATTCCAGGTTGAAAAATTTTTTATTTAAGAAAGTTGAATGTTGGCCCCCACTGTCTTCTGGCTTGTAGGGTTTCTGTAGAGGGATCCACTGTTAGTCTGATGGGCTTCCCTTTGTGGATACCCCGACCTTTCTCTCTGCTGCCCTTAACATTTTTTTCTTCCATTTCAAGTTTGGTGAATCTGATGATTATGTGTTTTGGGGTTGCTCTTCTCGAGAAGTATCGTTGTAGTGTTCCCTGTATTTTCTTAATTTGCATGTTGGACTGTCTTGCTAGGTTGAGGAAGTTCTCCTGGATAATATCCTGAAGTGTGTTTTCCAACTTGGTTCCATTCTCCCTATCACTTTCAGGTACACTAATCAAACGTAGTTTTGGTCTGTTCACATAGTCCTGTATTTCTTGCAGGCTTTGTTCATTCCTTTTCATTCTTTTTTCTCTAATCTTGTCTTCACACATTATTTCATTAAGTTGATTTTAAATCTCTGATATCATTTCTTTCACTTGATCAATTTGGCTATTGATACTTGTGTATGCTTCATGAAATTCTAGTTCTGTGTTTTTCAGCTTCATCAGGTCATTTATGTTCTTCTCTATACTGGTTATTCTAGTTAGCAGTTCCTGTAACCTTTTATGAAGGTTCTTAGCTTCCTTGCACTGGATTAGAACATGTCCTTTAGCTCAGAGGAGTTTGTTATCACCCACCTTCTGAAGCTTACTTCTCTCAATTCATCACACTCATTCTCTGTCCAGTTTAGTTCCCTGGTTGATGAGGAACTATGATGCTTTGGAGGAGAAGAGGCATTCTGGTTCTTGGAATTTTCAGCCTTTTTGCACTAGCTTTTCCTCATTTTCATGGATTTGTCTATCTTTGGTATTTGATGTTGGTGACCTTCGGATGGGGTTTTTGAGTGGTCACCCTTTTTGTTGATGTTGATGCTATTGCTTTCTGTTTGTTAGTTTTCCTTCTAACATTCAGGCTCCTCTTCTGCAGGTCTGCTGCAGTTTGCTGGAGATCCACGCCAGACCTTGTTTGCCTGGGTATCACCAGCAGAGGCTGCAGAACAGCAAAGATTGCTGCCTGTTCCTTCCTCTGGAAACTTCGTCCCAGAGGGGCACTCACCAGATGCCAGTCAGAGCATTCCTGTATGAGGCATCTGTTGAACCCTGCTGGGAGGTGTCTCCCCCTCAGGAGGCACAGGGGCCAGGGACCCACTTGAGGAGGCAGTCTGTTCCTTAGCAGTGCTCGAGCGCTGTGCTGGGAGATCCACTGCTCTCTTCAATGCTGGCAGGAAGGAACGTTTAAGTCTGCTGAAGCTGTACCCACAGCTGCCCCTTCCCCCAGGTGCTCTGTCCCAGGGAGATGGGCGTTTTATCTATGAGTCCCTGACTGGGGCTGCTGCCTTTCTTTCAGAGATGCCCTGCCCAGAGAGGAGGAATCTAGAGAGGCAGTCTGGTTACAGTGACTTTGCTGTGCTGTGATGGTCAGAACTGCTGCTCTGCCCAGTCAGAACTTCCCAGTGGCTTTGTTTGCAACATGAGGGGAAACTGCCTACTGAAGCCTCAGTAATGGTGGCCGCCCCTCCCCCTACTAAGCTGGAGTGGCCCAGATCAACTTCAGACTGCTGTGCTGGCAGTAAGAATTTCAAGCCAGTGGATCTTAGCTTGTTGGGCTCCATGGGGGTGGGATCTGCTGAGCAAGATCACTCAGCTCCCTGACTTCAGACCCCTTTCCAAAGGAGCGAACAGTTCTGTCTCACTGGTGTTCCAGGCATCACTGGGGTCCAAAAAAAACCAAAAACCAAAAACCAAAAAACTCCTGCAGCTAGCTTGGTGTCTGCCCAAAGGACTGCCCAGCTTTGTGCTTGAAACCCAGGGCCCTGGTGGTATAGGCACCCAAGGGAATCTCCTGGTCTGCAGGTTGTGAAGATTGTGGGAAAAGTGTAGTATCTGGGCCGAAGTGCACTGTTCCTCACAGCACAGTCTCTCATGGCTTCCCTTGGCTAGGGGAGGGATTTCCCCAACCCCTTTCACTTCCTGGGTGAGGCAATGCCCCACCCTGCTTCTGCTTGCCCTCCGTGGGCTGTACCCACTGTCTACCCAGTCCCAAAGAGATGAGTCAGGTACATCAGTTGGAAATGCAGAAATCAGCTGCCTTCTGGGTTGGACCTGCTGGGAGCTGCAGACTGGAGCTGTTCCTATTCATCCATCTTGCCTGGGAAATTATATTATAATTAAATTTTTTATATAGGCTGCTAAAAGCCTGTTCTGCAGCTGGAAGGAATTTCCCATAATACCTTATTTTACCTTCCTTTCCTACCTTTGTATTGCAGATGAAGGGATAGACCAGATAATTGACATTTCTTGCTCAAGTTAATGCAGCATGGTGATGACACAGTCAGGATGAGAGCTCTGCTGATTTTCAGCCCAGGAGTTTTCCCTTTGATCAAACCACAGCCTGACTACTGTGTCTTTGTTTCACTTTGGTCAAGTGATAAGGTCATCTCAGAGCCAAATAAAATAAGGAATTGAATGAGGTGATACTGAAAATGTGAGGCTCTGTGTAATTGTGTTTGGAAAATTTTAGCAGTGGTAATATATCATTATTTTAATTTGCCTGGTGATGTATCTGTTCACCCATAAGGTGTATCTTGCTTGATTTTGATATGATTTACTACTGCTGGTGATCATTTTGATTCAATAGCTTATGTAGTTACAGAAATTCAGGAACAGGTGTTTCTGATTCAGCAATGTCTCCCGCATCTAATTTGGTATGCAAGTTAGTAGGTTGTGTATCATATTTATAGGAACTCCATTACATTCATAATGGGGTGAATATTTTCCCTGGGCCAAATCTTAAAGTTTATCAGGGAAATTACTATGTATTCAGAGCCATGTACAGGAAAGTTTGTAATTCCGTATTTCATTTTCTTGTTTTTCTTCTTCTTTCTGAATCATCTCGTTGTTTGAGAAGGAAAGCATTGAACAGCTTTTTCTTTCTAAATCCCCAGCTTCGTTTCCAGCATCCCAGTGGTGGGAGGTAACAATTTAGGTGTCAGTAAGAGATGTGAAGTGAAAATCTTCCTGTTACCTCACAGGAGGGGCCTGATAGGACACTGGGTGGGGCCCGCAGAATGCAGCTGGATGTTGGATAAAGGGCTAGTTCAGCCTCTGGGTGTCTGCAGACCTTTTTCTTGCCGTAGGGCTATGAATAAGATGCTAAAATATATTGCCTCAGGCAGCTGAATCAAGGCTTTAACTTGATTTAAGCCCACGACACCTGAAAATATTTTCATCCTCTTCACTTGGGGCTGGATTTGAACAGCTGACTTCGAGGTGAAGTGTTCTACAGGCCAAACCCAATCCCTAGAGTCAGTCAAACTGCTTCCTTATACATCTTCTGTTGTGCTGGGTTGGGAGAAGAATTGTTAAATGTTCCTGAGGAAAAACATAATGTTGGCATTGATGGTGATATTGATGTGTTGTCATTTGACTAGAGTTCTTTTATTTTAGTGAAATAAAGAGTGAAAATTAGCTTGTATAACATAAACTCAAAACAAAAAGGTAGGCCATGATCTATTAAAAGAGGGGAGAGTTTGATTATATATTTCTGCACAAAAGAAGCAGATGCATCTTTTTGAAGATGCTTGCCGGCACCACTATTCATAAATGTGTGTGCAACAGATAGTCTAATTGCCTCATTTATAGTAGTAGGACATACTGATTTCCTTTCACATTATTTACCCATCCATTGAGTTTTGGAGTAGACAGGGAGAATGCATTTCAATCCTGAGGGCTGCTTGTTTTAAACATTGCCTCTGTCTCCATGACAAGTGTTTTATTGTCACTTCTGACTAGATTCCTATTTTAGTTGTCAGTTGTCTGTCTTTTCAGGGTTTGTGAGTTTCAGTGAAGGTTCTGTGAATATTTTTTAAACCCTTCAGTTATCATGACTCTTCAAAAATCAGCTAGTGTATTCTGTATTCCTTCATGAGTGAAGAAGATAAACTGGAAACTATTCTGTGGCTTATTCCTGTGCATCATCCTGCAATCATTTGCCTCTGTGTAGCGTTTCCCTTTCATGCAATATGAACCCACAGGATTGTTACAGTCTCTCGATTAGGTAGGTAAGACTGACTTTCATTCACTCATTTATTTATTCATGCATATATTTATTGAGCACTGATGTGTCAGGCATTAGGCTCAGTTCCAGGTATACAAAACATCAGTCCTTGTGTTCTAGAAGCTTCTAGAAGTTCTCTTCTAGTGGGAAAAAAAATCTAATGTGGATGGTCTCTGACTTATGATAGTTTGACTTAAGATTTTTTGACTTTATGATGGTGCAAAAGTGATACTCATTCAGTAGAAACTGTACTTTGAGTACTCATACAACCATTTTGTCTTTCACTTTCAGTATAGTATTCAGTAAATTATATGAGATATTTAACACTTTTCTCATAAAATAGGCTTTACATTAGATGATTTTGCCCAACTGTAAGCAAATATAGGTGTTTTGAGCACATTTAAAGCAAGCTAGGCTAAGCTCTGATGTTCAGTAGGTTAGGCTGATTAAATGCATTTTGACGTGATATTTTCAACTTGCAGCGGGTTTATGAGGATGTGATCCCATTGTAAGTTAAGGAGCATCTGTACTATAATGTAAGCGACTCAGTCTGCTTGTGCTGCTATAACAGAATATCTTAGACTGTGTCATTTATAAACAATGGAAATTTATTTTCACAGTTCTGGATGCTGGGAAGTCCAAGATCAAGGTGCCAGCAGATTCAGTGTCTGGTGAGGGTTTGCTCTCTGCTTCCAAGGTGGGCCTTAGCCTTGCTATTGGGAGGAACAGGAAGACGGGCAAGATCTTGTCTCTATATGGCAGAAGACAAGGAAGAGACAAGCAAGCTCCTTCAATCATATATATATCATATATATATAAAGTATATATTTTATATATACACATAAAGTTTATATATATAAAGTATATACACACACACACACACGCACATACACTTTAAGTTCTGGGATACATATGCAGAACGTGCAGGTTTGTTACATAGGTATACAAGTGCCATGGTGGTTTGCTGCACCCATCAACCCATCATCTACATTAGGTATTTTTCCTAAAGCTATCTCTCCCCTAGCCACCCACCCCCCGACAGACCCCAGTGTGTGATGTTCCCCTCCCTGTGTCCATGTGTTCTCATCGTTCAGCTCCCACTTATGAATGAGAACATGCTGTGCTTGGTTTTCTGTTCAATCATTTTTATAAAGGCACTAATTCCATTCAGGACAGAACCCTCAGGACCTAATCACCTCCCAAAGGCCCCACTTCTTAGTACTATCACATTGGAGATGAAGTTCCAGCACAGGAATTCTGGGAGGACACCAACACTCAGATCAAAGCAGTAAGTATGTTGAAAGTGTGGATAGAGAAGGAGGGAAGGATTATTAAAGTCAGCATGAGGAACAGAAAAAGGTTTCACCAAGAAGCCAGAATTTAGGGTAAAATGTGAAAAGAAAAATGTTTTCCAGGTTGAGTGAGGATATCAAAGTAGGGGAAGAGGAATACTATTGCCATTGCTTTATAGATAAAGAAACCAAGGTCAACGAGGCCACAAAGCTGCCACACGTAAATGCAAGTGCTTGAACTGAGATATGTTCATGCTGTTTTTGTTACACCCCACTATACCAATCAGCAACTCATTAGATTGATTTTTCAAATTTTCTTTAACACATTCTATAAGAGCAAGAGTAGTGTATTCATTCCTTCATCTTAAGTATGAAAAGGCATTGAAGTCTTAAGGAGTGAAAGTGCAGTTTGCATTTGTGATTTTTATTTTCCATATTATTTTTCTGAAGTATAAATAAAATATTATAAAGTATTAGCCTTACAAATTGAGCATATCTATGATCAAGAAATAGAACACAAACTCCTTCACAGCCTCCCTCATGTCAATGCATAGTAATTATAGTTCCAACAATTAACTACTATTCTAGTATCTTCTATCTCAATAAATTAGTTTAACATGTTTTTAGAGCTTTATAAAAATGGAATCATATAATATGCATTCTCTTGTATTGGGCTTCTTGTTCTCAAAATTATTCACCCAAGTCATTAGCATGTAGCAGTAGTCTGATGTTCCTCATTGTTCTATAATATTCCGTTGTAGGAATATAGCACAACTTAACTTATATATTCTATTATCTATGAAGCTTTAGGTTGTTTCCACTAGGAGTCTATGATGAATCATTCTTGTAAGACAATTTGTGCAGGTCTCTGGTGCACATATATGCACATGCTTTTGGGTATACCTCTAGAAGTAGAATTTAGAGTTTATAGAATATGCATATATTCAGCTTTAGTAATTACTGCCACATGGTTTTCAATCCAGGCCAATTACTCAGTGTCTGTTATTATAAATACTATTTTCTTTGTGTCTTGTTTAATCAATCTTTTCTTGTTCCAAGGTCATGAATATATTCTCCTATATATTCTTCTAGAATTATTTTTCTTTTATCTTTCAAATAGAGGTCTATAATCTATCTGGAATGAATTTTTGTATACGACGAATAGTGAGGTGAAAATACACTTTTTTCCCCCATATGGATGCTCAATTGATCTGGTGCTCTTTATTGAAAAGGTCATCCTTTCCCCATTGTAGTGGAGCTTTTATCAAATTTCAGGAGACACCATGTAAGTATGAGTATAATTATGAATTTCCTACTCTCTTTCATTGGTTTCTAATTGTCTATTCAGAAGACAAAACAATGGTCCCTTAACTACTGAAACTTTATTATGTCTTAATATTTGGTGCTATAAAACCTCTTATTTGGTTATTCTTCTTCAGGATAGTTTTTCCTATTCTTGGCCCTTGCCATTTCCATAGAAAAACTGTAATTTTATTTGGAATTGTACTGAATCAGAAAAAGGAAGCTTTAGAATAATAAATATTCCAGTCCATAAATGAGATATATCTCTCCATGTATTTAGCTATTCTTAAATTTCTCTATGTCTTTTATTCTTTTGTGTAGAGGTCTTATATATCTTTAATTTATTCCTGGACATTTGAATATTTTTTATGCTATTGTAAAACCTCTGATTAAAAAATTACTTCCTAATTATATGCACTATTGTATATATATTCTTTATTGATTTAAATACTGAGTTTATATCCAGAAACATTGTTAGATTTATTTATTAATTTGTTAATTGTAGTTTAAGAATTTTTCAGTGCTCATAATTATATATTCTGTGAATAAGAGCAGTTGATTTCTTTTCTTACTTTCCAAGATATTTTATTTGTATTTATATATTTTATTTATTTGTATTTTCTATTGTACTACCTAGAACCTCCAGTATAATTTAAAGGGTCAATAATAACTGATATCTTTGTTTTGTTCTTGAGCTTAGGCAAAGTGAAAGCTTTTAATATGTCACCATTAAACTCCTATTAAATTCCTATTAAACATGATATTTGCTATAGAAGTTTTCCATAGCCTGTAATCAGATTAAAGATATGCTATTCTATTCCAGTTTGCTAAAAGTAGTATATCTACAAGGTAGATAAATCACCCCTCCTCCTTTTAGGAGGAGCAGATAAAAGTTGGCAATAATTTCTGGAAATGTTATTTCAATATAGCTCCCTCCTGGACAGTGGCACATGGGAAAACAGTGAATTTTTCTACAAAAAAAGAAGAAGAAAAGATGAGAGGGATGGACAGAGAGATTTCTGCTCTTTCTTTTTCTTTCCTGGGTTCCCTTTCTCTTACCATCAACTTTTTTTCCTTAATTTCCACTGTAGATTGCAGCTCACGTGTGCCCTTGACATATTGAACAGAGAAGCATTCTTGTAGCCATTTCATAGTCAGTTTTTAGCTAAGAAACCACTTTTAATTTGCAGTGTGTGATTGGTGACCAGCTCTGCCAATGCTGTTTCATGAGCCACTGTGGCAGATGCCTGTTGACCTCACATCCAAGGGAGCAAGGTAAGCTCTGATACTTCACAGCTCCCCTCTGGAACATTCTGTCCCAACCCCTCACATTTTCAAGTAACAGCTGTGCTGTTGGAGTCTCAGTGATTAACAATGTATCAAACCATTCCCCTGGAACTCTCCAGAACTACCTCTCATGGGGCACCTGATGGATCTCTACTTCACAGATGGCTTATCAGTTCATCAAGTTATTACTTGCTCTTCTGTCTCCATTTCTCCTGTGTATATTTTAGGGAAAAAAATCTCCAGGTCCTTTGATAGGTGTTTCATCTTTGTTAACACAGCACTTGGTAATGAATCTTTATAATATTAGCTGCGTGCTGAACTAGCCCTATCCCTGGATTCATTTTGAGACTCTATAACTCCACATTTGCTTTCTTAGGAAAGCTCAAGATTATTTATTTTCTTGGTGGAAATCCTTGGCATATTTCTGCCTAGAGGAAGAGCAAAATCAATATGTCCTACAGTTTTATTAAGTTTCTTTAAGAACAGGATATCTGATCTGTTGGCTGGAGTTGGTTAATCACCATCCTGTACAAATTCATCTTTGAATGGTGGCTTCCCCACATGCTTTGCAGTTGTCATTGGTACTGGAATGCTACTTCATTTCTTAACCCTATTTAAAGAATAATTGTTTCTCTTAGCCACATACCAATATCTTTTGGTATAACCCCAAACCAGCCAAAGTTAAAGACTATTTTCTTATTCAGTCTTTTGTTTTTTTAACCTGCCACATACTATGGTTTAATTTTTCTTCTGTTTCTTCCTACAGGTCTAATTGTGGCAATCTTTTCTATCTGCCATTTAGCCCATACCAGTTTGCAATAAAAGTCATGTAAGATTTCATGGCATGTATCCAATGTCACCATAGTGAAAACTATGTATACAAGTTTTGGGACAAACTGAAACACGCGACATCAAATTTCCGTGATCTACTGGGGAAAATCATTCAGCAGTTTGGACAAACCCTTCCACATTAGGCGGACTCTCAGTGCTGCCTGGAATCATTCTCCATGCAGCTAGTCAGCTGCTTCTCTCTTTTATCTCAATAGCTCTTCTCAACTTTGTCTAACACCCTCTTCAAATCCCTTCCTCTGCCATATCCTCTCTTACTCTCAGGATACGATCATACCTCCAAATTGACTGAGAAAACAAACAAACAAAAATAATAACTTCCTCATGCCTACAACCTCAAACCACTTACAAAATGTATTTCCATCAGGACCCAGGATTTCACAGTCTTTTCTATTTTCCATAAAAGATTGTCCCTCTTGCTGCCAAAGTCTAATCCATCCATCCAACTACTTGCATTGTAATGTGTCCTCTGACTTGACAGAGGCCTTGGACCATTAGCCATCCATTTTCCTTTCTCTATGTTTCGTTTGATCCCTTCTACATACAACATGTTTTTAGAAAAATTTCCTCTGATGCCCCATCACCCTTTAGCTACTGTTCTGTATCTCTTTCTCTTTGCAGCCATGCTTCTTGAGAAGACTTGTCTATTCTTATACTGTCTTCCTTCCTTATTTGCCATTTACTGTTCAACTGATAATACTTTGCCTTCTGTCCGCCGAAAAGCAATGAAATTATTTCCAACAATTAACTTTATATTACTAGAGTGGATATATACAATTTTTCTTTAGTTATTTAACACTGATAACAATTTCCTCCTTTCTAAAACTGCTCTTTTGAGTTTCACAGAGGTTTTCTTAGCTAGATTTTCTGCTCTGTCTCTGGACAGTTCTCTCAGTATCTGTCACTGGCTCCTTTTCTTGTGATCTCTTTAAAATGACAATTCTCCTAGTTTCTTCCCAAGGGTGGGTACATTTTTCTACACTGGCTTCTACAATCACTTATATTTGCATGACTGTTAACTCTACAAATACAGCTCATTCCTTTCTGAGAATTTCACCCTTGTTTTCACTCAGCAATCTCTTAGTCACCAGAACTCAACATGTCCTAAACTAGTCTCATTATACTTGGCCCTACTCAGACTACTTTGGTATTTATGGTAAGGAATAGCACACTGGGGCCCAGAAGGTGTTATTAGCCATAATTTTTCCCTTTTAGTCAGTATATCTTTATATTGTTTTATCTCATAAACATAGCATAAATCTCTTCATTCTCATTGTCATTGCCTTATTTCACCTAATTGCATGTGCAGCTCTCTACTTAGTATTTTTTATCCTTCAGTTTGACCTCACCAAACCGAATGCACTCACCATTACTGAAATGATTCTTCTAAAATGTGAACACATGTTAATTTTCAAAAAATGTACCAATTGATTTGATGCAAGTGTAATAAAAAGTATGACTTTTAAAAGTGAATTGGACAAGGTGACTCTGAAGTAGGTATAGAATAGCAAAGAACTCAGAGCAACCAAAGTATTTACGAAGAAGAAGAGGGTCACTGGCTGCTATGACAGCATACCCGAGAGTGGGTAATTTATAATGAAAAGAAGTTTATTTATCTCTTAGTTATGCAGGCTGGGAAGTTCAAGGAGCATGGCCACAGCATCTTCTTGGCAAGCAGGCACTGATCCATTTCCAAGACAGCTAATTTAGTCTTAAGAGTGAGAACTTACTACTGCTAGAAGACACAGGTCATTTCTGAGGGATCCACACCATGACCAGAACACTTCCCGTTAGGCCCCACCTCCCAACACTGCCATACTGGGGATGAACATGAGCTGATTTCAACATGACTTTTGGTAGGGACAAATCATATCCAAACCATAACATGAGCCCTAAGAAGACTTACCTTACTGATACCAAGGTTTATTTAAAGCCATAACTAAGGCTCTGTATGGCCTCAGGGACAGTTAAAACAACCAATGGCACATAATAGAAAACCCAGGAATAGACCTGTTCATAAATGAAATTATGATCTTTGACAGAAGTGGTCTATTTTTTAGGTGCAATGAAGAAACCAGAAATCATTCAGTATTTTAAGTAGGAGGAATTTAAAACAGGAAGATATGCACAAATTATTGAAGGGCTGGAAGGGCAAATATATGGGAAAAGAAGGTGCCATTAGCTGTATGATCCACTGCCACAGCCATCTGTAGAGGTTATTCAGAGGTCGTCAGCAAACTGTTGGACATGCCTGCTGAGGTCACAGCATCCCCAAACTGCAGCCCCAAGACTGTGACTACCATATATGTAAAACCTCACACCTACCCAGGTTTGTATTTCCTTTGCAATTATTGCTGGGAGTGAATTGTTTCTACCTCCCTACTGTCTTCCAAATTTGTGTAAGTGCATTTTTTTTTGACAGCACTGTATCTTGAACCTTATAGGCAAAGAAGTTTGGAAAATTCAGCTCCTGGGTTTCTAGCTCTTGTGATACAAAGGAGACCAAGAAGGGAAAATCAATGGGTCCCAGGGGCCACAGAAAACATGTGGCACAGGGGTGTTAAAGATCAATGAAGAAAGGAAGAATTGTTCAATAAACAGTGCTGGGACAACTGAGCATTCATTCAAAAAACTAAAATTGAATTCCTGTCTTATGCTGTACACTAGAGTCAACTTAAAGGAAAGGACTTTTGCTAAAAGGAAAACTTTAGGAAGAAAATATAGAAAAATATTGTTCTAGTTTTGGAATAAGGAAGATTTTATTAAAACAAGGTAACAGGAGAGGGGCCAAGATGGCTGACTAGAAGCAGGTGGTGTGCCCTGCTGTCATGGAGAGAAGGAAGAGTGGGGAGTAAACACTAGCTCTTCAACTAGATCATCCAGGTGGTCACACTGGGATTCATCAAGGAAGCAACATGACCCATGGAGAATGGAGAAGAGTGAAACAGGAAAACTGCCCACCTGGGAGTGGCATGGGGTCAAGGGAGGTCTCCCAAGGCAGGGAAATGGTGAGTGAGTGAGAGTCCCTGGGCACCCACATTTCTGCCATGGACCTTTGTAACCCTGGGGCCTCCAGTCTGACATAAAAGCTACGCAGTCTGGGCAGAGCTGCTGCAGAGACACACACAAAGTCCCAGGGGGCTTGGATCCTCAGGCACCCCAGGACCAGTAGCTACAGCTCTGGCAATGGGAGAGGCTAGGCTCCCTTGCACACACCCAGGATAGGGGCAAAATCTACGGGGCTGAGCAGTGGAAGGATGGTAGGCTTTGTCTTCGCTGTACCTCACTGAACAAGGCCCATTGGCCTGGGACCCTGGCATGGCCATGGCCACCACAACACCATCTGGGCTCTCTGACCAGCAGCATCTCTGCACTTCCCTGGGATGTAGTTCCTAGAGGTAGCAGGTATACCACCATTTTTGCTGCTCTGGATTCATCATGTGGAGAGGCACCCAGCGTCTCTTCCCTGTGAGTCCCTACCACCCAACTTCTCAGTGGCTTGAGACGACAGAGCAGCTGCCCCGCCCCTGGCTGAGCACACCCACTGGTAGTGGCTCTGGGTTTCCCAGGGGTGGAGCTCCCAGGGACAAGTGACAGCCTCTCTGCCACTGCCACTGCAGCAGTTCTGCCCTTGCTCCTTTTGGACTGGGGAAAGAACACAGAGCCTGAAGTCTTCATTTGCACTTCCAGTATGCCACAGTCGCCACGCGAAGAGGAGCCCAGTCTCTCTTCCCTGTGAGTCCTTGACCCCCCACTATTCACCAAGCAAAGTCCCCAGCTTGTGCCAGCAGCACAACCGCCCCACACCCTCCGCCGAACATTTCCATTAGTAGTGCTATGTTTCCGTGAGGTGGAGCTCCCAGAGGCAACTGAAAGCCCCTCTGCCACTGCCAGTGCAGTTGTACCCGCCTTGTGGCCCTCGGACTGGGGAAAGAACAAAGACCCTGAGCACTTTATCCACACCTCCAGCAAGCCACAGATGCCCTAAGGAGAAGAGGTCAGTGGGTCTTCCCTGTGAACCCCCACCCTGCCTGCTTGTCAACAGGTAGGGCCCCCTAGCTTGGCCCACAACACAGCCACTCAACTGTAGGCTGGTTGCATAGATTGGTAGTGGCTCTGGGTTTCTCTGGGGTGGAGGTCCAAAAGACAAGTGAAAGGCTTTCTGTCCCAGCCACTGTGAAGGTCCCTTCTGCTGCCTGCAAGCTGGGGAGACAACATAAAGCCTGAGATCACCCCAAAGCTGCAGTGTGTAGGCGGGGAGTGCCATGCTGAGATCTGCAGCTAGCACTAGAGTGGGAGAGGAACCTGTACTTTCAGAGCACTGAGAGGGAGTATGGCTGCAACTTTATAGAAAGACAGAGGAGCCATGTAGCGGAGCAAGAGCCGACCTACTGGTCATTATACTTTAGCATCATCTACAGGATCGTAGTGCAAACTTCAACACCAAAAGTACTTTGCTAATATACCCACTTGTGAAACCAAGGACAAGAACTCAGCTACAAATAGTAATAACCTTGCAGAAAGCCTCAGCCCTCTGAAAATATCCAGAAACGAAGTCAACTGACTATACTTAAATTACTCAGTTAACAAAACATCGGTCCACACAGATGAGGAGGAACCAGCACAAGAACTTTGGCAATTCAAAAAGTCAGAGTGGTTTTTTACCTCCAAATGACCACACTAGTTCCCTAGCAAGTATTCTTAACAAGGCTGAAATGGCTAAAATGGCAGACATAGAATTCAAAATATGGACAGGAATGAAGATTACTGAGGTTCAGGAGAAAGTCAAAACCCAATCCAAGGATTCTAAGGATTACAATAAAATGATACAGAAGCTGAGAGACAAAATGGCCATTATAAGAAAGAATGAAACTGATCTGATAGAGCTAAAAAACACATCATAAGAATTTCATAACACAATTGCAATTATTAACAGCAGAATACACCAAGCTGTAGAAAGAATCTCAGAACTTGAAGACTGGTTCTCCAAAGTGACTCAGTCAGACAAAAAAAAAAAAAAAAAAAAAAAAGAAATAAGCCTCCGAGGAACATGGAAAAACATGGGATTATGTAAAGAGACCAAATCTACACTTGTTGGCATCCCAAACAGAGAGAGAAGTCAAGCAACTTGAAAAACATACTTGAGCATATTGTACATGAAAATTTCCCCAACCTCACTAGAGAGTCCAACATTCATTCAAATTCAAGAAATGCAGAGAATGTCTGTGAGATACCACACAAATGACCATCCCTAAGATACATGATCTTTAGATTCTGCAAGGATGGCATGAAATAAAAAAATATTAAAGGGAGTTAGAAAGGGCAGATCACCTACAAAGGGAAATCCATTAGGCTAATAGTAGAGCTTTCAGCATAAACCCTACAAGCCAGAAGAGATTGGGGTCCTGTATATTCAGCATTCTTAAAGAAAAGAAACTCCAACCAAGAATTTCATATCTAGCCAAACTAAGCTTCATAAGCGAAGGAGAAATTAGATCCTTTTCAGCTAAGCAAGTGCTAAGAAAATTGGTTAACACTAGATCTGCCTACAAGAAGTCCTTAAGGGAGTGCTAAATATGGAAACAAAAGGTCATTTCTGGCCACCAAAGAAACACACTTAAGTCTACACACCAGTGACACTGCAACCACACAATCAAATCTGCAAAATAACCAGTTAACATTATGATGACAGGATCAAATTCACACATATCAATAGCTAACCTTAAATATAAATGGGCTAAATGCACCAATTGACCTGCCCCTTCTCTCTAGCTGCCTTTAATATTTTTTTTTATTCATGTCATCCTTGGAGAATCTGAAGATCATGGGTCTTAGGGATGGTCATAACTCAGCAATTCTGTACCTAATATATACCCCCAGAGAAATTCTTCAATATGTATCTAGGTGACAGGTACACAGCAAAGAGTTTAAAATTGGTTACACTTACACAATGGAATATTATACAGCAGTGAAAATTAATGATCTGTAGCAACACTCAGTAATATATGAATCTCAGAAATCTAATGTGGAGTTATTAAAAAAAAAAAGGTCCCAAAAGACCTAATGGTAATATGACACCATTAGGATAATGTTTAATCCACAAAAATTAAGCAGTATATTTAGACATACATCCCCTTTTACCAAAGGTATTTTTAAAAAGTAAAGATTAACACAAAACTCAGAACGGTGCCACGCTCCAGTTTATGCGGAGGTGGTGACATGAGATAGGAAAGGAATGAATACATAGGTAGATGTGTCTTATTCATGATGTGTTCATTGGATAGTAGGTTCATGGGAATTTAATATATTATTACACTTTACAACATAAATATATGTTAATAAATCCTTTTGTATGTATCAGAGATAATATTAAAAAATATATATATAATGACCTATATTCTAAGATGCTCAGCTTATTCAAGAGTAAGCACTATCATTGTTTTTCAATAGCTGTTTCATTTTTTATGTTCAATAAATGTCATGATACTAAAAAAAAACCCCCTCTTCTCTAGCATCTGTGTCACACATGTGACCACACTATTGCTAAAAACATTAATTTTCACTCAGTGCCAGAATGGCTTACTGCCCACTAAAACACAAGGCAGTGTAATGAAAGCAAATAAACTCGCTGATTTACTAAACTGGAGGAAACGTAACATACTTTGAAAAGCACCTGGGGATTTTATGTGGTAACATCCAACAGGGGAAATAAACCTGCAAAAATAATAAAATAGAGCTGGGATCAGTCACTATGAGTTTTTGGATTTCTTTTGAAATCTTAGTACATTTCACTGTTGGAGGTAGTGAGAGAGAAAGCAAAACAAAAGAAGAAATCATTCTCTATCTCTCTTTTTAATCTTTGATTATCTCCCTGTTCCTTTTTGGATAAGGTTCCAATCCTCAACTTTACACACAAGGCCTCTCCTCTTAGAATCTCTAGTTTTTCTGCCTGTCCAGCCTCATCTCCTGTCACATTCTTGACCTCCATCTGCTCACATCCTGCTCATAAGTCAAACTCAACTTCCTGTGGATCCCTGAGCACGTCATGCTGTTTCATGTCTCTGTGCCTTTGTCCAGGCCCTTTGCTCTTCCTGGAAATCCCATCCTCCCAGCCTTCCTCTCACTGGCCTCGAGCTAGGAAATCTTGCCTGATCCTCTAGCCTGAGACTCCCTTAGTCCCTTATGCATAACTTTCTTATGGTAGCTATCACATTCTCATAAAAGTCCATTTTCCCGTCTTCTCTATTAGACCTTAAACTCTGGAATCAAAGATTATATACATATCTTTTGAAGTTACTACACAGTGCTACCCAGTATCTGTCACTGTGTTTTATAGGAACTTGATAATGTTAGGTAAATCAACATGTAAGCAGAAAGTATCATTTTGAACCTAAATTTCTTCACTGCCTTGAGCACTCTCACTAGGGTACCCCCCCACTGACCTCACCTAGTTCACTCTCTAATGACTTTCTCAAGCACATTCCTCACTCCGTGAACAGAAGGATTCCCTCTCTATGCACTTTTTTCCTAGCAGCATCTATTCTTACTGCCATGGTATGCTTACCTCTATTTGTATCATTATTTGAATAATATGTGCTTCTCCCACTGGACTGTAAACTCTATGAGAGGAGGGGCCAGATTTGCTTTTATCATTACATTTCTACTATATGGAAAAGGGTAGATTTCCAGTGAGTATTTGCTGACTTACTGAATGACTGAGTGAACCGTGAGCACTGCTGGAATTCAGGATGCAAGGAGCATATCTGATGGGCTGATAGGGGATGCACAGCGCACTCTGTTACCTGCTTGCCTGAGCAAGGGGGACATGGCCTGTCCGGAGGTTTCCATGGGCCCTTGCAGGACAGATGGGGATGGAGAAGACAGCATGATGCTTGTTACATGTACTGCTCCGCCTTCCCAGCTCATGGACTTACTTCTGAGTCTAAAGGAAAGGTGTACAGGCAGAGAGGAAAGGAGTCCTTTCCATGAGGAAAGTTCAAGTGTATAAGATATACTGCTTTGTGGCCTTGGTGACAAAGTTGCACAAGTAAGAGGTGGGGAAAGATTTCCCTGCCCCTGCAGAATCCAGTGTGGCACTTTTGGTGCAGGGTGACTGAATGGCACAGAGTGGAATTCAGGGCACCCTATGCCTGAACCTCAGTATTCCCTCTTTGATGTCAGTCCCTTTGTCACCTGCCAGGCGCTACTCTCAGGTGGCTTTTTCTGTCAATCATCAACAATAAAGAGGAACTAGAGGAAACAAAAAACATTTGTGCTTTTATAAGACAGCTTAAGGCAGAAATAACAGATCCCTGAGGCCTGTGGATGCCAGTTTGTGCATGTGGAGTATAAAACAGTGGAATTAGGGGGTTTGTAATTTTTTTATGTTACTCTCTTTATATCCATGGGTTGCTGAGGCCTGAGAAAGTCAGGTGTGTCATTGTTCTCTGTCAGCTAAGGACTTGCTTCTGAATTATTTGAAGTTTTACACAGGATATGGTCTCTTATCTCAATCTTTAGTGATGTGTTTTATTGACCAATTTACATAGTTTATAGTTTGACTTGTAAAAGAGGCTCTTTAGTTTGACCATCTGGAAGTAGTACAAATTATTGATGTTAATTACTCTTTTATATTCTATTTTTGTGATCCTCTCAGTTTTCAGTTTTTGGTGATACATAAGATCATTATTAATATTTTATGTTCATGAGATGGCTTCTGGGTATTTATTAAGTGAGCTTATATTGGTGAATGAATATGTTAAATCTGGGAGAGCAAAAGCATTTATTGCCTCAACGTTTTTGCCTGAATTGGGTTATATTTTCTGCATCTTCTCCACATCAAACCTACTTTTATCTTTCAGCCTTATAATTACTCTATAAGAAGCCAGACATCTGTAGACTTACCTTCACATACAAACTTCAATTTAATTGCCACTAACAATGCCTCCGTATTTCAAACAAGGAGCCATTCTTCTGGATATAGTTTGCAATGGTAGGAGGGCCCCACGATGCATGTGTGGAGAGGTCGTGTCGTTCCTGGCTCTTCCATGACTCCTTGGGTCTCAGACTCACACCAGTAAAGGTGGTTAACAGAATGTAATCAAGCAAGGAGAGCAGACAAACACTCTGTTGTGATGGGAAGGTCAGGGCAGATATTTCAGTAACTCAACAAACAAGCAAACAAACAGGAACAGTGGGGAAGGCCTGATGCATATCTGGTGGAGGAAGAGGCTGAATCAGTTGGTCCAGGGTTGGAGGATTTCTGCAGGGTTAAGTGGTTCAGGGAAGTCTTGTTTTTTCAGCTGACTTCTCCTACAACTTCTATCTGCAGAAAAAATCTTACTTTTCCCTCTCCATCGCTGACCTGCTTTCCTCCTTTGACATCCCTTTAATAGAATACTTTCTGCCTGTTGGTTTCCCAGTTAAAGCGGACTTCTCACTGCTCACACATTTGAACTCTGCACTGTCAGACCATTTGGAGGATGCTTACCTTGTTTGAGTCCTCATGGATCCCTGTGGCTATCTCTTTAGTTCGATCCATTCAAGAAGCCCACCACCTGCCTTCAGAAACTGCCATCCAGCCACAGGCAGACTTTCACATTTTGGTTTGCTCCTGAGCATAGCAGCCTAGAATTTGGCCTTGGCTTCAGGCAGACGGAAGTGAATGTTTCTTAAGAATCAGATTCATGGGGCCTGAAGAAGGGCTTCAGTCATCAAAATAAAGATGAGAATAATTCCTCCTATTCTAGTTCAATCAACTGCTTGACCAGGGAGAATGGCCGCTTCTTGAATTAGGGGACTTATTAACTAAGTGCATCTGAAAACAAACAATTTTTTTTTATAGATCACATAATTGAAATACATGCTAAAGATTTTTTTTTGTCTTCTTACCAGAGTTCTTTAGAGATTTTGATCTCTGGTTATTGTTCTGAGGATATTGGTTTATTGCATGCTCATGTTGGATCTGGAGGTATCAGCAAAATCTCACAGTTCTAGTTAAATTATTTTAATTTTAGGCTCTGCTTTGAAATAAGGAGATTTATTGGTACTGTACTTTTATCAATTTCTTTATTTTTCATTTTCTTTATTTCTTACCTATCAGCTAATGTTTTTCTTTCCAACAAATGGAAATGTACTGTAAATAGTATTTTGTAACCAACTTGATTTTTCATATTGATATAACTTCCTTTAACAATTTCCAGTGTAAATTATAATAATAGTCTATTGAATGGAGTTTCCGTATTTATTAACCAAATTCTTGATTGTGGATCATTTAAGTACTAGTACATCATAAAATCTACATTCAGATATACAATCTGAATACACATGTGACCACACTGAATGGTCACATGTGATACACATGTGTATCCAATAAGCAAGGTTCCAATAGTTTGATCATTTATATTATTTATATTTTGTTGTTCTTGTGTTTGCTTGACTTCGGCTCACCAAACATTCTGAGCTGTATCTTCTTATGGCCTCAGCTGGTCCAGTGCTATTACTTTTATAGCACAAAGCCATCTTCTGGTGACAGGCAGAGTTCCTGCCTCATAACATGAGATTCCTTCCCTTTCTTGGTCACCTCCTTAAGAGGAAAGCCTACAAATAGTGAACATTTTTCAGGAAGGCTTGAATTCTGACATATCTCTAAAGCTAGAAATGGAAACTAAATGTTCTTAGTATTCATCAGACAGTTTCCCATTCTTGCTACATGGAGTGTAAAAATACATTTTTGCAAATCAATAGGAGACAAACCAATTGTGTTGGTTTCCTGTGGCTGCTGTAACAAAGCACCACAACTGTGTGGTTTAAAAGAGCAGAAATCTACTGTCTCACAGTTCTGGAGGCCAGAAGTCTGAAATCAAGTTGTCAGTGGGGTTGGTTCCTGTTGGAAGCTCTGCAGGAGATTCTGTTCCATACCCTTCTCCTAGTTTCTGGTGGTTGCCTGTAATACTTGGCAATTGTTGGCTTGTAGATCTCCAGTTACTCCAGTCTCTGCATCTGTCTCCACACACCATTTTCCTCTCTGTGTCTCTGTGTCCAAATTTGCCTCCTGTTAGAAGTTTATCAGTCAAATTGGATTTAGGAAACCCCTTATCGAGTATGACCTCATCTTAACATATTTAGATCTGCAAACACCCTGTTTCTAAATAAGGTCTCATAGAGTCTAAATGGATGTGAATTCCTGTGGAACATTATCCAATCCAGCACGTAAACTGACCAACAAACTTTCATTGGGCTTCTCTCTCTTTTCTTTTTTTTTTTGTTGGTGGGGTGGAGTTGAAGGAAAAGGAGAGGCTTTTACTTCTCCCAGGTTTTAATGGATACCTTCCTATATAAGTTGGAAATAAATTGGATGAAGTCACAGAAAACCAAAAGAACATTTTTTTCTTATTCCTTTTTTTTAAAAAATGTGATAAGAAATCTGGAGACAGATGGTGGAAGGAGGACACTGTGGCTCACAGTGCCAACTGGGAGCCAGGTGCTTTGTCTTCCTGTGCACTCACCCTTAGCGTGTGGATTTTGACCTATGCTTGCTGCCTCATGGACACAAGATGGCCACTGCACTTCAGCATCACCATTTGGGCAAAAGGGACATCCTGACTGACTGCTCCTTTTTACAGAGCTTTCCTAGAATTCCTCTTCAGTGCCTTCCATGTAAACCTTGTTGGTCAGAGCCATCTTATATGTCAGGTAAGTGGGAAAAAGTTTTTTTATTAATTTTTTTTTTTTTTTTTTTTTTTGAGACGGCGTCTTGCTCTGTTGCCCAGGAGTGCAGTGGCCTGATCTCGGCTCACTGCAGGCTCCACCTCCTGGGTTCACACCATTCTCCTGCCTCAGCCTCTTGAGTAGCTGGGACCATAGGAGCTCGCCACTACACCTGGCTAATATTTTTGTATTTTTTAGTAGAGATGGGGTTTCACCATGTTAGCCAGGATGGTCTCGGTCTCCTGACCTCGTGATCTGCCCGCCTCAGCCTCCCAAAGTGCCGGGATTACAGGTTTGAGCCACAGCGCCCAGCCTTTATTATTAATTTTTTTAAGCAGGAAAAATTGCTGCACTACAGCAAACTAGATTTTAGCTAGTAAGGAAAGAAGGAAAATAGATATAGCAAAAGTAAACTAGTGCTGAATCTCCCAAAGTTTATCAGAATCAGGACTCATCCTCAGTGAGGAATTAGGGTTAATTGTTTTAAATGACCAATCAATACCTGTGTTCATGCAGACACACACGCTCACAACATAGATCCAAGGACTGACTCTTCTGATCCTGCCCTGAAATGCTTCTACCTACTATCAAACAAAAACTTGTTTTATAAGCTTTATTTTATTTTATTTATTTATTTTTGTTTGAGATGGAGTCTCACTCAGTTGCCCAGGTGGAGTGCAGTGGCACGAACTTGGCTCACTACAACTTTGGCCTCCTGTGTTCAAGCGAGTCTTCTGCCTCAGCCTCCCTGAGCAGCTGGGACTACAGACATGCAGCACCACACCTGGCTAATTTTTGTATTTTTAGTAGAGATGGGGTTTCACCATGTTGGCCAGCCTTGTCTCAAACTCCTGACCTCAGGTGATCTGCCTGCCTCGGCCTCCCAAAGTGCTGGGATTACAGGCATGAGCCACTATGCCCGGCCTTGTTTTATATGCTTTAGACACTCCTGTGCTACAACAGCTTCCATAGGAGGCTGCATTTCATGTATATAAATTACTAGCTTAGAAAATCCAAAGCTAAATTCCTGGTTGCATAGTATTCTAGTGAATGTATATTTTATGATTTATTTAACCAGCTCCCTATTATTGAACATTTAGTTTCTGATATATTTCTTATCAATTTTCTTTAATATAATTTTTTAATTGTGTGACCTTAAAAATAAAGTTTTCCTTAGTCCTATAGGTCTAGGTT
This sequence comes from Chlorocebus sabaeus, assembly GCF_047675955.1. Taxonomy (NCBI): domain Eukaryota; kingdom Metazoa; phylum Chordata; class Mammalia; order Primates; family Cercopithecidae; genus Chlorocebus; species Chlorocebus sabaeus. The sequence continues at coordinate 71,931,345 of NC_132926.1, read as the reverse complement.
GATGGATGAAGCTGAGATGTTTAGAGGGCTTGGTGTTATTAAGTCTGATCTAAAACTTGGTAGGAAACATTGAATCGTTCTATTCTGTGTGTAATGACATGCTCTTTTGACTAGGATAGAGAATGATGACAAAATATCAACTGACAGATAATATGAGAGGCTAGAGGACAGAATATTCAATAGTTTTTCTTTTCAATTTTCCTTTATTGTGTGTCTCTGTGTACTTGGCTTTGAGTTGAGCTGCCTTTTCCTCTTATTATTGTTTTACTTACCCCTAAAATTAACCCAAAGATCTTAGTGGGTAGTTAATTCTTTAGGATGGATTAAAAACATCAGTCTTATTCTCCAATGGCATCTTTTCTCTACTGTTCACTTCTCCTTTGATTCTGACACAACCGTCTAACCCCATTCTTCAGACATGGGTGCTGACATCCAACAGAGGCTCGGTTTGTCTGTATTTCTTTTCCCTTTGTTCCTGGGCATGTCTGCTAGTAACTTCGAAGGCAGGAAGAAGCCCAGCATTACACCTTTCCCCAGACTGTATGCAGCATACTAATGCTTGCTCCCTGGGCGCTTGTAATTGCAGATATGGACTGTTTATGCCAGTGATGAAAGTGGGTGAACAGCTGCAGCTGCCAGGCAAAAGATAATGCAGGAATGAGAATGTCAAAGTGGCTATCTCCGGTCTTAAATTAATCTTTCTTGTTGCTCTTCTTTTTCTCTCCCTTTCCATTCAATTTTCCACCCCAGGGTTCCCAGCATCTTCCTCAAGACTTTCATCTATTTTGCCATATTGACTGAGTTGACCGCTCTGGTAGATGGATGGTGGCTCTCGAAGGAGGGGAGATTAGAGGGTTGGTCGGGGGAGGCTTGGAGGCAGAGACAGGGGTGAGTAGACAAAACAGTGGGGTGCTGACAGAACGAGTTTTATCATGTGTCATAGCTCCTCATTATAAGCAATGATTAGAGCATTTCTGAGTTTTTAATTCCATCCAGGCTTCCAATTCACAGCCAGTGTGCTAATGTATATGTATACTGCAAGGTTAGTGATGTTAGGCCCACCTCACGTTTTAATTCAGGATAGTTCTACCTGCCTCTGGGAATTAAAATGATGATGGATTCCACATGCAATGAGTAGGTCTCCATCCTCCTGCTCTGCACAGTTGGAGCACAGCTCATTTGTGCGCCCCTGGCCTGCCGGTCTTTTATTCTTCCTTTGCCATTCCTCTTCCTCGCTTATCTTGCAGGAGTACAAGTGGCTATTTGTTCCTCTCTATGCCTTGCAGCCCAGCTCTGAGATAATTCATCCTCCCTCTTCTATTGACAGACACAGACATCACTCAAGGCATTGAGGACAGAAACCAGCAAGCTGCCCTTTGCCTGAGAGTCTGAACCGGCTCCATGTGTGAGGCCAGGTGGAGGCAGCTTTGATACACTCCTGTGGGGACTGCATCATTGGTGGACCATCCATTGGCGCTTCCAATGTGTGCACTCCCCCATGACCTGGTCCTTTGACAATACCATTTGTTGTCATCGATTTCTGGATGCTCAGAAGGCTGGTGGAATCTGCACACAGTTTCTTAAATCTTAGTGGAGGAAAAGCTGCTTACTAACCCTGTTGGGACCTGCCAATCTCTTTTCTGGCTGGAAAGAGTCTCATCTAGGGATTGATAAGTGCTCAACAGTCAATTCTATTTACTTCAACAGATATTTAATGAGAGGCTGCTTGGAGCCAGATATGATGCTAGACAGGACGAGGGATAAAAGATTAATGGGATCTAGATCCTCGCCTTCATGGGGCTCACAGCCTTGTTAGAGTTATAGTTGTATGTAATTGTAGCAGGAGTGTGTGTGTGTGTGTGTGTGTGCATGTGGTAGGGAGGAGGTTAATATGAGAAACAAAGGATACTCCAGATAGGAAATTAAGAAAGAAGACTGGTGTGGTTTGTCCAGGATTTATTTCATATATGTATGTGTCTTATTCAGCTCAGGTAGCTATAACAAAATACCATAGACTGGGTAGGTTAAACAATAGATATTTATTTCTCACAGTTCTGGAGTCTGGAAGTTCAGGATCAGGGTGTTAGCATGGTTGGGCCCTGGTGATGAGGACTCTCTTTCTGGCTTGCAAACAGCCACCTTCTCCCATTGTTGTCACATGGTGGGATGAGGATGGAAAAGGGGAATGAGAGACAGGGAGAGAGAGAGTGAGAGCAACAGCTTTTTGGTGTCTCTTATAAGGGCACAAGTTCTATCAGACCAGAGTCTTGCCCTCATGATCTCATCTCACCCTAATTATCTCTCAAAGACCCCATTTCCAAAAGCCATTATGCTGGAGATTAGAGTTTCAACATATGAATTTTGAGAGAACACAAACATTCAGTCTATAGCAGTGTGGTTCAGAGACACCGATTTCCTTATTTTTTAATATACCTTTTTCTAATATCTTACATAGAATAATGTAGAATACCATTTAGTAAATATAATGTTATTTACTATACTTTTTATCCTTCCCTCTGTTTCTAGCTTCCTTTTAAGAAACCACCACTCTATTCTACATGTTTTGGAGTTGCGCAACAACAACCTGGAGTAACAGTGACTTCTTTGCTCCCATTGGTCAATTTACTTCTTTGAGTCTCAGTTGCCTCATTTGCAAAATGAGAGCATAATGCTAGGTGATTTCAAAGGCAGTCTATTCCCTTTCTTCCTCTTCCACCTCTTCTTTCCCCCCTCCCCTTCTCTCTCTCGCTTCCTCTTTTTCTTTCTTTCAAAAAATGTTTGTCTGCAGGGACAGAAAACCAAATACCACGTGTTCTCACTTATAAATGGGAGCTGAATGGTGAGAACACATGGACACATCTAGGGGAACGACACACACTGGGACCTGTCAGAGTGGGGGTGGGAGGAGGGAAAGTATCAGGAAGAATAGCTAATGGATGTTGGGCTTAATACCTAGGTGATGGTATGATCTGTGCAGCAAATTACCCTGGCACACGTTTACCTAGGTAATAAACCTGCACCTTCTGCACAGGCACCCCTGAACTTAAAATGAAAGTTGAAAATTAAAATGAAATGTTTGCTGAAGAGTCAAAAAATGTACTGAAATTAGGTGATACATGTTGTGATAACACTGCCATGTTAACTTCTTGGTACTTGATTACACAAAATACAACTTGTAGAAAGGACAATTACTCCAATCTCTGCCTCTGTCTCCACACAGCATTCTCCTCGCTGTGTCTCTGTGTCCAAATTTCCTTCTTATAAGGATATAAGCCAAATTGGATTTCAGGACCACCTTATCCAATATGACCTCATCTTAATGTGTTTACACTTGCAAAGCCCATATTTCTAAATAGGCTTTCATAGATTCTGAGTGGATATTAATTCCTGTGGAATATTATCCGACCCAGCACATGAACTGACCAACAAACTTTCATGTGGCTTCTCTTTCTGATCACCTCTAGTTCATGTGCAAAGGTTGCTAGACCCATTTTCTTCTTTGTCCTCACCTTCTATCCCTCCATCTTACTCCTTCTGGGTCTCTGACTGGGCAGAATTTTTGTCTAGGCCATGAAGAAGATGGTGGAAGAGTCCTTTTCTGTACACTTTGCATTTATAGACTAAGAGACACAGCATCTCTTCTGATGGTCTGTGTGTTCTCACTGAGTGAGAATATCCAGTTTCTCCACCTACCTATTCATTATCCACTACCTACCTATTCATCATCTGATGGCAAGTTTATGCCAATGACTATAAAATATTTCATCATGAACAGACACATCTCAAAAGAAGACATACAAGCAGCTGACAAACATATGAAAAAATGCACATTATCACTAATTATCAGAGAAAGGCCAATTAAAACCACAGTGAGATACCATCTCACATTAGTCAGAACAGCTATTATTAAAAAGTAAAAACAACAACAGCAGCAGCAAAAACCCCCAAAAATAGATGCTGACGAGGCTGCAGAGAAAATTGAATGCTTATACATTGTTGGTGGTAATGTAAATTAGTTCAGCCACTATGGAAAGCATTAAACAGAACTGCCATTCAGCCCAGCAGCAATCCAATTACAGGGTATAAACTCAAAGGAAAATAAATCATTCTACAAAAATGACACACAAGTATGTTCGTTGTAGCACTATTCACAAGAGCAAAGATGTGGAATCAACCTAAGTGCTGCTCCACAAAGGACTGGTTAAAGAAAATGTGGTACACATATATCAGGAATACTATGCAGCCATAAAAAGGATGAAATCATGTCTTTTGCAGCAATGTGGATTCAGCTGGAGGTCATCATCTTAACAAAATTAACGGAAACAGAAAACCAAATACTGCATGTTCTCACTTACAAGTGGGAGGTAAATATTGAGTACATATGGACATAAAGATGAGAATAATAGACACTGGGAACTACTGTACGGGGGTGAGAGGGAGGGAGGCAAAACTGAAAAATTGCCTATTGGGTACTACACTTACTACTTGGGTGATGGGATCACTCATATCCAAAACTCAGTGTCACACAATATACTCATGTAACAAAAACCTGCACTTGTATTCCCTAAATCTGAAAGTTGAAATTATTTAAAAATTAAGAAATTATAATCTTTATGGGACAAGGACAAATTGTACCTATAAGGAATGGTACAAACATCGAGGAAGCACCTACTATGTGCTACTGGTGAGGCCCAGTGAGGCCTGCCAGAGTTAAGTCTAGCAGTGGCTGGCACCTTAGACCCTTTCCTATTCCCACATTACTCACCTCCTAGACCGAAGTGGGAGATATTTAGTTTCTTGAATGTGAGGTTTCTAGGAAGTTCTGTTTCTGTGAACTTGAATTTCTGGCATCTTAGAAATTTTTCCAAACTGCCAAGAAGAGGTGACTATGCTGATTATTATGTAACTTTTCTAAAAATGGGTAGTACTAAGTAAATCAGTGCCATTTTTTTCCTTTATTTAGATAAATCTGATCTCAATTGCAAGGATGAACTTGAGGTTTCCAAGAGGTTTTTCTTACTGGTTTTGGCAAACCAAGTGGAAGAGCAAATCCACATGAATGAGTCCATAATGCACCTCTATTAGGCTTTTTGTCCTGGCACTGCCCATTTGCTGGAAGCTGCCCCTACAAGAGCAGGCAGCCATTAGAAGTTTCTCTGTTTAGATCCTTCTTGGGGAAGGGAGACTCTAAATAGAGTTGGGTTTAGTTGCTGAAAACTTGTGATTAGCTGTAGACTGTCAATTACCTGCAGCCAAGTCTATTTCGGCAACGCTGCAGTCTTCTTGTTTCAGATCACTTCTCACTGCCTAAGGTTATTATGCCTGGGCTTCCCATTACAGATAGTCAAGCTCTTTCCAGCTTGCCTTACTTTATATTGACTCTTTCATGGTTATTTTAAATGTACAATTACTAGGGAAAAAATAGGTGGCTTTGAGCTATGATGTTAAAGTCCATATCTCATGTGGCTTTCACAGTAATATAACAGTCTCTATCTTTCAGAGTTATAGGTTCTGTTGTGATAACATGGTTTAATTTTATTTATTTCAGTAATTATTTGAAATTTTATGCTACACACACACACACACACACACACACATGCAGTCACACACACATACTCTTTTCTCAGGGGACTGAAACAAAGGCAATTATTGTTTAACAAAATAGAAATTGCATCACACCTCAGTGTCAATATAAGCAGTGAACAAAATCACCCACCAGATAATTTAAATTTTTTATACAGAACTTGATTATTTTTTCATAATAATCATAATACTTATTGAGAATGTACCCTTTGTCAGACACATTTCTAAGCATTCAAAACGTATTAATTCATCTAAAGACACACTAAATCAGGCTGAAAGTTAACATTGTCAGACACTGTGTGTCTACTGAATTCAGATAATCGCCAATACTTTACCTGCTTGGTAATTCATGCCAGTTAGGTTGTTTAGGGTAAATTATTTTTCTTTGTTTCATAGGACCTAGGGGTAGATAGGCAGAAAGAGCGTCCTTGAGAAGAAAACATGGCATTCTGGTCCTGTCTTTTCCTGAGGGGTCCAGCCGATCTAGGTTCTTTCCACATTGCTCATTCCTCTTGCCAAGTGATGTGTATATCTCCTCTCTTAGTGCTACTCTATCATGAAATCCCAGCAAACTCAAAGCTTGATATAAGTTTAGTGATACAACTTGATTTCTCAAGTTTGGAAGAGTCTCCTGTTTTGTTCTCCTGGTCTGACATGGCCACTGTCCTTGAAGTTTTTAACCTGGGCAGATCATGTGGAAGATGTAAACTTCTGAGTCAGCCTACATAGGAATTGATATGTAGACAATCCTTCCCCGTAACTTCAATATTCCCAACCTGTGTTTTTCTCTTCTTCTTCTACTTACTAGGATGTATGTTGTTCTTCCAGGGTTGAAGTTAGGAAAAGGTTGGGAGATGAGAAGTGAGAGGCATATATGTTGTATATGTTATTTGACTGGTGTTGTCAATTGTTGATATCCACACTGTGTGGGGCACATTTGTGAGGTTTTCTTTTCTTCTTCAACTTTTAAGTTCCTGCATATATTTGCAGGATGTGCAGGTTTATCACATAGGTAAACGTGTGCCATGGTGGTTTACTGCACACATCAACCCATCACCCAGGAATTAGGCCCAACATCCATTAGCTATTTTTCCTGGTGCTCTCCCTCTCCCAGCTCCTCTGACTGGCCCTAGTGTGTATTGTTACCACCATGTGTCCATGTACTCTCATTCAGCTCCCATTTATAAGTGAGAAAGAACATGTGATTTTCTGTTCATGTGTTAATTTGCTGAGGATAACGGCTTCCAGCTCCATCCATGTCCCTGCAAAAGATACAACCTCCTTCATTTTTATGGCTGCATAGTATTCCATGGTGTATATATACCACATATTCTTTATCCAGTCTATCATTGATGGAGCATTTGGGTTGATTCCATGTCCTTGCTATTGTGAATAGTACTGTAATGAACATATGCATGCATGCATGTTTATAATAGAATGATTTCTATTCCTTTGGGTATATACCCAGTAATGGGATTGCTGGGTCAAATGGTATTTCTGCCTCTAGGTCTTTGAGAAATTGCTACATTATCTTCCAAATGGCTGAACTAATTTACACTCCCACCAATAGTGTAAAAGTGTTCATTTTTCCCCAAACCTCACCAGCATCTTGTTTCTTGACTTTCTAATAATCTCCATTCTGACCAGTGTGAGATGGTATCTCATTGTAGTTTTGATTTCCATTTCTCTAGTGATCAGTGATGTTGAGGTTTTCTTCATATGTTTGTTGGTTGCATAAATGTTTTCTTTGGAGAAGTGTCTGTTCATGTCCTTTGCCCACTTTTTAATGGGATAGTTTGTTTTTTCTTGTGAATTTAAGTTCCTTGTAGACACTGGATATTAGACCTTTGTCAGATGATTAGGCTGCAAGAATTTTCTTCCATTCAGTAGGTTGTCTATTCACTTTGATGATAGTTTCTTTTGTTGTATAGGAGCTCTTTAGTTTAATTAGACCCCCCTTGTCAGTTTTTGATTTTGTTGCTATTGCTTTTGGAGGTTTTCTCATGAAATGTTTGCCCATACCAATAAGGCATCCTTTTCCCCTTGCTTGTTTTTGTCAAGGTTGTTGAAGATCAGATGGTTGTAGATGAGCAGTCTTATTTTTGAGTTCTCTGTTCTGTTCCATTGGTCTATGTGTCTGTTTTTTGCCATGCTGTTTTGGTTACTGTAGCCTTGTAGCATAGTTTGAAGTCAGATCATGTGATGCCTCCAACTTTGTTTGTTTGTTTGCTTGTTTTTTTGCTTCAGATGGTCTTGGCTCTATGGGCTCCTTTTTTGGGGGGTACAATATGAATTTTAAAATAGTTTTCTTCTAATTCTGTGAAGAATTTCAATGGTAGTTTAATGGGAATAGCATGGAATTTATAAATTACTTTGGTCAGCATGGCCATTTTTATGATATTGATTCTTCCCATCCATGAGCATGGAATGTTTTTCCATTTATTTGTGTCCTCTCTTATTTCTTTGAACAGTGATTTGTAGTTCTCCTTGAAGAGGTCCCTCACTTCCCTTGTTAGCTATATTCCTAGGTATTTTGTTCTCTTTGTAGCAATTTTGAACAAGAGTTCATTCATGATTTGGCTCTCTGTTTGCCAGCTGTTGGTGCATAGGAATGCTAGCAATTTTTGCACATTGATTTTGTATCCTGAGACTTTGTTGAAGTTGTTTATCAGTTTAAGAAGCTTTTGGGCTGAGACAAAGGGGTTTTCTAGATATAGGATCATGTCATCTGCAAACACAGATAATTTGACTTCCTCACTTCTTCTCTTCCTATTTGAATATTCTTTAATTTTGTTTTTCTTGTCTGATTGCCCTGGCCGGATGTTCCAATACTATGTTGAATTAGGAGTGTTGAGAGAGGGCGTCCTTGTCTTATGCTGGTTTTCAAGGGGAATGCTTCCAGCTTTTGCCCATTCAGTGTGATATTGGCTGTGAGTTTGTCATATATGGTTTATTATTTTGAGGTATATTCCATTAATACCTATTTTATTGAGAGTTTTTGACATAAAAAACAAAGGGATATTGAATTTTATCAAAGGCCTTTTTCTGCATCAATTGAGATAATCATATGGTTTCCATCTTTAGTTCTGTTTATGTGATGAATTACATTTATTGATTTGCGTATGTTGAACCAACCTCGCATCCCAGGCTGAAGCTAACTTTATTGTGACAGGTAAACTTTTTGATGTGCTGCTGGATTCGGTTTGCCAATATTTTATTGAGGATTTTTACATCACTGGTCATCAGTGATATTGGACTGAAGTTTTCTTTTTTTTTGTTGTGTCTCTGCCAGGTTTTGGTATTAGGATGATGCTGGTCTCATCAAATGAGTTAGGGAGGAGTTAGGGAGGAGTTTCAGTAGAAGTGGTACCAGCTCTTCTTTGTACCTCTGGTAGAATTCAGCTGTAAATTCATCTGGTGCTGTTTTTTTTTTTTTTCCCTTGGTTGGTAGGCTCTTTATTACTGCCTCAATTTCTGACCTTGTTATTGGCCTATTCAGGGATTCAGTTTCCTCCTGGTTCAGTCTCGGGAGGGTGTATGTGTCCAGAAATTTATCTATTTATTCTAGATTTACTAGTTCATATATATAGAGGTGTTTATAATATTCTCTGATGGTTGTTTGTATTTGTGTGGGGTCAGTGGTGATATCCCTCTTTTGTCTGATTGTGTCTATTTGGTTTTCTTCCTTATTAGTCTAGCTAGTGGTCTATTTTATTAATTTTCTTGAAAAAAACAGCTCCTTGATTCGTTGATTTTTTGAAGGGTTTGTTGTATCTCAGTCTCCTTCAGTTTTACTCTGATCTTGGTTATTTCTTGTGTTTGTAGCACTGGGATTTGTTTGCTCTTGGTTCTTTAGTTCTTTTAGTTGTGATGTTAGGTTGTTGATTTGAGATCTTTCTGGCTCTTTGATGTGGGCATTTAGTTCTGTAAATTTCCCTCTTAACACTGCTTTGGCTGTGTCCCAGAGACTCTGGGTGGAGATTCTGGTATATTGTTTCTTTGTTGTCATTAGCTTCAAAGAATTGCTGATGAGTGTTTTACTTCCAATATGTCATCAATTTTACAGTAAGTGCCATGTGATGATGAGAAGAATGTATATTCTGTTGTTTTTAGGAGGAGAGTTCTGTAGATATCTAGCAGGTCCACTTGATCCAGAACTGAGTTCAGGTCCTGAATATCTTTGTTAATTTTCTGTTTCGATGATCTGTCCAGTATTGTTAGTAGGGTGTTAAAGTCTCCCACTATTATTGTGTGGGAGACTAAGTCTCTTTGTAGGTCTCTAAGAACTTGATTTATGAATCTAGGTGCTTCTGCTGTATTGGATGCATATATGTTTAAGACAGTCAGTTCTTCTTGTTGAATTGAACCCTTAACCATTATGTAATGCCCTTCTTTGTCTTTTTTTGTCATTGTTGGTTTAAAGTCTGTTTGTGAGAAACTAGAATTGCAACCCCTGCTTTTTACTGTTTTCCATTTTCTTATTAAAATTTCCTCCATCCTTTTATTTTGAGCCTATGTGTGTCTTTGCACCTGAGATGGGTCTCTTGAAGACAGCATACTAATAGGTCTCCACGCTATCCAGCTTGCCATTCTGTGTGTTTTAATTGGACATTTATTTATTTATTTATTTATTTATTTATTTATTTATTTATTTATTATTTTGAGATGGAATCTCGCTCTATTGCCCAGGCTAGAGGGCAGTGGCATGATTGTGGCTCATGCAACCTCCACCACCTGGGTTCAAGTGATTCTCCTGCATTTAGCCTATTGACATTTAAGGTTAATATTGCCATGCGTGAATTTGATCCTGTCATCATGATGCTAAATGGTTATTTTGCAGACTTGTTTATGTGGTTGCTTCATAGTTTCACTAATCTGGGTACTTCAGTGTGCTTTTTGTAACAGTTTTTCATTTCCATATTTAAAGCATCTTTCAGGAGCTCTTGAAAGGCCTGCCTGACAGTGACGGATTTGCTCAGCATTTAATTGTCTGAAAAGGATCTTATTTCTCCTTTGCTTATGAAGGTTACTTTGGCAGGATATAAAATTATGGTTTGGAAATTATTTTCTTCAAGAATGTTGAATATTGGCCCTCAATCTCTTCTGGCTTGTATGGTTTCCCCGGAGAGATCTGCTGTTAATCTGATAGGCTTTTCTTTGTAGGTGACTTGGCCTTTCTCTCTTGCTGCCATTAACATTTTTTCTTTCATTTTGATCTTGGAGAATCTGATGATTCATGTCTTGAGGTTAAACTTCTCATGGAGTATCTTACTGGTGTTCTCTGGGTTTCCTGAATTTGAATGCTAACCTGTTTTTCTAGGTTGGGGAAGTTCTCCTGAATGATATCCTAAAGTATGCTTTCCAACTTAGTTCTGATCTCCCCATCTCTTTCAGGTACCCTAATCAGTCATAGGTTCAGTCTTTTTACATAATTTCATATTTCTCAGAGATTTTATTCATTCATTTTCATTTTTTTTCTCTATTCTTGTCTGCCTGTCTTATTTCAGAAAGATAATCTTCAAGCTCTGAGATTCTTTCCTCTGCTTGGTCTATTCTGCTATTGATACTTGTGATTGCATTGTGGAATTCTCATGTTGTGTTTTTCAGCTCCATTGGGTCAGTTATATTATTCTTCATTTGTAGAGTTTTTGGAGACTTCTTTCACCCCATCATTGGGGTCTCCTCTCCTGTAGTTCACCATTGATATGGTTTGGCTGTGTCTCCACCAAAATCTTATCTTGAATTGTAGCTCCCATTATTCCCATGTGTTATGGAAGGGACCTGGTGGGAGACAATTAAATGCTGGGGACAGTTTCCCCCATACTATTCTCATGATAGTGAATAAATCTCATGTGATCTGATGGTTTTATAAGGGGTTTCCCCTTCCACTTGGCTCTCATTCTCTCTTGCCTGCCACCATGTAAGGTGTGCCTACTGTCTTCTGTCATAATTCTGAGGCCTCCCTAGCCATGTGGAACTGTGAGGCCATTAAAATCTCTTTTTATTTTTAAATTACCCAGTCTTGGGTATGTCTTCATCAGCAGCATGAAAACTAATACAACCATGATAATGGTAAATGGATTCTTCAGAAGAAATTACTTCTTGTTCTTTCTTTTAGCCACTAAGCAGCAGTAATATACTTCCAGCTTCTCACTACTAAGATCACTTTACCCCTCTAACTGGCCTTTAGAATACAATCTGGGATACATTTAAGCCAGCTCTTCCTTTTGCATGGACAACTTCTGGTCGAGGGAAATCACATGCATTCTTTTTACCATTAAACTTATCTTCTGCCTGAAGAGTGGCCGGCTATCCATAGTAACTGCTGTTTAGATGTCTAGGTAGTGATTCAGACTTCCGGTTCTTTTGTCCCCAAGCTCCACACCACATAGTTCAAGTTATAGATTGGGAAGGGTCACCTTTAATGTCTGTTTCCTTCATTTTGATAAAGAGAAATGTATCTTCTGCTTCTAAGCCCCTTGTATCTCTATAATCCTTCTACCTCTCTCCTGAATTCCTCTCCAGTATCTCTTGTCTTTCTCAACCCCTCAGTATTAGTTTATGGATTGGAGGTAGGTGTTCAGCAAAGTATCCCCAAACTGGTTCCTAACCATCTGCTTTGAAAGACCTGGTTTTGCCTTCTCATAGCTCATTTTGTAATGTTGATGAGGCTGATCTCATGTTCTATGGCCTCAGTTAAAACTGTACTGCCATAGTTCCATTTGAACATTTTGTTATACCTGCAACCAAACAGAAGATGTGCAAAAGTTATGACTAATCAATGTGATAGATATTACACATATTAGAAGATGCTCAACATCACTATGAAATCTTGGAAATGCAATTAGAGCAATTAAATATCATCCTTATTTATTGTATTAGTGAAAATATAAATGATTGATAGCAGCTTGTATTAATGAGATACATTGTTGATGGATTATGCATTGGTATAGTCATTTCTTGAGAACAATCTGGCAGTCTCCATTAAAATAAAAAATGTGAACATTCTTTAAGCCATCATTTACATATCTCATTTTCTACCCCAGAGAAGTACTTGTCCATGTTTTTACAAAGGCAGGCACAAAAACATTCATTGTAGCATTACTCATAAGGACAAAGACTAAAGATAACCCATCAATGGCAGAATAATTAAATTAGCAATTTCTAAATCTCCCTTGAAATTATTAGTATAAGATTAGTGGAAGTAATGTGTGTCACTTCTAGGCCATAGCTTTTAAAAAGGAGATGTACCTTCTCCATCCACTTCTGCTGACTGAATGCAGATAATCAGAGGACCCTAGAAAGTGGCCAAAAGCCATACAGAAGGAGTTGGGTATTTGAATGAAGGAAAACTACCTGTGGACCTGCATCACCCTCACTGGACTGGTACTTGAATAAGACATAAACTTCTCCTGTTTTAATCCATTGATATTTTGAGATTTACTTGTTGAAGTAGCTAACGTTACCCTAATACAAATGATACGTAGAAGTTAAAAAGGAGGAAGTCGGTTGGAATGCTTGAACTTACATATATCTCAAGGGTATGTCAAGTTAGGAAAGCATGTGATATCATGTACATTAAATAACACTCAGACTATGCCTGTATATGTTAAACAAATAGAAAAAGTTCTGGAAGGATAACCATTAAACTAATAATGGTGAGTACCTCCAAAGAGGGAAGTAAGATTGAGTATTGTGGTAATTGGGGACTTTTGCTTTTATTATTGGAACTTTTTATGAGAAGAATATTGCTTGAATTACTTGGTAATTAAAAATTATAAAAGAAATTAGATTGGCTCTCTGGATAATTGCTTGGCTTGAACTGATCCATTTTTGTTTCTGTCTTAATTTATATGAATAAAATAGATAAAAATTTCATCTTTCCCTCTTTACCAATATCTCATCATCAGCAGCAATTATTGGGAATAATTCCTGAATTCTAGTTTTTGGCAAAAATTCATATGAGGAAATTTATCAAGGATTTAAAAAATGTGACAAAATCCTCTAATATAATTTGAGAAGAAAAATGCTTATAAATCAATTATGATAGCAAAAATAAATATATATGTACTTAGAAATATTTTGGACTTAGGAGCTAGGGAAGCCTGGAGAAGACACTGCTGCCTGCAGATACTATGCCAAGGACCTTGTGCCATCAAGTATTAGAATCTCATGGTAAGCTTAATTTCCATTTGATTCTAATACATTAAAGCTAAAATAAGGGTAAAAGAAAAGCAGCAGAAAAAGCCTAAATCCTACCCCACTGTGTATATGATTGCTTTCCAGTGTGAATTCTGAACTTAGAAACCAGAGTGATGGAGGGAGCATTAACAAGAAGACAGATGATTGTATTTCTGTAAGCTGAACTCTCCCCATTGGCTGAGGTATCTCTGCTCCATCCTCCACCTCTCTGCTGACCTCATTCTCTTTACAGCAGTAGTTTGCTCACTCTTGCCTTCTCCAGTCTGAGGCCAATGTGGATCCCGCATGCCAGCAGCTCTCAAGCTCCACTTAATCTCTCCTGCATCTGTCTCTGCTATGGCCCCTGGGACCTTCATCACAACGTGGAGAGGCCATCCTTTATTCAGTAGCTCCATTCGCTTTTCCCACTTTTAGAGAAACCCTGCCCCCCTTCCTATTTGTGTCCCCTTGCTTTCCAGAGCCACTTCTAAACCATTGGCTGTTTCTTATTGTTTGAATACTTCAAATGATTAAGCTATTGTCTCCAATGCTTCTGCTTGCTTTCCTTTTCTAAGTAATTTTAGTGTCTTGTAAAATTCCTTCTCTTCTGCCATCCTGAGATTAGTGTTAATGATCTTTAATCTCCTCCTCTTTGACTAGAGAGTATATCAATTTTGTCCCCATCTTCATCCATCCAATCTCATTCACCCCAGGTACAACTCAAAACTATCCTCTTCAGAGCCTTTCCTGATCCTTAACAGCAACAACTACAAGTTACCTACTTTTTTTCTGAACAACCGTATTCCTTTATTTTATTTTATGCATTTTGAAAATTTTATATAGAATAATAATGAAAGGTGAGATATTTAGGGAAAAGAACTGTGAAATATTTAGAAGAACTGTGTTTTATTCATGTTTGCATTTCCACCAGCCCTACTTCAGCTCCTCATTTTGCACTTGGCATGCAGAGTGTGCTTAATAAATGTTAATTTGAACACAATGACAACACCTGCCTCCTTATCCTTTCCTGTTTTAGTAACGCTTGTTATAATGCCATAAACTACAACCCCTAAACTTCAAGAATTCTAGAAACTCTCTGGAGTAGCATCCACAAAGCTATTTTTAATAACATTCAATAATATTTTTAAAGTATATCCTGTATATCAAGCCCTTGCCTAAATAGTAGGGATAGGTTGTGAGGAAGGAGTATTCTAACTGGACCCTTGGGAATGAAGCCACTCGTCCATCCCTGGAGCTGGGGAAGAACCTACCAGCCTGAACCATGCTGCCTTATCATTATAAAATAGGTAAAATGTAGTCCCTAAAGCAGAGAACAGTGTCCTCTGCATCTTCTACTTAGATCTTCCCTATCTCTAGTCCTGTAGCCTCCTTTAGAGTAGACTAAGTTGCAATTCCAAACAGGTTCTATCTTGTTTCACATCCTTCAATAGCTTTCAGCATCAAGTTCAAGTGCCCAGTTTACCATAGAAGGTTTTCCTGAGCTGCCTGTTTCTGAAGCATCTTGCACTAAGCCACATGCATGCCCACCCTGTAATCATGAAGTCTTCTTTTAGTTTTCAAACCTGGCAGGCTTTTTGAGCATCTGTGGTTTCTTCACATTCTATTTTTTCTTTCTAAAATGGTTTCTTTTCTTCATTTTAACTTAGTAAACGCCTTTCCACTCTTTACCTCAGTTTAAGGATCACATATCTTGAGACTCTCTCTTGACTTCCCTGTTTTATTTAAAAATCCCCTCTGTTTTTGTAGCATAATTTGGTTCAGTTTGTCACAGCCTCTATAATGGTGAGTTTACATGTCTGCCTCATTTTGCTGTGTGCTTGTGCTTTTCTTGTCTTATTTGGTTTTTGCATCCACTGTACAGGCTGGGGCCTGGTATATAGTAGGAACTTGGTAGCCTTAAAGAATTTAACTTCCAGCACTTTTCAGGCTCCTCCATTAAATCCAAAGTAAATACTTGCTTTATTTATTTACCTACTTCACTTTCAGAAGTGTTTATATTGGACAAATTTATTATTCAATTCTAGAATTTTGTGAAACTTTCTCTTTATTTCTATTTAGATAAATATTCTATTTCTAGTTGGATGATTATTCTGGTTGGTTGATGCTACTATTGAAACACTTATAAAATTGGATTATATTAATGATTCATTTGCTTTTCTCTACCTTTCTCTCACTCTATTGTGAAGTCCCAGAGGCAGGGTCCACGTTCTATTCATTATTGCACAGCCAATCCTGGCACATGAAAAGTACTCAGTGAATGTTTATTGAATAAATACAAATACATATCCTCTGGTTCTAACTGGCCTCATACCTCTGAAAATGATCTCTCCTTTTTTCTTCATATTCTTGGGCTTCAACTTTCAGTAACTTTTAAGAGTCCCTGATTTCGCAATTATCACCCCTCCTCCAACTAGGAAAAGTAGACACTAGGAGAAGTGTTTGCTACTGCTTGGGATGTCTCCACCATCAGTGAGTCTTAATTGGAGGTCAGGGGCAGCCAAGTGCAAGGTAAGTGGCAGAAATCCCAGGTGGCAAAAGCATGGCAGCTTCATGTCAATGAGATGCACATGAAGACTAAGCAGGTCTCATGGCACAGCACAGGGACCTCAGAAAGCCGGGATAGATTTGAGTCAGTCCCTAGCTTGACACTGTGGGTAGCAGGGTTATTTGGGGAAAGACTTTATGGTTATCGCTTACTCTACTGTTAAGGGTTAGGAAATAATGAGAGCAAATAGAAAGGGCAAGAGAATAGAAATCTAAAGGACAGAGTCCCAGTGTCAATTTCTTTTTTCTGCTGACATGCCAGACTTTGAGGAAGTCATAAGTCCCATGAGCCTTGGTTTCTGTATCTCTGCTGTGGAATAATTATACTTAGCCTTTTTACCTCACAGAATTGTTCCTAGGGCCAAATGAGATGAGGGCTACACAATCAACTGCACACTGTTAATTTGTTCACCAGTGTAAGGGGTTATCATTCTTACTCTTGCTTTATAGAGTCAATGATATTTTTACCTAGTTTTCTGATTTACAGAGGTAATTATGCAGATTTCCCACTTTGCTGTATTCTCTTTAGAGATAATGTTACTACAAGCTAGCTTTTCTGTTTGAAAAGTAGGGTTTTACCCAACTTAACAATTCCAGAGAATAGTTCACTTTTGCACCACAGCAGGTGGTGGTAACCCCTGTTGTGGGGATTTTACTTTTTGTTGAGAAGGCAGGGAGGAGAAGGGAAGGGATGTGAGAAGAATGTAGAAACCAGTGGTCTTCTCACAGCATGGCTTTACTTAATTTTATTTTGTGGACAAGCCTTGCATTGTTGGCAAGTCACAATTTTCTTCAATGGCCTTCAATGTTCTTCATCATCTGAAGCTTCTTCTCTCAGAAATCTTGATGGTCTGTCCATTAACAGATATTTACTGAATGCCTTCAGTGTGCAAATGAGCCAGACCATAGAAATGCAATGGTGAACGAAACAGACACAGCCTTTGGGTTTACTGAGTTCATATTCTACTGGAGAAAATGGAGAAAAACAATTGCAGATGTTGAGGAAATATAATTAAAAACAAAATCTTCTTCAACCCAGGACATTTCTTCATAAAGGCAGTAGAAACAGAAACACAGTTTTTGTTAAAGAAGCATTAAACCAGTATGCATCGTGCATCACAGACAATTCAGTAAGAGATTGCAAAGACAGAAAGAAATTTCACCCATGTATATAGCCAAGCCGACACAACCCATTATGCACATGTTCTCAATAAAAACAATACCTAGTCCTTTCCGGGTGCAGTAGCTCGTGCCTGTAATCCCAGCACTTTGGGAGGCCAAGGCAGGCGGATCACCAGAGGCCAGGAGTTCGAGACCAGCCTAGCCAACATGGCGACACCCCATCTCTACTAAAAAAAAAAAAAAAGTAGCTGGGTGTGGTGGTGGGAGTCTGTAATCCCAGCTACTCAGGGAGGCCGAGGCAGGAGAATTGCTTGAACCCGGCAGTTGGAGGTTGCAGTGAGCCGAGATTGTACCACTGCACTCCAGCCTGGGCAACAAGAGTGAAACTCTGTCTCAAAAACAAACAAACAAAACAAAACAAAACAAAACAAAAAACAACATCTAGTCCTAAAATAAGAGGACTTCACAGCATCATTTGTCACATAATTCATCCTAACTTTACCTGGTAATGGGGGTTACTATGAATGCTAGCATATTTGCTTTATTCAAAGGAAAATTCTGATACTTTTATGATAGGAGGGAGTTTTACAATTTGGGGCATGGTTCCCACCTAAGTTAAGGTGCTACCCTCCCATAGAAACTGAGACACAGGGATGCTGGTTTCTCTTGATGTTTACATGTCAAAGAGATGGCTTCCAGGTTTTTGAGGCTGATTTTCCTGGGCCATCAAACTATTTAATTTTCAAAAGAATTTATATACATTTCAAAGAGAGGAGAAAGTATTTATATAAGTTTTCTAAAGTAAATAGTCTAAGAAAAATGAGGGCAGTATAATTCCTTTCCCTATTTTCAACAGGGAGAATGAAGTGTCTTTTTTTAAAAAAATGGTGTGTCCTTGCACAGATAACTGATTTAAGAATCTCAAAGGTGCAAAAGATTTTCAACTCAAGAAGACTGCACTTTGGTTTATTTTTTCTTATTGATTTTTCAATTGATTTCTTATTCAGTTGACTGAAGTGATTAAGTCTAAAAATTCATTATGTAAGGAAATAAGGGCTAGAAATTGGAAGTTATTCCTGATCCTGGAGTTTATCTGTCTCTGGTCTTAAGGATTATTGAAACAGTTGGAAGGTGATTATAATCACATTTCAACTTGATAGTATTTCAACATTTTAACCTCAGCACCTTGCAAATCTTGGCACATAGCAGGTTCTCAGTAAACCTTGGCTGACAATGAATAGCTGAATTGTCTAAGAGCAGAATGCACTAGCCATGTAGAGACAGATGTGTGTCATACCGGGGTGAGTGGATTCCTCCACAGATTCCCCCAGATAATTAGCTTCATAAATATTGATGTCTCAGCATTTCCCACTCTTCTTTGCCAGCCCTCCTGGGAATATCTGAAAAGCACTTTCAACACAGACTTAAGTTTAATGAACATAAAGCAATAGTAATTACGCTGGCTAGGCTTTTCTTCAGATATTCTCCCAAATGCTAGAACTTCTGCTGGATTTATCCAGTCTGTATGCAGGCTGAATAAAAGGGGGACTTTTCTATTCTACTTCCCTCAAGCAAAGGCATGTCTTCCTGATACTTGAGTTTGATTCTCCAAATCTCCAGGGTTAATTTGCTGATGGCAGTAGGTATTCACCACCTCAGGTGTGGGTTGTAGGCAGAGGAGAGCTTCCTTCCTTTTGCTTATTATCACCATCATCTTTCTCATTTTCCCCAGATGACTTTCCTTTACTTGCCAGGGTCCATTCTGATCCCCCTTATAGCTCCCTCAGCCCCCTCAGGAAGCCTCTGAGGGTTTCTCTTTCTCATCAGTCCTCTGATCACCAGCTTCCTCTGTCTCATACATCTTGATTGCAGCCATACATAAAAGACATGCTTTTTACTATGTATATGTATACAGAATAATAGAGTCACTTAGTGGCAATCACTGATGTAGAATATGGCACTGAAGTCAGCAGTTTTCTCTTTCCTCAAGAAATCCTCAAGTATGTAATTGTGTTTTTCTAGTTTCAACCAGTAAGATGTTTGTAATTAATTTAATCTTATTAGTGATCATGAAAAAGGAAGTAATTTTTCACTTTTTGAAGGCACAGACTCTTTTGAACTAGTAAGAAGGAAGAATTCCCCAAACGACAAGAGGAACATCATTTAATACAAGGTAATTGCAGTTCATTTAAAGCTACCTTAGTAGCTATAAAGACTTAGGTGATGGCCAGGCTTTCAACATTTAAGCATTTAGTGAGTTGGTTATTTGGCATTATGCCACTTAAACATGCAGATGATTGATTTCATTTTTAAAACACTTGACCACATCCTCCTGATGTTTTGGCATCTTGCCAACAGCCTCAGTGTGCAGTGCTTTTTAAGAGAGCTCTCTATTGCAGTCTCATGGTGACTGGATGAGTGGCTGGGAGTCAGGAGGCAATGCTGCTGGCTCCACCACTAAGCAGATAAGTTGGGGTAAATTGGATAATCTTAGCTAAGTTTTTTTGTGTGGGTCTCAATTTTGCCTTTTGCAAATTGCATGTTAAATTGATACGAAATTTTGTAAATGTGGAGCTGCCTAATTGGCAAGGAAAGTCTTCAGGACCTGATGAACAACGTTTTGTAAAGTCATGCACTTTGGCCTCTGTTGTTTTCATTGTGACTTTTGATGTACTCACTGACTCAATGTTCAAGCAATTTACAAGGGGTTCCTTGTCATTCTTATGAATTAATACACCATTACATACTCTTTTTGTCCCTGGGCTTAGGAGCGACTTCATTTTTGAAATCCAATAAGAATGTTCTTCTTGGAGATAATTAAAGGCCTCTGCCCCCAACCAACAAAATAGGTTTTAATAAAAAATTGAATGTGGAGATTTTTCTTTAGAAATTATATAAATCAGGTACAAACCAGGATGCAGACATGAAAGATCAAAGTGGAAATTACCTCTGTTGGTCCCTTGAAGAGCAAATTGCTTTATTGACTTTTCTTCAACATAGTTGTTATTCTGCCTTGTAAGGGTTTTTCTTCTTTGCATTTAAAAAAATATATAATTTGATGATCTATAAGGAAGGAAATAAAGACCTTTGACTAACATAGCTTCTGTTTTGCTAGAGGCAGAGCCAACTTTGAAATTGTACTATTTAATTACAGTGCAGACTTCCATGGCCTCATGAGTAAAAACCAACTAGTGCTTTTCCTTTCAGAAAGCAGGCAAGCGTGCAGGCAGAGAAACAAGGGTATTTTGGTCCTCCCGAAAATAGGAGCCTGGGATGTTTATATCAGGAGGAAGTGTTTGGGCAATGTCTGTTCCTGTTCAGACTTTATCCCTTTGGGGACTGGCAGAGATGTGGTGAATCTTTCTCCTGAGAATTTCTGAGCAATACACAGGGCCTGGACAAGCCTCCTTTAACAACTTAATCAATTCAAGGAATATGAGCCGCAATGCTTTGCCTGGTAGTTATGTAAGATGAAAGGAGTCTCAAAGTCGAATGAAACTGTATTATTCAGCTCTGTATTATTCACTCTGAAGACATCCTACTCAATAGGTTATGCATGAATTTCTCCCATTTGGAGTAAAGCACAGTAGCCAAAAGTCATCAATGTTTTATAAACTGTGACTAATCCTCTACATAGTCTCTCTGTCTCTTTTCCTACTGATCAGATTTTTTTTTTTTTGATATTTGCTGATATTTAGGTACTACTTCTCTGCACTTTTATTATTATTTTTTAAATCACTTGAGACCATGGCAAACTGTGGAGTTGAGGATTGATAGGGTCATTAGAGAAGTCTGCTCTCCCAAGCTTTTAGATTGCTTCGAAATATTTTGCTTCAAAATAGCAACAAATAAATCTGAAACTCTGCCTTCCAGAGCAGCAGCACAGTGCATTTCCAGGGTCCTCCTGGCTTTTACCAAGCTGTCGTCACCCCAAAATAGTGGCAATCTCATAAACGTTTAGCAAACCATGGCAATGAATGTGGCAAGGGCGGACATAGCCAGTATGTGTGTTTTTTTAATCATGCGTCATTTAGTACAAAGATGACTCTTGGATGTTTTGGCAAATTAATTTGTATTGCACTTCAGAGAAGGGAGAGAGCAGCTGAGCTCTAGCCCATGAAGCTGCAGTAGCTTTATCTGCTAATTAAGTTGCTGCTTCCATTGCTTCATATGAAAGTACAAATGAAACCACAAGGCATGGGGGATTCGTTGCTGTTCCCCAAGGTTTTGGGTAAATCCATGTCGGCCCTTCTCCAGTGAGTCCATGTTCTTGCTGTGCAATGTCGGAAACTTCAGTGCAATGACAGCAACTATTTCTAAAACAGTGGTCCTCTATAATTTAAAAGTCAACCACAATGCCATCTTCTTTGAAATTTGATTGAAGAGGTATTCCTAGACATTTATACAAGTCAAATGTTATTCCTTCCCCATCACTCTTTTATGTTTGATATTTTGTGTAACCCTACAAGAAAGCATGTCCTAGGTATTTGTTAGGTGTTGAATTAAAAACAAATGGTCTGAAAGAAAAATTCATTTGGAAGAAGGCCAAATTTAGGTACTCTTCTAAAAAGAGGGACAGGGAGAGGGAGGTTAATTCACATGCAAAATATTCAACACTTTCCCCAATCTTCATATTCTAAAGATACTGCTGTCACCCCAATCCTCTCCTTATGAAGTCTCATCACCCAGTGGGATTCTGTCCCCAACACCCCAGCACACCTGAGCTGCTAGATTTTCCTTTCTTCTTCCCACACCATTCCCCTTTTCTGTTCTGTTGTCATTCAGTCATTTTTTGTTGTAATTAGGAATGTATCTTTTCAAATGCAAATCCTCTTTCCCCCAATATTTTTCAGTTCTGTCTCTTAAATAGTGGCAGAGTTTTGCAACAGGAATTTCAGGAACCATCCTTGCTTCTCTGCTTAGTGGGCAGAGGAGCAGGAGAAGCTGCACAAGCAAAACCAGAATTTGCTCTTTAACAGGAGAGAAAAAGGAGGGCTGAGAATATGCATATTTTAATAATTTTTAATGGCTATAGTCTTGTCCCTGGGTATCCATGATTTTCTTCTAAAAATACATTTAAAAATTCTGTCTTCTGCCTTTCAGAGGAGCTGTGGGGCACCAAAAGTGGATGAGGCCTGGGGTTATTGTCGGATATTTTGTCATGGTGAAATGTGTCTATGGAGACCTTTAAGACATGAGCTGAGTTGGGGTTAACTTAGGAAGAATAAAGGCTTTTCATGTCATTCAATAATAAAACATTTTAAGTATTTTTTATTGCTGAATAGCTCTGTGACTATCTTCATATTTAAGAGTTTAACACTCAGCTGAATTTATACCTTAAACTTATGTGTTTAGTTATTTGGTTGCCAAATGGTCTCAAGAGTCCCTGAAAATGCTGACAGGTAAGCGTTTCATGTTCTGACCCATTTCAATAACTTTGTGGTGATGGTAGCAATGATGGTGAATATTTATGGAGAGCTTAATTTGTGTCAGATGTGTCCAAGAACTTTACATGTGTTAAATAATTAAATATACAACCCCATTATATAGGAACTTACTGTATTTCCATTTTTCATGTAAAGGAGTAGAGGCACAGAGAAGTTAAGGAACTGGCCTGAGCTCACAATGCTAAGTGGTGAATTCAATATTTAACATAAACATCCTCTTTTCAAAGCCCACACTCTTAAGTACTACTTTACGTTGTTACTGCTGGGATCATTTTCTATTAAATAAATTTAATTTTGATTACAATCGGCTAGCTTAAGTCTGCATACCTCCCTCCTGTATTATTGCCCCCAAACTATCAAAAATAGGATACCTATGCTGCATATGACCAAGCCCCAGATGTGCTACGATTGACTGGACCAGAGCACAGGAGAAACATTTAACTTACATGTTCAGTCTCATTCAGATTTTCAGCAATGGCTAGACACCACCAAAAGAAGAGGCTTCTTCTAAAGAAGAGTACAATGGCTAGGGCTCACAAAGGCTGGAACTGTAGGATCTGGCTAACTCCATACCTTCCTGAGCTCTGGTTGTCCTCATGCTAATCACTCATATTAATTTACTGATACTATGTGCCAGGGATCACAAACTCAAATCCTGGTAGTATGATTTAGTGATGTGAGCTTGGTGCCAAGTTACTTGTATTGACAGAGTACAACCTGCACCTAGCTATGTTGCCTTTAATAAATGGCTAAACAGAACTTACCCTCGGGCTGCCTTTGGTAGGCGCTTAGCCAGTTTGCCACCTCTGCTACACATTTATCTCTATTAGTAGCACAGATTGGAAAGTTGCCACTGGCTTCTGATGTCAGATAATGTACCATTGAACTACACGCTAATAAATAAGGACAGAAAGTAGAATCACAGCTTTTGGCCTATCTATGGGAGACAGACTATGGCCCTTAGGGATTCTAGTTTCTGAAGAAATCAAATAAATTTCCATAACATTATGGTCAGCAGTTCAAATCTGGGCATCTGTTATTTTGTACCCAACACTGTGCTAGGTAGACATAATGGAAAACATAAAGAAGTAGGAAAAACTCTCATCAGTTTTAGATGGCCAGCAATTTTATAGGGGAAACTAATGAACAGTACATAACATATTTAAGCAAGGTTTAAGGTGTGCAATTCAGACAATAAGTGTTAGAGGAGGTTTCTATTGCAGAATGGAGACCAGATCTAACACAGGTAGTTCATGTGGCTGCTTCAACTTCATTATCCACGAGACCTGTGAAATGTAAAATGTCAGTTCAGGTTCACCATCTCAAAGCCTTGAAATGCAGCAGGACTGCCAGGATTAAGTAGAAAATTGGCTAGCAATATTTTGCTGCATTGACTTTGGATTCCTAGATATGCAGATGGGTGTTAGAATCTGCTCTGAAAGGTATAGTGGACTGCTAGAAATTGCTTTGCCACTAGCTGGGAGGCTTGGATCATTGTTCTTCCTGAATACCCCCAAAATGCATTGCTCAATTGGCTAAACCAATCATTCATTCATCCAATCATTAAATAATGAGCAGTTGCTACTATGTGCCAGATTCTGTTCTAACTTTATAAGATATTTCAAATTCTAGGTAGATTAAGCACAGAATTTGGTATTAGAAAACCTAGGTTATAATCATGGTTCTTTTCTTTATTTACAGTGAGGCAGAATAAAGTCAAGTTACTTACCTTGGTTTTTATTTCACATTTGTCAATGAAAAATTGGCTACATGTGTTATTTATGAACTGTGCCCTCTGAAGTTCTGTGATTTCTTTCTCAGGATTGCATGGGGATATTCTAGACCAGTGGTTCTCAACCAAGGGCAATTTTGTAGTTCGTTATGCCCAGAGAACATTTAATAATGTCTGGAAACAATGTTAGGAGGGGCAGTGTTTGCCACTGGCATCTGGTGGGTGGAGGTCATGAATATTGCTAAATATCCTACAATGCACAAGACAATCTGCCACAACCATCTATACAAAGAATTATGTAATCTAAAATGTCAACAATATCTAGGTTGAGAAACACTGCTGTAGAAGACAGACATGAGGCTGAGCTTGTTGGGCCCCTGCGATCCCTAATCTACTAACACCAAAGTAGATCCACATTTATTTTCTGGATGTAGCCAGCATAAATTTGACAGGTGATAACTCAAGTGTGTAAATTTTATTTTCTATAATTGAACTTAAATTATGTGTTAATTCCCCCATTATGGTTTTCAGTTGATTCAGAGTTGACATACAGATAATTCCAAGTTACAGTGTCCTTTCTTCTCCTCTTCAGACCTGAATCTACCTTGGTGGCTCTTAAACACCATTCTGGCATTGAGGGGAAGTTGAGGTCCAGGTTTGCTCTACCCTCAAGACTCTGTTCTTGTCTGCAGCCATGCATCCCTCTCTGCTTGTCTTTGTTCATCAGTTTTTATTCTTACTGCTCTTGTCCTGCCACAACTGCAATAGCGTGCTCTAATCACAGCTGTAACAAGGCTTCTGGTTCTCTCCCTTGGCCACTTGTGTTCCCATTTTGTAGTCACTGGAAATTTTCATATATGCTTCTTTATCCCTCTAGGCTGTGGAGTCTCAGGGTATGGGTCTGTTAGACCCTCTCTATACCTGACCTGCCAATATTTCTATTCACAGTTGAAGTCCTGTGCTGGAAAGGTGCACCCTTTTGAGAGGATCTCTGGCACACTCCTGATGACACATTTCTTTCCTGCTCTCAGGCCTCCCAATCCTAGGTCTCTTTTGCAGAGACTCCTACCAGCAGCTCATTCTATTGATATCCCCTTCCCTACTCTTTCCTTCTCCCATCTGGTTGAAATTTATCTTCTTTTAAGGGTGGAAAATGGCATCTACAAAATCTGACATTCTTTCTAACCTTAATATATATAGTATAAAAGTAATATTTTTATTTTTATCAAAACTGCTATTTCAATTAATCTTTTATTCTTTTAAAATCTTGGCTCTTTTAATGGAAAATCTTTGTTTATTCAGCTATTAACTCTAACGTGAATTTCAAAACTCTAAATATAGGAATTGACTTCTTTGTAATCCAGCAACAACTAGCCTTTCCTAATGATAGGAATACCATTGGTGCAATGGGTAGTGGATTTTAGGATTAATGGTTGTAGTTTCAATGTCCTCTCAAACTTTAATTTGCTGCTTAAAAAAGAAGATAATTAAGGAAAGAAGGAAAGAAGGAAAGTCTAGATTGTCTGTATTGTCATGCGTTCTTAGAAATTGATCTGAACTTGTGAAAAGCCTGGGTCTGTTGTGTATGCCTAATCTCCCTTCCTTGATGTACACTTTTTTCCCCCTGAATTACTATGGGAAGAGAGGTAATATGGTTTGGATATCTGTCCCCTTCAAATCTCATGTTGAAATGTGACCTCTAATGTTGGAGGTGGGCCTGGTGCAAGGTATTTATGTCATGGGGGCAAATCTCTCATGAATGGCTTGGTGCTATCCTCGTGGATAAGTTCTCGCTCTATGAATTTACATGGTATCTGGTTGTTTAAAAGAGCCTGGTACCTCTTCCCTTTCTCTTTTACTTCTGCACTCACCTTCTGATGCATCTGCTCCCCGCTTTGCCTTCCACCATGATTGGAAGCTTCCTGAGACCCTCGCCAGGAGCATTGCCAGTGTCATGCTTCCTGTACAGTGTGCAGAACCATGAGCCAAATAAACCTCTTTTCCTTATAAATCAGCCACTCTCAGGTATTCATTTACAGCAATGCAAACAGACTAATACCAGAGGCCTTTGGGGAGATCTACATATAATTTTTCCTTTGAAATTCATTGTCAAGGGGAAAATTGGATTAGATAATTGGAAACATTTTACATAGACATTTGGCTAGACATTACTCATGCATTATTTCTATTCAGAGTATTTGCTTTTGAACACAAAAATTTTCAAAGAGATAGCAAAAATATTCCCTATTCCCTAATAGGAAAATAATAAATATAATTACCAAATTGAGGGATTGGGAATATCTCTCTCTTCTTGTCTCTCATCCCTCTCTCTCTCTCTCTCTCTCTGATCTATCTAATTTTTAGTATAGGTAGTGATTTCTGCCTATTTTTTAGGAAAATAAAATTTAATTTCCTAATGGCAGGGCAAAGATTTATTTGAAAGGCATTGTGCATCATTTATTGATTCAAATAATATTTATTGAATGTGCATTCCATAGAAAAACCCCTCATCAAATCTACTTTTTAAAAGACTAGGTCCTAGTCCTGCATGCATTATCAACTAATGATGTGACTGAAAAAGCCACAGTCTTTTTATACGGTTCAACTATCTCATCTTTAAAACTAAAGACTATTTCAGGTTCTACTTTAATGGCTCAGAATCTATACCTTTTTCTCCCACAAGCTATCCTTGACATATACAGCTTTCTTAGAATCTAATGTGCACACAAATATATTTCCTAAATATAGTGATTTAAACTGTCTATGGTTAAATAATCAGTTTTATTTTGCCTATGTTATTGTACCTAGTAATCATTACCTAATAAACTATACAACACATAACAATTACTGATTGAATGAATGTAAGCCATTGGCAATCCAAAAACTAAAATCCATTTGGACAACAAATAAAAACTTTCAGATATAGTCCATACTATAATATGTAAATCCTTGTTCAAAGTAATCTCAGCAAATAAGACACTTCAACTGAAAACAAAGAAAAACCAATTTTATTCTCTTTCTCCTTTCCATTTAATTCTCTGAGTTTGGGCAAAATTTAATCAATAGAGGGTCATGTTGAAAGCTAACACATTTATCTGTGGGTCAGATTTCTGATTAAGGGCTGAACATTGAACTTTTAGTCAGGACAACATTCTGGGAAATGCAGCTATTCAGTCATGTTGCATCTGCTATTGGAATCATTTATTATGAACTTTCATTCATTTAAAAGAAAATGTAGGTAATCAGAGTTTCAATTCAAAGCTTTGATATCTGGTGGGAGCTAACATTGTAAATTAAGGAGACTCTTGGAAAGACACATTTCTATGGGGGTTACCTTATAGAGCCCCAAGGATAAAAATCACCTATTCACTATTGCTAAATGTCATGACATATTACCAAAATGCATCTCTGCAGATCTTCTATCTAGGTCAGTGCTCGTGTTTCTACCTTCTTTTGAAAATGGATGATCTTGTTATGGATATTAAATGATAACTCTGGATTCATATTTACCTTTGAATTGGAGTTGCTGATAACTCTGCTATCAGATGAGTGCATGATTAATTTTCCCCCAAGTTCTGGCTATAGATAAGACTTTACTTACATTCTAGTCTCCAGATGGAATATGGGCTTGTGTATAAAAGTGTGCATGTGCGCCCAGATATGTGAGAGGCAAAAATAGTGTAGGAGTCGTGCAATGTCAATCTGTCTGTAGATCCCTTTCTTCTCCCTCCCTCAGTCTGAGAGATTGCAGTTCTGGTCCTATTGGCTCTGATGCCAATGTGGTCTCTATATTGAGTGAGAACAAAATGCTAGGTAAAGCATTCATTTACCCCAGCTTTCTTCACCAAGGTGAGTAATTGATGAACGCAGAGACGGGCTTCGAAGCAGTTTCTGTTGCTACTAGCTAACATACACGAAAAGCCTAACCTACCACGTTTTCTACAAACATAAACAATCCAAGGTTTTTTCCCTTTAAAAATTTCCATGGTTTAAGATGAATAAATAAACAGAAATAACTCTGCTGTGTGCCACTATCATCTGAAATTTCATTCATAGCAGATAGAATTATGGTGTTTCTGTTATTACGGATTCAATATTGACTGGAGTTGTATATAGATTCCTATCATCTAGCTATTATGCAGGTGCAAAATACTTGGCTAGTTCACATAGATGTTTTTGCTTTACATATTCTGGTCTTTCAAAGATCTCTGAATAACTCAGTGTTCAAAGTGAACACAATCAAGAATCATCTTTTGAACTAATAAGATCTAATCTACGGAAGGATCTGTCAATTTTTTCTTCCTAAATATTGATTTATTGAGAAAAAACACAGGACAGAGTTTATTGTTCATTTGAAGCATATCGGGATCTATTTAATTAAGAGAGGCAGTTGGGGCTGCGTATTTTCAATTGTGAAGAAAGGAAATTAATAAAAAAGGAAGATAACCATGGCTTCTGTGGAAGCCGTTTTGGCTTGCAGTCCAGGTATGTCTGCCTCTTACTGAGGTTTACACAGCAAGATAAACCCCACTGCTGATTGTCTTATGATTTTTTTTGCCGAGGCCTGTCACAATACAATGCAATGAAGATGTATCAAAGCACCATCCACCCTGCAGGAAAAAATATTTGAATACCTTGTATTCATGTAGCACCTGGCTCCAGGGACCTCACAGTGCCGACACACAACATTGCTCTCTGATTACATTTCACAAGCCCCTGCAGCAACTGGGTGACTGCTGTGCAAGTCCAGCCATAACTGCATTCTCCGAGTGAGAAAACAGAACGGTACTTGGAAATCCAGCTCCAGGCTTGAACTTTTAAGTGCAATGCTGCATGATGGATTAAAGGCAAGGAAACTTGGGCTGGTCATCAGAGAGGACTTTGTCTCCAGAGCAACATGAAATATAAAATTAAGTTCAAGGATAGAGTGGTCATGGCTGGTAACATTAAATAAATAGCTTGGCATTATGGATTATTACTAAGAAATAAAATAAGAGGCCAGTTATCAGAGAAAGATTGTCTGACTCGTTGATTCTCTCCAACCACCATTTGTTTCCTGTGTGCCAGTGACTCATCAACACACAGTAAAAGAACTATGCTTATTGAAATCTATATCATGCCACAGCTCAGCTTGGAGGAGAAAACTGTAACAGAGGCAGGAGAAATTTGTGGCCAAAGGAACATCATATGCCTCCAAGCTATCTGGGAACTGGCAATCCTCCCAGTTCAGCAATTTAGCACATTTATTGGGGGTAATGGAATATACCTCTATATTAGAGGGGCATGTATTTAATCTTTCTCACTGTATTTTCTGGATGTGTCCATGCATTCACTGGCCATGCTATAGAGCATATGGGGTCTTCAGAGTACAGAAAAACCTGTGATCTTGCTGTCCACTTAACAATAATTTCCCCAGTATAGAGGCTTATTTATAACAAACTGATGATGTTGAGGATGTCCCCTTTCCCTGTCTCACTTCCTCCTTATGTGTTTCTGGTACATGGGCTATGGACAATGATTACTTCTCTCTATCATTAGCTTGGCCTGACATTTGCAGGCAGAATGATAATAATCTTATTTTTATATGTGAGAAAACTCAACAAAACCCTCAAGAAACTGCAATTAGGAAACTGATTACCATATTGTATAACTTACCAATTATACTGTCATTACTGTCAGAATGAAGGGAAGAGAAAAATATAATAACTATGGGTAACCATGACAGGCGTAAGGATATTTCATTTCTTTTTCTTCCATATTCACAATGAATAAAAGTACAATAGACCTAGGACCACCTTAGACCTAGAGAATTGGGGCCTTTCTCCTGGGTCCAGTGCTTTAGTAGAGGCTTCTTTTGTCCTTCTCTGGTTGTTCAACTCCCCTGGGGAGAGGAGTCCCTTGGGAACCAAGGGAGAATGCCCACTTAGAATCTACTCTCCTCTGGGAGACTATACTGTAGGTACTCAAGACCTGGACATTTCCTAATAATTGGCCCCAAAACAACTTCCAATGATTTTGTGTGTCTTTTCCACCACTTCTCTCTAAGACTGAGGACAAGGGACAATTGTTTCAGGGGTGTGTGGATGGAACGTGGGTGTCTGCACTGTGTGTCCCAGGTATACTTGTGAGGTCCCTCCCTATGTGATAATGAGTAGGGATGAGATCGGGAAGTGGTTGCCTTGTGAGCTGTGACTGCTAATTGTACTCTTTCCTTGCACCTTGCAATGTTAGATGTGGGTCTATATAGATATGTGCCAAACATTCCCAGTATCATCTTACTTCTACCGCCACAACCACATAGTGAATCTTAGGTTTCTGGCTATAAAAGTAAATTTTTAATTTTTTCCTTGAATTGCTACAAAGCACTGTCTCTTGTTCTTCTTGTTAAAATCAAAAGGCCAATGCTCAGTTTGCATCCTGCTTTTGAATCTTCTCAATTTTTGTGGAGGCAAAGAATGCCAAAAGCAGTGCACATATATTCAATCAAGGAGATAATTTTGGAAATTACAATCTACACAAAAAGATAAGACAATTAATGAAAATGCCAGTAGAGGTGGTTTTAATGCTTAGATTGAAATTTTGTTGAGGGACTTTTTAAGGTAACTGATCGCCCCTCGGCCTACTTTATTCCAGCTTCTTGGAAATGATTTTTATATCCTCCAATTTTACATCAATTATTCCTTTTATTCTATATAAAATGTATGAGTCTGGCAAGGCCCAGCAGTAGTAGGACTTTGAAGTGAGTAGCCAGAGAAGCTGATGTGGGTTTAGCTCATTGGGCATACTTTCAGAGAAACTAGCAAGTTCTGTTCTCTTTCAGTCTAACACTTCCCCTAGTGCATAGCTTATGCCTTAGGAAAGGCCTAGAGGGACAGCAAAGGAATAAGAAATGAAAGACACTGGAGGCTTGAGAGAAGGGAATAGGAATCAGTGAAGAAGTAAAAGGTACAGACAAGAGATGCTCTATAAAGATTGGTATTTAATTAAGGAAAGGCTTGGCACAATGAATACTGACAAAATATATCACTGGCACTTAGAATTATTTCTTAGTATAGATTCACCAAAATGAAAATAGATGGGTCAGAGGATATTAATATTTTTAGGTCTCTTGATATCTGTGACAAATTGTAATCAGTACTCCCACCAGAAATGTCTGAGGGTTCCTTGTTTACTGGATATTTGCCAGTGTTAGCAATCATGTTTTTTATTGTTGTTAAAAATTGCTTAATAAATGTTATGTTACTGTTTTAATTTTAATGTATATTATTAGTGAAATCAAATGGTTTTCAAGATGTCAGTTGCCTTATATTTCTTCATTAAATTGTTCTTTTTTTTTACTTTTAAGTTCAGGAGTACATCTGCTGGTTTGTTATATAGGTAAACTTGTGTCATGGGGGTTTGTTGTACAGATTATTTCGTCACCCAGGTATTAGGCCTAGTATCTGTTAATTACTTTTTCTGATCCTCTCCCTTCTCCTAGCTTCCACCTTCTGATAAATCTCATTGTCTGTTGTTCCCCTGTAAGTGTTCATGTGTTCTCGTCATTTAGCTCCCACTTATAAGTGAGAACATGTGGTATTTGGTTTTCTGTTCCTGCGTTAGTATGCCAAGGATAGTGGCCTCCCACTCCATTCATGTTCCTGCAAAGAGCATGATCTCATTCCTTCTATGTCTGCATAGTATTCTACTGTGTATATGTACCACATTTTCCTTATGCAGTCATTTGATGAACATTTAGGTTGATTCGTTTTCTTTGCTACTGTGAATAGTGCTGCAATGAAAATACACGTGCATGAGTGTTTATGATAGAATGATTTATATACCTTTGGGTATATACCCAGTAATGGGATTGCTGGGTAGAAGAAATGGTATTCTGCTTCTAGGTCTTTGAGGAATTGCCATACTGTCTTCCACAATGGTTTAACTAATTTACACTCCCAACAACAATATAAAAGCGTTCCTTTTCTCTGCAACCTTGCCAACGTGTGTTGTTTCCTGACTTTTTAATAATCACTATTCTGACTGGTGTGAGATGCTATCTCATTGTGGTTTTGATTTGTATTTCTCTAATGATCAGCAATGCTGAACTTTTTTTCATGTTTGTTGGTAGCATGAATGTTTTCTTTTGAGAAGTGTCTTTTCATGTCCTTTGCCCACTTTTTAAAGAGGTTATTTTTTTATTGTAAATATGTTTAAGTTCCTTGTAGACTCTGGATATTAGATGCTTGTCAGATGGATAGATTGCAAAATTTTTCTCCCTTTCTGTAGGTTGTGTGTTCACTCTGATGATAGTTTCTTTTGCTGTGCAGAAGCTCTTTAGTTTAATTATATTCCATTTGTCAATTTATTTTGTTGCAATTGTTTTTGTTGCAATTGCTTTTGGCATTTTCATCATGGAATCTTTGCCCATGCCTATGTCCTGAATGGTATTGCCTAGATTTTCTTCTAGGGTTTTTATAGTTTTGGGTTTTACATTTAAGTCTTGAATCTATCTTGAGTTAATTTTTTTATAAGGGGTAAGGAAGAGGTCCAGTTTCAATGTTCTGCACATGACTAGCCAGTTCTCCAAGCAGCATTTATTGAATAGGGAATCTTGTTTTTTTTTTCTTCTTGTTTTTGAGACAAAATCTCACTCTGTCACCCAGTCTGAGTGCAGTGGTGCAACCTCAGTTCACTGCAACTTCCACCTCTCAGGTTCAACCTCAGTTCACTGCAACTTCCACCTCTCAGGTTCAAGCAATTCTCCTGCCTCAGTGTCCTGAGTAGCTGGGATTACAGGTACCTGCCACCGCACACAGCATTTTTTTTTTCCTTTTTTTTTTTTGTACTTTTAGTAGAGATGGGATTTCACCATGTTGGCCAAGCTGGTCTCAAACTCTTGACCTCAAGTTATCCACCCACCTTGGCCTCCCAAAGTGCTGAGATTACAGGCTAAATAAAGACTCTTCCCCATTGCTTTTGTTAGGTTTGTCAGAGATCAGATGGTTGTAGGTGTGCCGTCTTATTTCTGAGTTCTTTATTATGTTCAATTGGTCTATTTTCTATTTGTCTGTTCTTGTACCAGTACCATGCTGTTTTGGTTACTGTAGCCTTGTAGTATAGTTTGAAGTTGAAGTAGTGTGATGCCTCCAGCTTTGTTTTATTTTTGTTTAGGATTGTCTTGGCTATATGGGCACTTTTTTGGTACCATATCAATTTGAAAGTAGTTTTTTCTAACTCTGTGAAGAATGCCAATGGTAGTTTAGTGGGAATAGCATTGAATATATATATTACTTTGGGCAATGTGGCCATTTTCACAATATTGATTCTTCCTATCCATGAGTATGGAATGTTTTTTTCCATTTGTTAGTGTCCTCTCTTATTTCCTTGAGCAGTGGTTTGCAGTTCTCTTTGAAGACATCCTTTACTTCCTTTGTTAGCTGTATTCCTAGGTATTTTATTTTCTTTGTAGCAATTGTGAATGGGAGTTCATACATGATTTGGCTGTCTGTTTACCTGTTGTTGGTGTATAGAAATGCTAGCGATTTATGCACATTGATTTTGCATCCTGAGGCTTTGCTGAAGTTGCTTATCAGGCAAAGAAGCTTTTGGGCTGAGACAGTGGGGTTTTCTAGATACAGGATCACATCATCTGCAAACACAGATAATTTGACTTCCTCTCTTCCTATGTGAATACTCTATTTTTTTTCTTGCCTGATTGCCTTGGCCAGAACTTCAAATATTATGTTGAATAGGAGTGTTGAGAGAGGACATCCTTGTCTTGTGCTGGTTTTCAAGGGGAATGCTTCCAGCTTTTGCCCATATAGTATGATATTGGTTGCAGGTTTGTTATATATGGCTGTTATTATTTTAGGTATGTTCCTTCAATACTTAGTTTATTGAGAGTTTTTAACACAAAGGGATGTTAAATTTTGTCAAAGGCCTTTTCTGCATCTATTGATCATGTGGTTTTTATGTTTAGGTCTCTTTATGTGATGAATTACATTTATTGATTTGTGTATGT
Source organism: Chlorocebus sabaeus (assembly GCF_047675955.1). NCBI lineage: Eukaryota > Metazoa > Chordata > Mammalia > Primates > Cercopithecidae > Chlorocebus > Chlorocebus sabaeus. The sequence goes on along the minus strand of NC_132926.1, from coordinate 71,896,712 downwards.
TGAACCAACCTTGCATCCTTGGGATGGCACCAACTTGATTGTGGTGGATAAGCTTTTTGATGTGCTGCTGTATTCAGTTTGCCAATATTTTATTGAGAATTTTTGCATCACTGTTCATCAGGGATATTGGCCTGAGGTTTTCTTTTTTTGTTGTATCTCTGTTGTTTCTCTGGTATGAGGATAATGCTGGTCTCATAAAATCAGTAGGGAAGTGTCTTTCCTTTTCAACTCTTTAGAATAGTGTCAGTAGAAGTGGTACCAGCTCTTCTTTGTACCTCTGGTAGAATTCAGCTATGAATCCATCTGGTCCTAGGGTTTCTTTTGGTTGGTAGGCTACTTATTACTGTCTCAACTTCTGAACTTGTTATTGGTCTATTCAGGGATTCAGTTTCTTCCTGGTTTAGTCTTGAGAGGTGTATTTGTCCAGAAACTTATCTATATCTTCTGGATTTTCTAGTTTATGTCCATAGAGATATTTATAGTATTCTCTAATGATTGCTTGTATTTCTGTGGGGTCAGTGGTGATGTCCTCCTTATCATTTTTGATTCTGTCTGTTTGATTCTTCTCTCTGTTCTTCTTTAGTAGTCTAGCTAGTGGTCTATCTCTTTTATTAATTCTCTCAAAAAACCATCTCCTGGATTTGCTGATTTTTTAAAAAGGGGTTTTTGTGTCTCTATTTGCTTCAGTTAATGTCTGATCTTGCTTACTTCTTGTCTTCTGGTAGCTTTGGGGTCTGTTTGCCCTTGGTTTTCTCATTCTTTTTGTTGTGATATTAGGTTGTTGATTTGAGATTCTTTCTAGCTTTTTGATGTGGGTCTTTGGTGATATAAATTGCCTTCTTAAAACTGCTTTAGCTGCATCCCAGAGATTCTAGTACATTGTTGCTTTGTTGTCATTGGTTCCAAAGAACTTCTTGATATCTGCCTAAATTTCATTATTTACCCAGGAGTCATTCAGGGGCAGGTGTTCAATCTCTATGTAGTTGTGTAGTTTTTAGTGAGTTTATTAATCTTAAGTTCTAATTTGATTGCACTGTAATCTCAGAGACTGTATGTTATGATTTCATTTCTCTTTCATCTGCTTAGGAGTGTTTTACTTCCTACTATGTGATCAATTTTAGCATAAGTGCCATGTGGCAATGAGAGAAATGTATATTCTGCTGGTTTTGGGTAGAGAGTTCCATAGATATGTATGGTTTACTTGATCCAGAGCTGAGTTCAGGTCCTGAATATCTTTGTCTACACTATTACCATGTGGGAGTCTAAATCTCTTTGTAGGTCTTTAAGAACTTGCTTTATGAATGTGGGTGCTCCTGTATTGGGTGCATATATATTTAGGATACTTAGCTCTTCTTGTTGAATTGAATCCTTTACCATTATGTAATGCCTTTATTTGTCTTTTTTGATTTTTGTTTGTTTAATGTCTGTTTTGCCAGAAATTAGGATTTCAACTCCTGCTTTTTTCTGTTTTCCATTTGTGTGGTAAATTTTCCTCCACCACTTTATTTTGAACCTATGTATGTTTTTGCACACCTGAGATGGGTCTCTTGAAGACAACATACCAATGGAGCTTGACTCTTTATCCAGCTTGCCATTATGTGTTTTTTAATTGGGGACATTTAGGCCATTTACATTTAAGATTAATGTTGTTATATGTGAATTTGATCCTGTTATCATGATGCCAGCTGGTTATTTTGCAGACTTGTTTATGTGGTTGATTCATAGTGTCACTGATCTGTGTACCTCAGTGAGTTTTTGTGGTGGCTGGTAATGGTTTCTCCTTTCCTTATTTAGTGCTTTCTTCGGGAGCTCTTGCAGGACAGAACTGGTGGTGACGTATTCCCTCAGCATTTGCTTGTCTGAAAAGGATTTTATTTCTCCTATACTTACGAAGTTTAGTTTTGCCAGATGTGAAATTCTGGGTTGGAAATTCTTTTCTTCAAGAATGTTGAACATTGGTCCCCAGTGTCTTCTGGCTTGTAGGGTTTCTGCTGAGAGGTCCCATGTTAGTCTGATGGGTTTTACTTTATAGGCGACTTGGCCTTTCTCTCTGGCTGCCCTTAACATTTTTTTTTCTTTTATTTCAGCCTTGGAAACTGTGATGATTATGTGTGTTGGGCTTCATCTTCTCATGGGGTTCTCTGATTTTCTGAATTTGAATGTTGGCCCATATTGCTAGGTTGGGGAAGCTCTCCTGGATGATATCTTGAAGTATGTTTTCCAACTTGGTTCCAATCTCCTCATCTCTTTCACGTACCCCAAATCGGTCATAGGTTCAGTCTTTTTTCATAATCCCATGTTTCTTGGAGGTTTTGTTTGTTTGTTTCTTTTCATTCTTTTTTCTCTATTCTTGTCTGTGTGTCTTATTTCAGAAAGATAGCCTTCAAGCTCTGAGATTCTTTCCTCTGCTTGGTCTGTTCTGCCATTGATACTTGTAATTACATTGTGAAGTTCTCACGTTTTGTTTTTCAGTTCCATCAGGTCAGTTATATTCCTCTCTAAACTGGCTATTCTGGTTATCAGCTCCTATATTGTTTTATTATGATTCTTAGCTCCTTTGCAATGGGTTTAAATATGCTGCTTCAGCCCAGTGAAGTTTGATATTACCCACCTTCTGAAACCTACTTCTGTCAATTCAGCTACCTCAACCTCAGCCCAGTTCTGTGTCTTTGCTGAAAACATATTGTGGTCATTTGGAGGAGAAGAGGCACTCTGGCTTTTTGAGTTTCCAGTGTTTTTGTATTGATTCTATCTCATCTTTGTGGGCTTATCTACCTTCGATCTTTGAGGCTGCTGACCTTTGGATTTTTTTTTATTTTTTTTTTTTGTGGGGTCGTTTTTTGTTGATGTTGTTGTTGTTGTTGCTTTCTGTTTTTTGTGGGTTTTTTTTTCTTCTTTTAACAGTCAATTCACTCTTCCACAGGGTTGCTGCAGTTTGCTGGGGATCCACCCCAGACCTCAGTTGCCTTGGTACCTCCCGCACCTGGAGGTATCACCAATGAAGACTGTAAAACAGCAAAGATAGCAGCCTGTTCCTTCCTCTGGGAGCTTTGTCCCAGGGGTACACTGACCTGATGCCAGCTCGAATGCTCCTGTAGGTGTCTGGAGATGCCTGTTGGGAAGAACAGAATCAGGGACACCTTAAAGAAGCCTTCCGGCTGCTCCTTGGCAGAGCAAGTGTGCTGTACTTGGGGGAACCCCTCTTGTCCAGACTGCCTAGACTCTCCAGAGCCAGCAGGCTGGTAAGGCTAAGTCAGCTGAACCACAGAGACAGTGGCCGCCCCTCCACCTGGGGGGCTCAATCCCAGGGAGAGATCACAGTTCTGTTCATATAACCCTAGCTGGAGTTGCTGAAATTCCCACAGAAAGGCCCTGTCCAGTGAGGAGGGATGGATCAGGTTCCCACTTAAACAAGCAATCTTGCCACAATTTGGCACAACAGTCATTCTGCATTGTGAGAAATGCCTCCTGGTATGGACCACTTGGACTCCCTGGAGCTAGCAGGCTAGAATGGCTGGCTTAAACCACAGAGATGGCAGTCACCCACTCCCTAGGAACTCAGCACATCTCAGGCAGTCTCTAGCCTGCTGCCACTGGCTGACAAAAACTCCTGGCCAGTGAATCTTAACTTTAGAGGTGCCATGGGAGTGGGACTTGCAGAATGATGCCACTTGGTCCCCTGGATTCAACCCCCTTCCTAGGGGAATGCATGGACAGATTTCCCACCTTGCTGGAATTCCCAGGGCCAGAGTATGCAAAATTCCTGGGTTTCTGTGCATGTCTGAGCTGCTCTGCCAAGACACCACACAGCTCTATGCTTCGGACCTAAGGCCCTGGTGGTGTGGGCTCATGAGAGGATTTCCTGATCCATGGGTGGCAAAGATCCATGGGAAAAGTGTAGTTTCCTAGGTGAGGCTGCACAATCACTTAGCACCTTCCTTGGCTGGAGGTGGGGGCTCCCCTGGCTCTCTGCCACTCCCAGGTCAGCCATTGCTCCACCCTGCTTTTCCTCACTTTCCATGGGTTGAGTCATCCACCTCTTCAGTCCCAGTGCAAGAATCTGGATACCTCAGTTGAAGATGCATAATTCACTTGCCATTTTCATTCCTCTCTGTGAGAGCTGCAGACCACAGCTGCTTCTAATAGGCCATCTTGGACCCATCCAAGTCTATGTCTCTTTGAAGTTATCTACAAA